>NC_077230.1:400324916-400657993 GCF_027887165.1 Monodelphis domestica | reverse complement strand
CCCCCCAACCCCCACCCCCAGGGACTGAGCTCTGGCTGAGAGCCCGGCATCTGCCCTCTAACCTGCTCTCTCCTCTAACTAGGGGGAAGGAGAGCGGAGAGTCAGACAACAGAACAGAAAAGCAGAACCATTGATTTCAGACAGACGGGGCTCTGACTGTCCTGGAACCTCAGCAAAACGCTCCCTAACCTCTGCCTCCTGTTACATGAAACCAGAGGACCCAGAGGAGCTGGATCTGGGTTCAAATCCCGACTTTGCCACTTACCTGGCTGTGGGACCTTGGGCAGATTATTCTACCTCTCTGGACCTCAGTTTCCCCATCGGTAAATTGAGAGGTCTGAATTAGATAGCATCTGTGATACTATAATGCTCAAGACTGACTCAGAGAAAGGCTGTGTTGATTATACCTCCCTGTTTTGATGAAATCACAAATGCAATTCATTCATTCATTCATTCATTTAATTTTTTCTGAATTTTATTCCAGTAACAAATTGACACAAAAGTTTCCCATGGTTACATGATTTATGTTCTCTCCCTCCCCTCTTCCCTCCCCTCTCCTGGAGCTTACAAGCAATTTAATCTGGGTTATACATGCATTATCACTCAAAACCTGTTTCCATATTCATTTTTGTAGGTAAATAATCTTATAAAACCCAAGCTCCCAATCCTATACCCATATAAACAAGTGAGAGATCCTATGTTTTCTTCTGCATCACAAATGCAATTTTAAAAATACTGAAAGAAAAAAATCTTAGCTTAACTGAAAATAGTTGCTGCTGCAGTGATAATACCTATTGCAACTTATTTCCCATCTCTATCTATAAAGAACTTCATTTTTTTTAAGCCCTCACTTTCTGTCTTAGAATGTATTGGTTCTCTTACTGAGCAAGCTGCTCTCTTCCATGTATCCTACAGTGTATTGGTTCCAAGACAGAAGAATAGTAAAGGCTAGGCAATGGGGGTTAAGTGACTTTCCCAAGGTCACCTAGCTAGGAAGTGTCTGGTTTTAAACCCTCCCCTTCTAAATGTAGCTCTCAAACCACTGAGCCACCCAGCTGCCACCAGGAACTTCATTTCAATGAAAAAAATTTAGAGAAAGGCTCTGATAGCCATGGCCTAAAGGGTAGGAAGGTTCAATGGGGTGTTTCTTTATGACACTTTTTTTAAGCCATTACCTTCCATCTTAGAATCAATATCATGTATTGGTTCCAAGGCCATAAAGGATAGATAATTGGAGTTAAGTGACTTGCCCAGGGTCACACAGCTGGGAAGTGTCTGAGGTCAGATTTGGACCCAGGACCTCCCATCTGCAGACCTGGCTCTCGATTCACTGAGTCACCCATCTGCCCCTCCACAGCATGTTATAATAGGCATTTCTTTTCCATAAGAATCCCTTATATCACACAGGTTGGATTTTATGACTGCTGAGGCCCCTTCTAATGCTCAAATTCTGTGGTTTTGTGAGTGTAAGGAAGAAATATAGGATCAAAATCATAATTAGAGAAAGGGAACTGGCACTTTGGCCCAGGGTGCTGGGCCAGCTTTTTTGAGGCAGTTGACAGTGCCTGAAATTCTTCTGCAGCTTTGCTGCAGAGCACCAATTTAAGAATAATTATTTAGGAGGGGAGGGAAAGAATACAAATCATGTAACCATGGAAAAAAATCTAAATTAATTAATTAATTAAATAACTTCAAAAAATAAAAAAGAATAATTATTTAAAATAGTAAGCTACCAGATGGGAGGGGGAAGAAACCAGCATTTATTAAGCAGGTGCATTGTGACAGGACCTGTACTGAACATTTTACAAATCTGATCCTCACAAAATCCTTGAGAGGTAAGTGCTATAATTATCCATTTTACAATTGAGGAAACCAAGGCAGATAGAGGTAAGTGCTATAATTATCCCCATTTTACAGTTTAGGAAACAAAGGCAGATAGCAGTAAGTACTATAATTATCCCCATTTTATAGCTGAGGAAACCAAGGCAGAACAGAACTTGAACTCAGGTCTTCCTGACTATAGACACAGGGCTCTAACTGCTGCCCCATCCAGCTGCCTCTAACAGGCACTAATTATCCACTTGCTATGTGCTAGATTGAAGATTCAACTGAAATAGTCTCTGTCCTCAAGGAGCTTATGTTCTATGAGAACCACAACAACTTAGGTTTCAGCTAGGTCTCTTAGCGGGGAGAGTACTCGGCCTGGAGTTAGGAAGATGTGAATTAAAATCAAGCCTCAGACATTTACTGTGTGACCCTGGATCAGTCACTTTGCCACTGTTTGCCTCAGTTTCCCCAAATGTAAAATGATTTGCATTTCATCCATTTAACCATAGCACCTACCTCACAGGACTGTTGTGAAGATCCCACTTGTAAAGCACTTTGCAAACTTTAAAACTTGTAAAAAATGCTATTATGATGATGTTCAACTCCAATTACCTCTGGACCCAGTTAGGATGTTTCCTTCTCTGTCTTAGACACAAAAGGAGGCTTATAGGAGTATTAGCACTTTTGAGAACACACACACACACACACACACACACACACACACACACACACACACCCAGGAGGGTAAACAATAAGGCTATTTTTACCCTCCTCCCTGCTTCCTCTCCTTGTTTCCCAAAGCTAGCCCTGACCAAGGTACACCTTGGGTTTCCTCTTGGCTCATCTGGGCTCCTCCTTCCTCCTCAGGGGACCACACTCCAGTTTTATTGGCCAATGGCAGTTTGTGCCAAAGAGCTCAGCAGCAGTGCCTGAGAATTCTACTCCCTTTGGAGAGCCTGGCCTTCTATCAGGGCAAACAAGGACAGTGGCAGAATCCTCAGACAATCATCGAATCACTGAATCACTGAATCTCAGTATTGCTGGGGAACCTCAGAGCCCAAGAAATCCTGTAAAATATTTTTCCTGAATTCTGTAAATAAAACAGAAAACAAAAATAAGACCCCTAAAAGGATTCTCTCTACCTCACAGACAAAAGGGGTCATCTACCTTTTGGTGGAAGACCTCCAGACAGGGGCTCCCATACCTACCTATATACAGCAGCCCAGGATGCTTCTGGATAGCTCTAATTGTGAGGATATTTTTCCTGACATCAGTACATGCTTGTTGAGAGAATGAAGGAGATATAAAATGGCCTCCAGACAGCCCTGGATACATCAAGAAGAGGGAATACAGATTCTTCCCACTCTTCAGTGTGGAACTAGGAGACAGGGACAATGACTTGGAAGGGATGCCCGTATTCGAACCTGGGGTGCCATGTCACCCAGCCTAGAGTTTCAAACATTCCTTTCCCTTTCTCTTTTAAAAGAATGTTTTTCAGGGGGTAGTTGGGTAGCTCAGTGGATTGAGAGCCAGGCCTAGAGATGGGAGGTCCTGGGTTCAACTTGGTCTCAGACACTTCCCAGCTGTATGACCCTGGGCAAGTCACTTGACCCCCATTGCCTAGCCTTTAATACTCTTCTGCCTTGGAATCAATATTGATTCCAAGACAAAAGGTAAAAAATTAAAAATTAAATAATAAAATGTTTTTTCAGTGGAGAAGTACAATCTGGAGTAGGGAAGACACTCATTGGCCCCAGTGACCTTGAATTTGATGAGCCTGCCTAGTCATCTGAAAAATGGGGATTATATCAAAATATAAAGGAAAGCAAAATGGGGATAAAATGATGAAAGGCAGTGTGATATATTAGAGAGGAGACTGGACTTGGGAACAGAAAGACCTGAGTTCAGATTCCATTTCAGGTCCTTACTAGCTGTGACCCTGGTCCAGTCATTGAATTTCTTTCAGGGCTTAGTTTTCTCATCTCTAAAATGAAGTTGGACTCTATGGCCTCTTGTATCTCTAAAACTATGATAATAATATCTTTAGCAACTATCTTGCAGGCTTTCTAGGAGACTCAAATGATAGAGAGATAGATATAAATAGGTATCGATATATCACTCTACAAATTTAAAAGTAGGATGTAAATGTTAGTTATTATTATTACTACTACCCTTTTGTGTAGCAACCTCCTGTACAGGGTTCTCTTTCAGCAGCCAGAAACCCCCATAAGCCCCCTAGCTCAATGGCTTATTCTCTGTAAGAGAGGAATTAGCTAACAGAAAAGCCATTCTCCCCATTTTATGGGAAGAGATCAAGGGAGAAGAGAGTCCCCATCAAACCTGCACTTAGTAGGACAGTAAGAGGAGAGGAGAAAAGAAAGGAAAGGAAAGGAAAGGAAAGGAAAGGAAAGGAAAGGAAAGGAAAGGAAAGGAAAGGAAAGGAAAGGAAAGGAAAGGAAAGGAAAGGAAAGGAAAGGAAAGGAAAGGAAAGGAAAGGAAAGGAAAGGAAAGGAAAGGAAAGGAAAGGAAAGGAAAGGAAAGGAAAGGAAAGGAAAGGAAAGGAAAGGAAAGGAAAGGAAAGGAAAGGAAAGGAAAGGAAAGGAAAGGAAAGGAAAGGAAAGGAAAGGACAGGACATTGGATATTCTGGGCAGCAGCAAGAGCTTCTACAGGAGTGAAAGCCAATGCTTTTAGTTCGGGGTTAAGGGGTTAAACAGGGAATCAATCCTTCTATCTCCCAGGCTACAGAAATACTCTAACAGGCAACTGGTAAAGGGTGGAGATGGGGATTAGATTCTGTTCTAAGTACTTTACAAATATTACATCATCTGATCCTTACCACAAACCTTGGAGGCTAAGTGCCATTTTACAGTTAAAGAAATAGTAACAAACAGAGGTAAAACTAGCCCTGTGTGCCCCAGGTCACGTAGCTAAGTAAGCATCTGAGGCAGGATTTGAACTTAGGTCTTCCCAACTCTAAGCCCAAAGCTTTATTGTTGTGGTACTTTGGTGCCTCAAGTAACTATTATCAAAAGGCCCCATAATCCACTGCATAATTCTAAGACTTGGTCTGTTTGCATCTTACAGGCCAAAGAGATGGACACATTGGGGAAGTTTAGATATGCTGAAAGAAGGTTGATCATTCAGGATGAATGATGAATGGAGGAAAATAGGGAAAGGAGGATAAATTAAGAGTGGAGAAAGTCAGGGATTGCTAATAGCCATTGGAGGCAAGGGGCATTGGAAAGCAATGGAATAGGGGAATCTGATCCCAAGGTTGATGAAGGCCTTTCTGCTGTCCTAGAGAGGAGGCCTAGAATAGGGGATAGTATTGTGGTTGGGAACTCAAGAAGACCATGGGAAATGCTATGTCTGACCCTCAGAGGCTGTGTGACTCTGGTCTAGTCCCTTAACCTTTCTGTGTGTCTGGCTACTCCCTAGAACTTATGGCCTAAACTACAAATAGGGTGCCACCTGGAAGGAATTTCTTGGAATTTGGAAGAGCCAACCTGGACCCTCTCTTATGTAAGATTTAAATTAAAATCAATAACTCTAAGTATTATATTTGATAAAGTTTATTAATAATCACTTGAAGTAGAAAGAAAATAAACTAAAAGAAATAGAAGTTCAAACCTAATTATCTAACAAAAAGTAAACCCACATGTGTAGATTCTTCTGCCTGGCATAAAGCCCACTTTCCTAGCTCAATCAGGGGAAAAGAGAGTGAGGGGTGGAGCTACATGAAACTTATATCCTCCCTATGTTAGCACAGCATGTGAGAAGGAACATGGGAAACTGGGAAAGAGAGTTCTGGGGTTCAACTTCCAATTACACAATTTCCCCCTGTGATTCTATTGGAAAACAAGCATGTAGAAATCTCCCAGATTTACATGCCTAGTTTCCCCAATGAATCAGTACACATAAACAACTTATATCTATAAAGAGCTCTAACTAGAAGTACATAGAACATTGTACTTTCTAAGGGGAAATTACAATAATTTGAGGATAAAAGGGAAATAAAAGAGAACGAGAGCAAAACCAATGTTAGGTGCATTGACAAAAAGCCAATTGGGGGGCAGTTCCTTTTGGCATAAAAGTTTACATTCAAAATAAATGTGTTCAATCCCCCACAATTCAATTTTACTACATCCGACAGTTCATTCTGGATCTTTTGTGCTGTGTGTGGTTTCTGCAGGCATCTTCATGGAGCCTTCTCCAAACAGTTCACTTTCTTGATTTGGGGAGGTAGCAAGTTTCTTATCCTAAAAATACTCTCAAACAAGAAAAAAATTTTATAAATCTAGAATTTTATGACAATAATACAATCCCCCCTGAGGGGGGTGTTGCCCAACACACAGATCACCCTGGGATACATGACTGAGTTATGAGGCACATGAATCAATTGTGAAAAGAAAATAAAAAACATGAAAAAACCCACATAAAAGAGAAAAAAGTAACTTCTGGATGAAATATAAAATATCAAAGTTTCATGTGTAAAAATTATAAAGTAAGGAAAAAAGAAACCTATAACAACAGGCCCTTGAATCAGGGCCCACTTAAAGTAATTTATGTCCCACAAGCCTAGTAATTATGCAATCAGGACTACAGAAAATTGTCACAATATGAAAGACAGGAAAAAAAAAAAGACTAGATTTTGAAGCAGAAAGGAAATATCATTCCCTGGTCTGATTTTACCTTCACTTACCTATTTCTCCCTGTCTGTCTCTGCCTCTCTGTCTCTGTCTCTCTGTTTCTCTCTCTCCCCCCTCTCTCTGCCTTTCTCTCTCTCTGTCTCTGTCTCTGTCTCTGTCTCTCTGTCTCCCTCTCTCTCTCATCAGTCCCAGAATCATTTGCAGATGATTCCCAAATCTATACATCTAGCAAGTTCCAGACTCATATAACCAACTTTTCTGACCATCCCAAATAAGATGTCTTATGGGCCTCCCAAACTCCACATGTCCAAAGCAGAACTCCTTAGCTTCCCTCCTCTAAACTTTCTGTTTCTGTCCAAGGTACCACCAGCTTTTTCCTCCTCCAGGTTCATAATAACCTTGGAGTCCACCTGGACTCTTCACTCTCCTTTGTCCTCACAGCCAGTTAACTGTCAGATCCCGGGGCTTCTACTTCCAAACCATCTTTGCCATCTCCTCCATTTTCTCTACTCATGTCCCTACCCCATAATCTCCCCCACCAAATTCAGGCCCCCATCATCTCTTGCCTAGAGAATATTCTCATTTCTCCCCTTACCAGTCCGTTTTCCAAAAAGCTGCTAAGTTAATATCCTTAAAGTACAGATTTGGCCATGTTATTCCCCTGCTTAAGAAGTTTCAATGGCTCCTCATGGCTGTTAGAATGAAATACAAATTCCTCTGTTTAGAGTTTAAAGCCCTTGGTGATCAGACTCTAACCCTAGAGGCAGTTGAGTGGTACAATGGAGAGAGCATTGGGCCTTGAGTCAAGATCTGCATTCATAAATCGAATTTATAAGAATACAAGTCATTCCCTAATTGACAAATGGTTAAAGGATATGAATAGGCAGTTTTCAGATGAAGAAGTCAAAGGTATCAATAATCACATGGGAAAAAAAAGTTCTAAATCCTGCTTGATTGGAAAAATGCAAATCAAAATGACTCTGAGGTACCACCTCACACCTAGCAGATTGGCCAATATGACAGAAAAGAAAAACAATAAATGTTGAAGGAGATATGACAAAATTGGGACAAAAAGACTTGGGACAAATAATGCTCTTGTCCTCCAAAGAAAGGAATTTTGGAGTCAGAGTGCCAATGAAAGCTCAGGATTTTTCAATTGTTTGTTTGGGTTTATGTTGTGGGGATTTGATTTTTTTAAGATTGCTCACTTACAAAAATGAACAATATGGGAAAATAAATAAATAAATAAAAAGGAAAAAAAAACCTGACTTTAATTGTGACTGTAAATACTCTCTCTGCCTCAATTCCCCCATTTTATTTTATAAAACTTATTTTATAAAATAAAGATCATAATAGTGCCCACTTCCCAGGACTTCTGTGAGAATCACATAATAATTATAAAGCACTTCTAAATGTTAGATGTTATTATTATTGGGGCAGCTTGATGGCCCAGTGGACAGAATGCTGGGCCTGGAATCAGGAGGACCTGAATTCCAATTGTAAAAATTAAAATTTAATCTCAAATAATAAAAATATTATATTTTAGGAGGTTTATTAAATGATCATTAGAAATCAAGGAATAAAGAAGATACAAAATAAAAACCACGTGCCCATGGCTAGTTATCCATTTTCAAAATCCCCACCTTACCACCATCACCGCTGATTGCAAACCAAAGAGGAGGAGCAGGATTGTCCCCTGTCTTCAGGAAGTACATAATGACAGGAAGTCAGTAGGCTCTCAGGAAATGTAGTTCCCCTTTAGGGATTGTCAATTATACACAATCCAGTTTCAGACATTTACTAGCTGAGTGACCCTGAATAAATCATGTCGCTCTATTTGCCTCAGTTTCCTCATCTGCAAAATGAAGGTAATCTCCAGCTCTTGTGACCTCTTATAGGAAGCCTTCCTGGATTCATGATCTTTCCATCCCACTTTTGCCCCATCCTCACAATCATTTCATATGGATTTTATATTGAATTATCTCTATAGATGAATACATATGTGTACTTGAGGTCTTCCCCATTAGAAAAAAGTGAGTTCCCTGGGGACAGGGATTGTTTCATTTTTGTCTTAAGTCCCACCACTTAGCACAGTGCCTAGCACACAGTAGGTGCTTCAAAAGTGCTTGTTGACTATGGCTAATGGGAAATAAGGTTTTGTGTGATTTTATAAATGGAATTGATATTCTGTCACTTGTCTTCTCAATGGGTGCAGGGGGGGGGTTGAGAGGGAAGGAGAGAATGTAGAACTCAAAAGAATTTGTACATAAATGTAAAAAATCATTAAATAAATAATTGGGGATTAAGTGCCTGTTGACCAGGTTACTAGCTCACTAGCAAGGGATTCATTTCATTCTCTTCTTCCCCAGTTAAAGGCAAATGAAGTTGGCAAAAGCCATGAGCCCACTTCCCTGCCTCTGCGGCTCTGCCCATTGTGGGTCTAAGGAGGAATAAAGCTCCCCATCTCCTTCTGCCCCCAACTCTAGGATCTGATTGGGACCCATATGGTGAAAACAGACCTGCCAAGCCCAGGCCCAGCAGGGCTCCTGCTCCCCATGCCCAGTTCAGAGTCTCAGCAGGCAGGACCAGGCTCTGGGAAAGGTTAAGGTTCTGTCTCTTCTAATTAAAATCCTTCTACCAAGGCAAAGCTGCTTAGGAAAAGGAGGGGCAGCTTGGGGGGGTGTGATAGAGAGAGACAGAGAGGGAGAAAGGGAGGGAGATAGAGAGGGACAGAGACAGAAAGATGGACAGAGATGGAGAGAGGGAGGGAGAGAACTAGAGAGAGAGATAGAAAGTTAGAGAGATAGAGAGGGAGAGAGACAGATACAGAAAGAGAGACAGATAGAGAGAGAAAGTTAGAGATGGAGAGATGGAGAGAGAGAAGGAAAGAGAGAAAAAGGGAGAGAGAGAAAAAGAGGGAGAGAGAGAAGGAAGGAGACAGACACGAAAGAGGAGGGGGGAGAGAGGAAGAGGGAAAGAGAGAGGGAGAGAGAGAGAGAGGGAGAGAGAGAAGGAAAGAGAGAAAAAGGGAGAGAGAGAGAGAGAGAGAGAGAGAGAGAGAGAGAGAGAGAGAGGGAGGGAGACAGAGAGAGAGGGAGAGAGAGAGAGAGGGAGACAGAGAGAGGGAGACAGAGAGAGACAGAGAGAGAGGCAGAGACAGAGCCAGAGAGAGACAGAGACAGAGAGGGAGGAAGAGAGAGGGAGAGGGAAAAAGAGAGAGAGAGAGAGAGAGAGAGAGAGAGAGAGAGAGAGAGAGAGAGAGAGAGAGAGAGAGAGAGAGAGAGGGAGAGAGAGAGAGAGAGAGAGAGAGAGAGAGAGAGAGAGAGAGAGAGAGAGAGAGAGAGAGAGAGAGAGAGAGAGAGAGAGAGAGAGAGAGAGAGAGAGAGGAGCACCGGGGAAATCTCTTGCCTTGGCTTTTATCAAGGGACTCTCCCTTCTCTCAGTCCTCATCAAAAAGCAGTTAATGAGAAACTGATTGAGTGTGGAACATGCCACACACAGTACAAGAAAAGCATGCATCAATGGTAAGGCTTGGAGGCCTCAAGTTTGAATCTCACTTCTGACACGAGTATGGGGTCATAGAGCTGGAGCTAGAAATCACCTCACAGGCCATCATTTTACAGATGTGGAAACTGAGGTACAGAGAAGGGAAGAGACTTGCCCAAAGTCACACAGATAGTGTCAAAAGTAGGATCTGAGGGGCAACTAGGTGGCACTGAATTTGGAGAGACTGGAGTCCAGGGAGGACGGGGATTCAAAACTGATCTCAGACATTTTCTGGCTGTGTGACCTGGGGCAAGTCACTTAATCCTATTTGTCTGTTCCCTCATCTGTAAAATAAGCTGGAGAAGGAAATGGCAAACCACTCCAGTATCTTTACCAAGAAAAAAACTCAAAAGGGATGACAAAGAGTCAGATATGACTAACTGACTTAACAACAAAATGTGGACTTAAGATTGTCCAAGATGAGGCAGTGTGGGTCAGCGGCATGAGCGCTGGCTCAGTCACAGACCTTGGGTTCAGATCCAGCCTCTGTCCTTAACTACCTTTGTGACCCTGAGCAAGAAATCTCTCCAAGCCTGGGTTTCTTCTTCCATAAAATGGGAGACTTGGACTACGCAGTTTCTTAACCTGGGATCTAGGAAGTTTCAAAACTATTTCAATAACTACTTGAATGTTATTGATTTCCTTTTAATTCTTTGTAGTTTATTCTGTGCATCTAAAAACTTTATTCTGAGGAAGAGTCCAACGGCTTCACCAGCCCGAAGAGAGGGTCTGTGCACAGTGGAAGATTTCCAGCTCTAAATCTGTGACTGGACTGGAGAGGAGGAATATTTATAGAAACTGGGTTCTATGTATACATGTGTATTCAGAGAATTGTTTGGGAGTCATTCTACTCTTTTATGCTTTGAGTTCAGTGAATTGTAGGATGTTTACTAGGAAGAAACTCGGAAATCATGTCATCTTCATTTTGCCAATGAGGAAAATGAGGTCCCCAGAGGTTAAAGGACTCAATCTGGCACCACAAAGGTAAAAAACGGCAGAAGTAGAATTTGAACCCAGGTTGACTCTAAGAACAAGGTTTGCTCCATAGGATTTGATATCTTTTTTTTTTTAACCCTTATCTTCTGTCTTAGTATTTGTTCCAAGGCAGAATAGTTAGGGTTAGACAATGGGATGAAATGACTTGCCCAGGGTCACACAGCTAGTAAGTATCTGAGGCCACATTTGAATCAGGACCTCCCAGTCTCTTGGACTGGCTCTTAATCCATTGAGTCACTTAGCTTCCCCTACAAAGCCTTTTTAAAAAAAATTTAATTAATTGATTTAGAATATTTTTCCATGGTTACATGATTCATGTTCTTTCCCTCTCCTCCTCCCTTCCCTCTCCCATAGCCAATGAGTAATTCCTCTCAGTTCTACATGTGTCCTTGATCAAGACCTATTTCCATATTATTGATATTTGCACCAGGGTGATCATTTAGAGTCTACATCCCCAATCATATCCCCATTGACCCATGTGGTCAAGCAGTTGTTTTTCTTCAGTGTTTCTGCTCCCACAGTTCTTCCTCTGGATGTGGATAGTGTTCTTTCTCGTAGGTCTCTCAAAATTGTTGAGTCATTGCATTGATGCTAGTAGAGAAGTCCATTATGTTAAACTGTACCACAGTGTATCAGTCTCTGTGTACAATGTTCTCCTGGTTCTCCTGGTTCCTCTCACTCTGCATTAATTCCTGGAGGTTGTTCCAGTTCACATGGAATCCCTCCAGTTCATTATTCCTTTGAGCACAATAGTATTTCGTCACCAACATGTACCACAATTTGTTCAGCCATTCCCCCATTGATGGGCATCCCCTCATTTTCCAATTTTTTGCCACCACAAAGAGCGTAGCTATGAATATTCTTGTACAAGTCTTTTTCCTTATTATCTCTTTGGGGTACAAACCCAGCAGTGCTATGGCTGGGTCAAAGGGCAGATAGTCTTTTATCGCCCTTTGGGCATAGTTCCAAATTGCCCTCCAGAATGGTTGGATCAAGTCACAACTCCACCAGCAATGAATTAATGTCCCTACTTTGCCACATCCCCGCCAGCATTCATTACTTTCCTTTGGTGTCATGTTCCCCAGTCCACTAGGTGTGAGGTGGTACCTCAGAGTTGTTTTGATAGGTTTGGTTTTTTAATATTTTTATTTTTTGCTAATTACATTTAATACATTTTTACATAAGTTTTCCAAAGTTATTTGATCCAAATTGTCTCCTTCCCTCCTTTCTCTTCTCTTTCCTGGTGCTGACAAGCAATTTGATCTAGATTATACATGTCTTATCATGCAAAACATATTTCTATATTGTTCATTTTTGTAAGTGAATAATCTTATAAACCCAAACTCCAGGGGGCAGCTGGGTGGCTCAATGGATTGAGAGCCAGGTCTAGAGACGGGAGGTCCTGCCTGAACTCGGGCACGTCCTGGCTGTGTGACCCTGGGCAAGTCACTTGACCCCCATTGCCTAGCCCTGACTACTCTTCTGCCTTGGAGCCAATACACGATATTGACTCCAAGACGGAAGGTAAGGGTTTAAAAAAAAAAACCAACCCAAACTCCAAAACATATACCCAAATAAACAAGTGACAGATCATATGTTTTCATCTGCATTCTTATTCTAACAGTGCTTCCTCTGGAGGTGGAGAGCATTCTTTCTTGTAAGTCCCTCAGAATTGTCCTGGATCATTGTATTTTCAACAGGAACTGTCTATCACAGTTGATCATTCCACAATATTGCAGTTACTGTGTACAACTTTCACCAGGTTCCACTTATTTCACTCTGCATCAATTCACGTAGGTCTTTTCAGCTCTTTCTGAAATCATCCTATTCATCATTCCTTGGAGCACAATAATATTCCATCATCATCATAGACCACAATTTGTTCAGTCATTCCCTATTGATGGACATCCCCAGAGTTTTCAATTCTTTGCCACCACAGAGAGAGCTGCTATGAACATTTTTTTTGTAAAAGGAGATTCTTCCCCCTTTAAAATGCCTTTTAAAAGGCATGAAATAGGAAGTCTAGATTTGTGGACTAGGGTAAGAGAATGACAGGTAGGAAGAGTCCAGAGAGGTGAAATCCCATTGCAGATCAAAGCCACAAGGACCAGTATTAGCAAGCTACCTGATAGTTTAAAGCTTGAGAACCGGAGGGAAGGGCATAAGGGAGCTGTGTGCCTGGGAGAGACAGATAAAAAGATAGAAGTTAAGGAGATTTCTGTGTTCATTAGAAATTCAGGAAGACTTGAGATGAAGGGTTGGAGCTGGGGCACAGGTAGGAAGCCATTTACTTCCATCTTATTCAGCTCTTATAGCAGTATGCTGGTAAATATTTAACAACCAGCTCTCTAGGGAAGGAAAATGAATGACATTTTAAAATTTATTTTATTTTATTTATTTAAGTTTTATGAATACTTTTCCCATCTCTTTCTTAAATCTAGACAATTAACCAAACAATAAATCAAGCCCAGATTTGTAGTGTTTGTAGGCTTTCAAACTGCAAATACATGCTCAAGCTGAAAATTTAACAATCCCCTCTAGATGAGACAGTAGGGGCTGAATCGAGCTCTGTCCTCTGTGCTTAGGACTTGCTCTGAACTCAGAAGCAGTGCCTTTTTTTCCTCCCTCTCCACCTCACCCTCAGATCTTCATGCACTCATGAATGACCCTGTTCCCTAGAGCCAAAATTAACAGCACTGATTTCTCATATTTCTAAAGCATACTCAGGTTTACAAAGTGTCTTCCTCAAGCTAGCCCTGAAAAGAAACAGTACAAGAATGGTTCTTCCTACTTTGCAAATGAGGAAACTGAGGTCCTGTGAAGTTTTAAGTGGTTTCCTCTAGGTCATAGTTTTGGCTCTAAAGTCAAAGGATCCAGTTTCATAGGCTTCCCTCTGCCTTTACTGCCAATGTGACATTGGGCAATTCACTTAACGACATCCCTGGGACTCAATTTACTCTTTTATAAATAAAGACGGTGCTGGTCTAGTCATATCAACACATTTACTAAGTTAGAACTATATGGTAGATCCTGTGCTAAATGCTGGGTGTATAAAGGAAGTCAAAAATAGTTCTTGCCTCAAAGAGCTCAGAGTTTAATACAGGGAAACAACATGTAAAAAGCAATAGAAAAACAAGAAATATGCAAGGTAAATTGTAGGTAATCTCAGAAGGAAATCACCGACATTAAGGGAAAATAGAGCGTAATAATAATAATAATAATTGGCTTTACAAATATTATCTCATATGATCCTCAGAACTACCCTGGGAAGTAGGTGCTATTCTCACCCCCATTTTATAAATGAGAAAACTGAGGGAGATAGAGCTTAATGGACTTTCCCAGGGTCACACAGATATTAAGTGTCTTGGGCTAGATTTAAATTCAGGTTGCAGAAGGTGAGATTTTAGGTGAAACTCAAAGCCAAAAGATCCAGGCGGTGAGGTGAGAAGGAACAGAATTCCTGGCATGGGGAACAGGCAGTGAAAATGTATGAAATGGCGAGATGGAGATACTTGTGAGAGAAACAGTGAGGAGGCAAAGAATGGAGCATATATGTAGGAGACAAGTCAATCAGTCAGTCAATAACCATTTATTTAGCACCTGCTATAGACCTGGCACTGTGCTAAGTCTGGAAGTACAAAGAAAAGCAAAGAACAGTACTTGGCCTTCCAGTTGAATGGGGGTGTCAATGCACAAATGACTATGCATGTTCAAGTTATAGGCAGGATCAAAGGAGATAATCAATAAAGGGAAAGCACTAGAATTAGGGGAATTGGGAAAGTAAGAGGGAAGAGGGATTGGGAGTAAAATGGAAGAGGGATTGGGGAGTGTGAAAATTAAATTAAGTCTCAATAAATAAAAATATTACATTTTAAGAGATTTATTAATGATCATTTGAAGTAAAGGAATAAAAAGTTAACAAAATAAAACCAACCACATGCCCATAGCTAATCAGTCTGTTAAAAATCTCCCCTTACCACCATCATTGACAGGAAGCCAAAGAGACTGAGGCCTGGAACACCCACTGAATTTATCCCCAGTCTACAGGAAGTACATAATGACAAGAAGTCAATGGGCTCCCAAGAAATGTGGTTTTAGGGTAACAGATTTTCAATTATACATACCCCCTGATGATCATTTTGGAAGACTAGTCTCTCCAATTGATCATTTAACATAATCAACTTTTAATTACAATAATTTCAGGATAAAAGGGAAAAGAACAAACCCATGACTGCTATGTGCATTGACAAAAAGCTAGTTAGGGGGCAGTCCCCTTCAACATAAGAGTATACATACAAAACCAAATGCATTCAACCCCACACAATTCAAATCATCACATACCAAAGTTCACGATGGATCTTCTAGTGCAGTATGTGATCTGTGCAGGCATCTTCATGTTGCCTTCTCCAAACAGTTCACTTTCTGGATTCAGAGAGGTAGCATCTTTCTTGTCCTAAAATTACTCTCAAAAGAATTTACACTTTACATTTTAGAATAGTAATAATACATTCCCCCCTGAAGAGGATGTTGAAAAACACAGGAATCACTCAGGGATACATGCCTGAGTTATGAGATATATGAATCAATTGGCAAGAAAAATTAAAAAACATCAAAAAAATCCAAATAAAAGAGAAAAGATAACTTCTGTATGAAATACAGACTATCAAAATCTTATGTGTAAAAATTCTAAGTAAAGGAAAATAAATCTATATCAAGTCCTTTAATCAGGGTCCAATGAAAGTGATTTAAGCAATTATGCATTTATCCAATCAGTAGCCAGGACTAAAGAAAGTTTGCCACACTATGAAAGACAGAAAAAGGACTCTCACCAAATTCGTGGTCAGCCATAAACTGTTAGATTTAAAATAGTTTTGAGCATTAAATAGTTGTAGATAAGAGAGTGGGAGCCATAAACTGTGATAATTAAAATGTTTGGGAGCAAGGGAAATATATAACAATTATGACCACTGAAATATGTTTTCTACTGTGTCTTGGTTTTATATAAATATAAGATGGTCGCCAGGGAATATATTCCCAATTTATGAATATGCCCAAGCCAACTGGGTTTTTAATTTATAATACACTGATTAATCCATAGAAAAAGAGAGAAAGTAAGAAAGGAATAAGAATGAAGGGTCTCAAGCCAATAAGGCCTAGACCTCAGTCCTAAGAGATAAATCAGTCAGTTGGTTTTATCACTCTCCCAAGATCTCTCTAGGTAAGGCTTCTCATGCCAACCTCAGGCTCCACCTTCAAGAGAGCCTCCCTTCAAGAAATGTTTCCAGAGAATTCTCCTCCTGACTCCTCCTGAGTTCTCCTTCCACAGCCTCCTTCAAGACCTCTCCAGGAGCTCTCCCTCTAGGACCTCTCTCCTCTCAGACCTCCTCCAGAGAAAAAAACCTCCTTTCAGGACCTCCCCTCCTTCAGAGCAAAAACTCCTCTCTAGTCCTCAGACCCCGCTATCTTTAAGCCCACCATCTAAGTTCCCTCCCCTCAGTTCTCACATCTACCAATCACTGTCGATGTCTCCCCTGTGCCAATGGTGGTTCTAGCTTAACCCAGGACCGCCCAGAGGTCTGACCCCTTTGCACATGTCTGTTGAAGGTCATATTCTCAAATAATTAAATCTTGATCTTTTCTGCAGCCCTTCCTAAATCCTGTTACTCTGAGTAGGGTGGAGATTGTAGTTTCCAAGACCTGGTTCTGCCATTCCAAGTATCTCTATTGTATCAATTCTAAAATCAATCATGACTCAAAGAACTTCCTGTTCTATGCTTAAGCATAGGTCAAAGCCCTTTCCATTGTTTAGCAAAAGGTTTCTGTCCTAAAGTAGTCTTAAGTAGGGAGGAGAAGGATCCTCCCATGCCAAGGAGTTTCACATTCCAATAGAATTCTTACTATCAGTAGGAAATTTTTTTCAAGTATAAAATTTCCCAATGGGGAAATTTCCAACATTCATAAGTCTAAGAAATTTTAAGGTTTACAATCCCCCCTGATGATCATGGGAGACCAGTCTCCCCATTGATCAAACAACATAATCAATTTTGTAATTCTGAATTCAATTCTAACTATAGATATACACAATATTCAATTTTCTAAGAGAATTAGAATAGTGAGAGAGAAAATAGAAAAGAAAAGAAAGCAAAACCAATGTTTTGCTAGGCGCATTGACAGAAAGCCAAATTAGGGGCAGTCCCTTTTGGCATAAATGTGTACAATTACAATAAATGTTCAATCAAAAGTTCAGTCCAATCAATCATATCCAAAGTTCATTCTTGATCTTCTTGATGAAGTGTAGGTTTTCGGCATCTTTCTGCAACAGTTCATTCTCTGGATATAAAAGTTTCAAGCTTCTTTCTTGAAGATCTTTTCTCGAACAAAATCAAATCTTTGATTTTTTATAACAGTAAAATCTTAAACAAAATTCAAAATTCTTGGATTTTTATAAAAATACAATCTTAAACAAAAAAATTTAAAAATTCTTAGAATTTAAATTAAAATACAACCCCCCCTGAAGTAGGCGTTAAAAAACATCAAATTTAGCTCAGAATGCAATGTTCAGTTATGGGGGTATATGTGTCAATTATCAAAAGAATAGAAAAATAATCAAAAACATAAGAAAAATTCAAAATAGGCCTTGTATAGGTCCAGTTTAAAGTAATTTCTATCCCACAAGTATGTAGGACAGAATGCAGTAATATTTCACTTAGCCATTTGTAGCCAAGACTACAGGAAGTTGCCATAATATAAGAAAAGAATTAGAATTCTATTTTGATGGGGAAATGTCATTCCCTTGTCTGATTTTTTTTTCCTCAGGGATATAGGGAGCCAGCATGATAGTCAAGCTTGTACTTGTTTGAGTACTTCGTAAAGAGTGTAGATTCAAGGAAGTCCTACGACTTAAACATAAGTTAAGCGTCGCAACCTCGAGTCTCACTTTAATATTTCTTGTGTGCTCTATTGGCACTATTCAGGTTTAGTCTGTGCTCC
Organism: Monodelphis domestica; assembly: GCF_027887165.1. Taxonomy (NCBI): domain Eukaryota; kingdom Metazoa; phylum Chordata; class Mammalia; order Didelphimorphia; family Didelphidae; genus Monodelphis; species Monodelphis domestica. The sequence continues at coordinate 400,639,984 of NC_077230.1, read as the reverse complement.
TTGTTTTTATCCCTTTTCCTGGAATCAGACACAAATATTAATCACAGTCCTATAATATTTTATCAATAAATGGCAGGTTCCCATAGTTTAAAGCTTTTAGGCATATATTGATATTATAGCAAGAGTATATATATTAACTTGTATTACTGCAGGAAAAAAATAATATTAATATTAATTTTGTGTACCTTCAGTACAAAAAATGAGAAAAAAATCAAATATTCTGATCGAAAAAGAAAAGAAAATAAATAATAAAATTAAGAAAAAAAATCAGTAATTCAATGTGTTCTTGAAAAAACAGCATCCATTTGTCTATGGATTATTATCTCCAATTCATATGATAAGATATAGTCACAATTCATATGATAGGATAGAGTCAATCAGTCTCAGCAGAAGATGCTTTCTTCACATGTGAGCAGTGAATCCAAGAGTCTCTTTCTCCAATCTTTATAGATGTTGGAGTAGTTAATAATATTTGGAATGGTCCTTCCCATGAAGGTTGAGTTGCTCCAGTTTGCTTGAAATTCTTGATATAAACTTTATCTCCTGGGTTCAGGTCATGCAGAGAAAAGTCTAATGGTCCAGCTTGTACTGCAGCTCCAGATTCATGAAGTTCACGTAGTTTGTGCTGTAACTCCTGTATATAGGAAGCAATAGTAATATCTCCCCCTAATAGTGATGTATAAGCCGGGGAGAAAGGCTTAGCCTGTATAGGCGGATGTCCAAAAAGCATCTCAAATGGTGAAATATGTAAGTCTCCTCTAGGCCTGCTTCTAAGATAAAATAGGGCCAGAGGGAGAATTTCAGGCCATTTTAAATGGGTCTCAGTGCATAATTTGCCAATCATAGTCTTAAGTTCTTTACTCATCCTCTCCACTTGGCCTGAGCTCTGGGGGTGATATGGAACATGGAATTTGGGAGTTATCCCCAAGCAAGAATATATTTGGTTTAAGACAGAATCGGTAAAATGACTCCCTGTATCGGAGTCAATACGTGCTGGCAGGCCAAAACGAGGAATAATTTCCTTTAAAAGTATCTTTGCAATAAAATCTGCTGTGGCTCGGGTCGTAGGAAATGCTTCCGGCCATCTGGATAGTTGATCTACTATGACCAGACAAAATTTATAACGTCCAGCCTTTGGCATTGTTATGAAATCTATCTGTAGATGTTCAAAAGGTGTGTAAGCCAGAGGACGTCCCCCAAAGGCTTTTCCACGATATGCATGTTGGTTATATGCCTGGCAAATAGAGCAGGCTGAACATACTTTAGAGGCTATAGTAGTTATACCAGGGGCTATCCATACTCTCTTGACAGAGTCCACGATGCCCTGGGTGCCAAAATGACCATTTTTGTGAATAGATTGGCAAATTTGGTTATAGAAACTTCTAGGGAGCAGGGGGTTTCCTTCAGATGACACCCATACTCCATTAATCTGTTTTGCTTTAAATTTTTGTTTCCATTTTTCCACTTCCTTTTCGTTATAGGAAAGTGGTAAATTTAAATCATTAGTAGTTGTTAATGTTAAAATTAATTCAGGTCCTTCTATGGCTGCTAGCTTTGCAGCAGCATCTGCTCGATCATTTCCTCTAGAGACAGGGTCAGTGCTGCCTGTATGGGCAGAACAATGAACTACAGCTAGGGCTTCAGGAAGCTGGAAAGCAGAAAGAATTTCATTAATAATTTCTGCATTAGCTATAGATTTTCCAGCTGAGGTTAAAAATCCTCTTTGGAACCATAGCATTCCAACTGAGTGGCAAATGCCAAAAGCATATCTAGAATCCGTATAAATTGTTGTCCTTTTTATCCTTGGCAATTATACAAGTGTTTCAGAGCTATGAGTTCTGCCCCTTGAGGGCTAATATTAGAGAGCAGTGAAGCTGACCACTCAGTGGCAAATTCTGTGACTACACCAGCTCCAGTGTAGCATATGCCATCCCTCATAAAAGAGGAACAAACCATTAGTAAATAAGATCAGATCTGGATTGTCTAAGGGAGTGTCCAAGAGATTATCTCAAGACTTTTCTGCCATAGACACTAATGTTTCACAGTTATGTAATAGTTCTCCTGAAGTAGGTAAATCTGGAAGCAAGGTGGCAGAGTTCAGAGTTGAACAGCGTTTCAAGGTAATATTTTCACTATTTAATAAGGTTATTTCATACCTTGTAATTCTCTGATCCGAGAATGCCTGTGTTCTACGTTTTATCAATAATGCTTCTATCTCATGTGGGCACATTATTGTTAATGGACATCCCAATACTAAATCAACGGTTTTTGTTACTAGTAAGGCTGTAGCAGCTACTCCTCTAAGGCATGGTGGTGCTCCTGCTGCTACTGGGTCTAGTTGGGCAGAATAATAAGCAATTGGGCGCTGAGAAGGTCCCAAAGTCTGAGTTAACACACCAGAAGCTACTCCTCTTCGCTCATGCACATATAAAGTAAATGGCTTGTTGTAATCTGGGATGCCTAGAGCAGGGGCAGACATGATAGCCTTTTTTAGATCTGATAGAGCTGACAAGTGTTCAGGCTCTAATTTGAGGGGTTCAGGAACCGAATCCTTTGTTAATGCTATAAGGGGTTTAGTAATTTCCCCATAGCAAGGAATCCATTGTCTGCAAAACCCTGTTGCTCCTAAAATTGCTCTCAAGTGTTTCTTAGTGGTAGGAGCACTCAATTTTTGAATATTCTCAATTCGTTTTGGAGAAATATAATGAGCACCCGCAGTCAAGATGAATCCCAAATATTCTACTTTTTGGAGACACCACTGAACTTTATCCTTAGAGATTTTATGTCCTCTTTTGTGCAATTCCAAAAGAAGGTGTTTGCTATCTTCTTGACATGTTTTTGCATCTGTTGAAGCCAAGAGTAGATCATCTACATATTTGATTAATTTGCTATTTTTAAATGTTATATTGTCTGTGTCTTGGCTCAAAATTTGCTCAAATAAGCTCGGACTTTCGACATAACCCTGTGGCAGCCGACACCAGGTATATTGTGAGCCCTTTCAGGTAAAAGCAAAAATATGCCTGGAGTTCTCATGTATAGGTATGGAAAAGAAAGCTGAACACAAGTCTACTAACTGTAAAGTATGTAGCTGTGCTAGGAATAGATGAAATAATAGTATGTATGTTAGAAACTACGGAGTGTCTCTTTATAACGTGATTATTCACTGCCCTTAGATCCTGTACGAATCTATAGATGTGCTTGCCATCGGGCCCTCTTTTTGGTTTTTTAATTGGCAGGATGGGCGTGTTGTATTCAGATTTGCAAGGGATTCTTATTCCCTGTTCTATTAATGAGTTAATAACTGGTGTAATACCCTCAATTGCCTCCTTTGAGAGGGGATACTGAGGGATGGAAGAAGGTGGGCTAGATTTAGTTTTTATCTGCACAGGAACAGCAGATTTAAGTAAGCCTACATTGGAAGAAGATGTGGCCCAAAGAGACTCCAGTATATCTTTAGGTATTTCAAAAGTGGAAGGCTCTTTTTCCTCCTGGTTTTCTGAGAGAAGTACAGGGAGTAAATTTAAAGATTTCTCTGGTACTTCCAATAATAAAGAACCATCTGGTGAACAAGTTATTGTGGCTCTGAGTTTGCATAGAAGGTCTCTCCCCAGCAAATTTAAAGGGGAATCAGGCATCAAAAAAAAGGAATGTTGTACCTCTAGGGGTCCTACAGACACCATTCTAGGGGCAAGTTTATCAACTCTTTGGGGTATTCCTGATACTCCCATTACACTTTGTGAATCAATGGAATAACAATTTAAATCTGGTACATTCTTCAATACAGACCTGGTAGCTCCAGTGTCTAATAGGCAATCATAATAAGTGTTACCTACCTTCAAGGTAACATGGGGTTCATTAGTATGGGGAGGGCAGTGGATAGGGACAACGGGTAGTAGGACATCAGGGTCCGGGAAATCAAAGGTTGTATTCTCTGGTTCCTGTGCCCCAGCCCCCCCCCCGGACACCTTCATTTTGTTTGGGATATTCCTTGGGCACCCCCCTGAAAAGCGCCCCCCTGAAGGGCACTCCCCTGAGGGGCATTTGCACCTCGAGTATTTTTTGGACGAGCACCATTTCTCATATATTGTTGTTGAGTATTATCATTTTCTTCATTTGGAGCATTATCATTATTTTCCCAATTCCTATTTCTATAATTCTGGTTTCTAAAGTTCTTATTTCTATATTCATTATAGTTATTTTCATAGTCATTATTATAATTTCTAGAATCTCTAAAATTCTGGTTTCTATGACCATTACCATCATTATAGTTGTTCTGGTTTCTATGACCATTATCATCATTTCTATAGTTATTATTTCTAAAGCTATTATTAAACTGTGTATTCCTTCCAATTATCTTAAGAAAGGTTCTACATTCCATCATTTTGTGGCCCTTTTTCTCACAGAAGTGGCAAGTTACTGCTTTATTTGTGAATTCCCGTAAAGGGGCTATAGTCTCTCCCTTATTTTTCAATTGTCTCTTTAACATTTCAATTTCTTTCTTTAAATCTTCCACTGATGTATCATCTTCCTCAGGTCTTTTTACATGACTTTTATAAACATAGGTTGCTACTCTCCTTAGTTCATCTAGGTCCATAGAGTCCCAATTAGGGCAGCTAGTTTTAAAATAGTCCTTTACCACTGAACAACAATTCTTAACAAATTGTCTACATAGTTGTCTAATGTCTCTTTCTCTGGACAAATCAAGGTCCATATATGTATTCCCTACGTCAATAAGTCTGTCCATAAACTGGGAGGGTGTTTCATCAATATGTTGTTGGGTTTTTTCAAATTTTGACCATTTTTCAGGTCTATCAGAGCAAGCTCTCATGGCTGTCAATAATGCTTCTCTGGCCTGGTTTAGTTTTGTGTAATCTGATTCAACATTGGGGTTCCAATGTGGATCTTCAGTTGGCCAATAATGTCCTCTTCTACCTTGTTTTTTATTAGCCAGAGAGACGATATTATTTTTCTCTCTCTTTGTTAATAATTCATCTAATATATTCTCAACATCCAACCAAGTGGGGTCAAAAGTTCTGAATATGTTCTCTAATTTTTTTATAATTATTATTGGTTCATCCTCAAATGATGGCATTTCTTCCTTCAATTTTTTTAAATCCTCAGGGCTAAAAGGTGTATGATGCCTTACAGATATTAAGTTTCCATTTTTATTAAAAGTGGGTACTTCCCTTAAAGGAAATAAGCTATCTGAATTATTTGGCACTCCTGTTTCTAGGCATCTTGCTCCATTTTCAATTGGGTAAGTCCAAGACATAGAAGGGTTGGGCACATTAAAAGGAGGGGTTTGTTGTAATTCCATTGTGCCAGAAAATTCAGAGGTAGGGCGTGTACTTAAAGTTGATTGTGTTGTGTTGGAAGTCTGGGTGGGGTATGGACTTAGAGTTGATTGATTAGAATTAGAGTTTTCTGAGACTAAGGGGGCAGGGGAAGCAATTGGTTGGTTTGACTGAGAATTGAGTTCTTTAAGGAAATACAATATTAAAATTACAATAATCAAAATTTCAAGGGAAAGTAGTATGTGGGTTAGTTTTTGCCATAAGATTCATGAGATGAGCCCTTTCAGAGAGACAAGGAATTCTGTATTTATAAGATTGGTCATGGAGCTGCTGAGCCAGTTGCTAAGTTGCAGACCAATGTTTGTAATAAGAAAAGATCAAAGTATTTACTGAAACTCCAGTTGTTAACTAAGTTCTGAACTGTCTGTGACTCCATATTTCTAAAGTAAAAAACGTGGGAAGCAGGACAAGGCCAAAGAAGTTTTCCCAGGTTTTTCTAGTCTTAATTTAGGCAATTGCTAGCCAGGACCTTAGGGCCCTGTTGCTAAGATCTAAAACAGCTTAATTTAAGGAGAAAAAAAGGTTTTTTACTCACCTGTTCTTGCAGCTGTAAATTTGAAGTAAAGTTAAAAAAAAGAAAACAAAACTGACTGATATGCAAGTAATAAAGCAAAAAAATAAAGAGATTTCACAGAAATATTTTGAGGGTTTTCTCACCAAATTTGTGGTCAGCCATAAACTGTTAGATTTAAAATAGTTTTGAGCATTAAATAGTTGTAGATAAGAGAGTGGGAGCCATAAACTGTGATAATTAAAATGTTTGGGAGCAAGGGAAATATATAACAATTATGACCACTGAAATATGTTTTCTACTATGTCTTGGTTTTATATAAATATAAGATGGTCACCAGGGAATATATTCCCAATTTATGAATATGCCCAAGCCAACTGGGTTTTATAGAGAAATTTAATTTATAATACACTGATTAATCCATAGAAAAAGAGAGAAAGTAAGAAAGGAATAAGAATGAAGGGTCTCAAGCCAATAAGGCCTAGACCTCAGTCCTAAGAGATAAATCAGTCAGTTGGTTTTATCACTCACCCAAGATCTCTCTAGGTAAGGCTTCTCATGCCAACCTCAGGCTCCACCTTCAAGAGAGCCTCCCTTCAAGAAATGTTTCCAGAGAATTCTCCTCCTGACTCCTCCTGAGTTCTCCTTCCACAGCCTCCTTCAAGACCTCTCCAGGAGCTCTCCCTCTAGGACCTCTCTCCTCTCAGACCTCCTCCAGAGAAAAAAACCTCCTTTCAGGACCTCCCCTCCTTCAGAGCAAAAACTCCTCTCTAGTCCTCAGACCCCGCTATCTTTAAGCCCACCATCTAAGTTCCCTCCCCTCAGTTCTCACATCTACCAATCACTGTCGATGTCTCCCCTGTGCCAATGGTGGTTCTAGCTTAACCCAGGACCGCCCAGAGGTCTGACCCCTTTGCACATGTCTGTTGAAGGTCATATTCTCAAATAATTAAATCTTGATCTTTTCTGCAGCCCTTCCTAAATCCTGTTACTCTGAGTAGGGTGGAGATTGTAGTTTCCAAGACCTGGTTCTGTCATTCCAAGTATCTCTAATGTATCAATTCTAAAATCAATCATGACTCAAAGAACTTCCTGTTCTATGCTTAAGCATAGGTCAAAGCCCTTTCCATTGTTTAGCAAAAGGTTTCTGTCCTAAAGTAGTCTTAAGTAGGGAGGAGAAGGATCCTCCCATGCCAAGGAGTTTCACATTCCAATAGAATTCTTACTATCAGTAGGAAATTTTTTTCAAGTATGAAATTTCCCAATGGGGAAATTTCCAACATTCATAAGTCTAAGAAATTTTAAGGTTTACACTATGAAGGTTAAATTAATCACAAAAAGTTTAAGTAACTCATAAAAGGTAAGCTTAACAAAGAAGTGTGAAGTACCTCAGAAGATATAATCTAACCAGAGAAGGTGAGAACTAAAGAGTGGACAGTCCTGGAGAAAATCTAATCCAAGAAGGTGAGAACTAAAGAATGGGAAGTCCTGGGGAAAAGCATCTACTATGATTGGTAGACGTGAAAATTTAGGGGAGGTGACATAAGAGAAAATTTCTTTAAAAAGAGGATGAAAAGTTCAGTTTGAGGGATTCAGAGTTCAGGAGTTCAGAGGTGGAACTGAGCCTGGAGGATATCCCTCAGACAGCTTCCTGGAGACGGTCTCATGGTGAGTGATAAGACTGACTCTCTTTCCCTTGGGCTCAGGGAGGCCACTTTGGCCAAGGCCTTTAACTACTGCCTGGCTCAGTCTGAGCCGGAGCAATTTGAATTAACTCTTTTTTCTTCTCTCTCTCTTTTCATTAATTACTTCTCTCTATATTAATTAAATCACCATAATTTCCAGCTGACTTGGGTTTTTTATTATTTGGGAATTTTCCCTGGTGACCAAATTAATTTAGATTTTTTAAAAGTCAAAACACTAAAATTATCTTACATATATATATATATATATATATATAATTAAATAGTAAAGCATTTAATTGGGACAGAATAACAAATGAAAAGAGAATTAATACTTTAGAATTATTCTCAGTCAACTCTCCTCTTCCCCCATAATATGAGTAATTTACTATCGTAGATTCCCACGCTGGTGGAGAACAAGGCAACTCCTAGAAGCCTACAGCTTTAACACAGAGAAGAGTTTGCTGGAGGCTGGAAGAGTTCTCACACCTGGCAGATGGCTGCCTCTCTCCTTCACCTCTCCTAGCTTTCTTGAAGTTGTTCTCTGTTGACTCCTCTTGCTTTGACTACTTTTCCAAAACTCCTTAGCCATTATCTATGCTACCAATCCAAGCAAGTATTCTGTCTGAACTGCAGTAGGGTGTTCTTGGAAGGTTTTCTCAACTCTTTGGGGAAGTATTATCCAAACTGTAATCCAGGAAGTACCATCCACATTGTAATAAAGAATCTCTCCATATGGGCCATCATCTGGTACCAGCTATCCATCTGCCCCTGGGGAGTGAGCCACTTCTGGAGCCTGCTTTTCCTTACTAACTATTGCTTCTGTTTTCTTGGTAAACAGGAAATTGGAGTAATTTAGGATCATAGATCATGGATTATAGATTTTTGGATTAGTTTTTGGAGCTTTAAGGGGTCTTAAAGGCTTTCTAGTCTACCTCCCCCATTTTATAGAAAAGGAGCCTGAGGCATAGAGAAATTAAGTGATTTTTCCCAGTATGTATCTGAGGTAGGATTTGAACTTTATTATTTTTTAAAGCTTTTTTTAATAGAATATTTTATTATTCCCCAATTACATGTAACAATAAGGTCTTAATCATTAAATACTAATCACTAAATCACTAAAATACACAATCCAATGGGTAGCTAAGATATATCCCTTTCTTTGTTTTTTAAAACCCTTATATTCTGTCTTAGAATAACTACTGTGTATTGGTTCTAAGGTAAACGAGCTCTAAAGGCTAGGCAATTGGGGGTAGGTGATTTTCCCAGGGTCACATAGCTAGGAAGTATCTGAGATCAGATTTGAACCCATGTTCTTCTGACTCCAGGCCTGATGCTCTTACCATTGTGCAACTTACATGTACCCTGAAGCATATTTTACTTTAGTTTCTCTAGAAATATTAATAAATAAGATCTCTCTAGGGCAGGTAGGTGGTATAATAGGATAGAGTGCTGGATCTAGTGTCAGGAAGACTGATTCCTGAGTTCAAATCTGGCCTCAGACACTAGGGACCCTGTTGTGTGGGACCTGTGGGACCCCTTTGCCTCAGTTTTTTCTTCATCTATAAAATGAGCTGGAGAAGGAAATGATGCACCACTCCAGTACTTTTGCCAAGAACAAAGAATTGGACACAACCTAATAAAAGCAAAAATGACCTTTGCTCAGTTCTGATCCTTCTCAAATTCTCTGTAACATTTGACCCTGCTGACTATACTCTCTACCATGACATTTTATTCTCTGAGTTTTCATGATATTCTCTTAGTCCTACTTCCTATAGGAAAAAAGGAAGGAAGGAAGGAAAGAAAGAAAGAGAGAAAGAGAGAGAGAAAAAAGAGAAAGAAAGAGAGAGAGAGAAAAAAAGAGAGAAAGAGAGAGAAAGAAAGAGAGAAAAAGAGAAAGAGAAAGAGAGAGAGAAAGAGAGAGAAAGAGAGAAAGAAAGAGAGATAGAAAGAGAAAGAGAAAGAAAGACAATATTTAGACTATCTCTATGGTCTAAAACTTTCTTTCCCCCTTTAGGAAAGCAGGCAGAACAAAAAAGTCTCTGAACAAAGAACAACCCTTGTCTTGATTACAGTGTTATCTTTCTTACCTCAATAAGATCAGGGTGTTAATCCATCTAAAAGCCATCTCTTCATCTCCACAAGTATCAGCAGAGAATTCACCTAAGAAGTGTCCTCTGCTCCCCAGGCAGGGAAGTAGCCTCCCTTGCCTCCTCCTAATCAGAAAAGTTTGGAATCTTCATTTTTATTTCTGGAAGGAAGAAGTCTTATTGATTGCTCCAGGGGAATGGCCCAAGAGAAAATACTATGGCAACTTTTTTACTCAACTATTTTGGAATATATTAACCTCAGACCTTATTTTACTTAATGTGATTTTTTTTTCTTGCTCAAGCATGGGGAACATTCTAGAATCCAGGGCAAGAGAAGGCCCTAGATTCAGATCAGGCCATCCTCAGACCCATATTGAAGTTCTGCGCCCTTTACAATCCTGTCCCTTCCGAACTTCCCAGTCTTTTTCCACTTTATTTCCTTCTCCTGTGAACCAGAAATACCAGGTGAATTGCTGTTCCCCATACACAATTCTGCACCTCCTGAATTCCACTGTATTTGTTTGAGTTGTCCTTTTAGGCCTGGGATGCCCTCCCTTCTTCCTTCCCTTTGACTCCTAGTTTTCTTCAAGACTGAAATCTGACATTCTGGAGGAGGTTTTCCCCTGCCTACCTCCAGGCCCTTCCCTCTGAAACTCCCTTCCATTTGTAGCGTATGTGCCTAGTTATTTGCTTCTGGTCTCTCCATTAAAATGTCAGCTCCTTGAGAGAAAGGACCATGTCTTGGCTCCATTGTTTAGCATGATGCCTGGAATTTAACAGGTACCAAATAAATGCTTGTTGCCTGGACCATATCTACTTATGTACGAATTATCTTGTCCACTAGAACATAAGTTCCTTGAGGGCAAGTACTGTTTTTGCTTTTTATTTGTATTTTCAGTGCCTAGAACAGCATTTAGCCCATAGTAAGTAACCTCTTAATAAAAGATTGTTATTTGATTGATGATCAGTCTTGTAATAACACCAAAGAAGTACTTTTTTAAGGCACTGTCTTCTAATTGGATGGCTCCTCCCACAACTTCCATATAAGGAGGATGGTTCCTCCCACAACTTTCATATTGTGGAGAGCCATCACACCCCTGCTTGACAAAGTCACAGTCTGGGGAAATGGAGACTGCAAAGCAGTCCCCAGAAAATAAGGCACCCACTGAAGCCCCTTCTGTGTGACTTCTCCTTTTAACTTCCTTTACTAATGGAAGTGTTATGACTATTGTTCTCTCTCTAATACAGGAGAAATAATATGAGGGCAAGTACTTATAGGGTTAACACATATATCCCACCTAAATCCATCTAGATAATTACCCTAAAAGATTACATTCACAGAACTAGAACCTAGAACCTAAAGATTATTATCCATTACTCTCCCCCCCACCCCCGCCACCTTTCCCTCTCCACAGAGTTACATTCACTCCCATTACAAGCCAGTCAAGGCAAGAACATCAATCACCTTCAAGCCCAGGTCTACAGGGCACACTCCATTGATTTGTTACATAACAACCAAATAACATTTCCAGGTGCCTGAATCAAGCACAAGAAATACACAACTTGGAAATTGAGGAAAATCCCAATTCTGATCTGTCTTAAATTACCCTTTAACTCTGTACCTAGCTATGAAATGTTTTGTTACCCATCTCCTAAGTAATTGTGATTGATTGTGAAAGCTGACCAAAAGTAAAAATGATTCTCCTAACTGGTCAACCCCTAGGTCAGGAGGGACTATCCTCCAAATCACCCTACTCATGTCATTTATCTCCATCTCTGTTGTAGCAACAATGTTTCTTGACTATATCCGTAGGCTTCACATTTGTTGTTAAGTTCTATGGAAACATGTATGTGGAGAAATGATTGTGTGCCAAGAAAGTATGTACTCACTGAACCTATAAAATAAACCAACCTCATGCCATGGCAGAGCACTGTGTGATGCCTGACATGGGTTGAGTATACAGTGCCTCTCAACATTTATCTGACTGAATCATCACACTTAGACAGAAGGACCCTCCCCTCTGAGAGACCCCTGGCTCAGCTCTCAAAGCCATATGAGGAAGGTGCTCATAACCTTCTCCCATATAAGGAGGATGGCTCCTCCCACAACCTTCATGTAAGGATAGCCCCTCCCACAATCTCCATATAAGGAGGGTGCCATAAGCCCCTCCCATATAAGGAGGATGGTTGTTCCCATTACTTCTATAATAGGAGGGTACCATGAAGCCCTCCCAAGTGAGGAGGATGGCTCCTGCCACAACTTCCATATGAGGAAAGTGGTTATAACCTTCTCCTGTATAAGGAAAATGGTTCTCCCACAACCTTCATATTAGAAGGATGGCTCCTCCCAAAACCTCCATATAAGGAGGGCACCCTAAGCCCCTTCCATATAAGGAGTCTCAGGTTAGCCAGCTTCTCATTTCTCACCACTCCAAATTCTGAACTTTTCCAGCATGCCTTCCCCACTCCTATTTTCAGCTTCCTTTTCTGTGTTGTCTTCCCTTATGAGAATGGAAGCTCTTTGAGGACTGGGATTGTCATTTTTTTCCTGCCTATTTTTGTACTTCCAGCCAAAGTGGCATTTGTTAAGTGCCAACTATGTTCAGGATGCTGGGGAAGAGATAAAAAAGAAATAGTCTTGGCTCTAGAGAAGTTTTGTTCTCACGAGCTCCCTGCTCCCCACAGAAATGATGAGGATTCCCAGTGTGCAATGTTGCAGGTACTGTCAGACAAAGGAGATTAACTTTTACTCAAAGATTTTTCTTTGTTGCAAGGAAGGACATATTAGAGAATATTTGGATGATGTTTTTTCAATGCCTAAATAAGTTATTGATTGGAAAAATAAAGATAAGGCCATGAGAAAAAATGGCAGCAGGCAGGCAAACCATATGTTCACTTATGATAAATGGACCTAGGTGGATTGCATTGGTCTTTGTGGTTTCCGGAGTACCTGGGGCACCTGGTTATAGCCTGGCCTGAGTAACTGGAAGAGGTATGAAAGTACCTTGATGAGCATCTTCCTGCTAGGGCAGGGAGAGGAGGAGAAATCACGTGCCCTGTTCTTCCAGGAGTTGCCCAGACTTGAGGAAAGAGTTGGGGGTTGGGGCCAGGGTAGGAGTCATGTTTAGAACAAAATGGAATGCTTATCTCCCCACCCCCACCTCCCTTCAGGTGAATAAATAGTAGCTGGGAGAATTGCTGCAGCCAATGTAGCTTGAACAGGCCCCTTTATAACTGGGGAAAATGATCCTCTGCATTGTTCTTTGTTCAGGTGGCTGACCACTTCCTGAAGGAGGGAGCCGCACAGGTTCCCAGAGGCCCCCCCCCTTCCGAAGTGCCCAGGGGAAGCTCCCAACACTAGTTACTGTATGTCAGATTCTTTCCCCTACTCCCCGCACCAGCAGCCACTCCGAGTGGCTCATTTTTTCAGAGAGGGAATAAGTTCAGAACCATAAGACTTAAGAAGAGGCCCAAAAGGTTCCAACAACCATGGAGCCCTTGCCTTTAATGGCAAACTTTTCTCAGTAATTCATAGTGCTTATGATGCAATGGAGAAGACTCCAAATTGAATGGATGCTAGACAAGACTGCAGAAGCCATTGAGTCTAACTGATGAGGTAACAGTCCCAGAGTGACTTCCCCAAGATGCCATTGGATCAGAGATGGAACCTGAACCCAAACATATCCAGCTGATTCTAGAACCAGCACTTTTTCATTATGGTGGCCAAGTTGTTGCCCCCCCCCCAAACCCTTGCCTTCTCTCTTATGCAGTAAGGGGGGGGGCTAAGTGACTTGTCCCAGGTCACACAGCTAGGAAGCATCTGAGATCAGATTTGAACCCAGGACCTCCTGTCTCTGGGCCTGGCTCTCAATTCACTGAGCCACTTAAAGTTTTTAGAAATAATTGTCTTGTCTTTGTCTAGAAGCAAGATGGCACAGTGGTAAGAGGATTAGATTTGGATTTGATGGGCCTCTTAGGATCACAGATTTGGAGCTGGAAAGGACATTGGAGGGTTATCTAATTGAACTCATGGATTTTATAGAGAAGGAAACTGAGTTCCATTGGTTGTGACTTGCCTGAGGTCATACAAGCATTAAAGGGCACAGTTGGGACTCGAATTCAGTTCCTTTGGCTGGCTGGCTCTTCTCACTTTTTTCCAGGACCAAGATTGGTCACTGACCTTCTTCTGAATTTGGCAGCATCTTAAGTAGTCACAGCTGATGGAGTCTTCTCTCACTTCTTTCTTCATCAAATTTGAACCCAGGGCCTGCTGCTCTAGGAAAGGTACTATCATGGAGAGATGAGGGAGAAAAGGGACCTGGACACCTTCCTGCAGAAAGGGAGATTTGAATTGTCTTGAAGGGAGTCTACATCGTTTATGATATTCTCATAGCAGTTTGTTCAGCCTCCTTCCAACGAAGAGATTTCCCGTCTACAGCTACCATACCATGCTGCTATGAATATTTTGTTATAGATCATATATACGCTCTCCTTCCCTTCCTTCCTCCTCCCACCCCTAATTTTATTCCTGCCTTCTCCTCCATTCTCCTGGCTCTTCTCTCCATCTCACTGGGAAATAGGAAGTCCTCCCCATGGCTGGCCTAAGATGATGAAAAGAAATCAGGATGTGTGCCTAATTCCCTGGAAGAAATCGACTCAGTCTGATCCTTGTCAAGCTATTAAAAACTTTTATTGTTATTTTTTCCCCAACAGTTACATTTTTAGTCAAAAGATTAAACCACAGAAACACTTTCACTTTTCTTCTTCAGAAGATGAGACAGATCAGAGTTGTCATTGGGGACACAAGAGAGATGTATGCTAGCCTGACGAGGGCTAGGCCCAGGGCCAGAAGAGAAACGTATACCCGCTACAATCTGGAGTCCGACCCTTGACGCGAGCAGAGCTGCAGTTTGGGAGAGTACACTAGGCAATTATGGGACTGAAACCCGACTCCAAGAAGGGGACCCTGGTGCGTCGGGGGCTCTTCTTGGGTCTTATGATTGGGATTCCAGCTGATTACGCTGAGAATGGTGGGTATGTTGTCCTCTGCTACTCTCCCACTGTGCTGGTATCGGCTTAGAGCTGGTATTCAGGAGGGGAAGACAAATCTGAAATAACACATTCTCTTCCTTTCCCCATCATATTTGTGACCAAGAGCTTTGGGGAGGCGCTAGGCCGGCTGAGGGGGCTAGTTGGTGTGTGGCTGTGAAAGGCTTATATTGTACCAAACTAACTGACCTTAAAGGGATTTGACTAGAGATCCTGGTGGCCTCATTAGCACTACTAATTGGTCACAGACAGCAGAGTGCTCTGGAGCTTGAGGTCATTAAATTGCTGGCACTCTACTAATGCATTCATGCTTTGGTGGCTATTGGTTGGCCCCCAGCCTTTGGGCAGATAGGGCTGTTTGGCTGATCCATGCCTCCAGGGAAGGGGTTAGGGTTAGAACCCTTTATTAAAATGTTGGGACTTGGTTGGGGATGGGGCTGAGGCTTCCTCTTCCCCAAGATAAGCTTCAAATGGACTTGGCATCTTTTCCTGTTTACCTGTTTGAAAGTAGTCTTGTGCATATCACAGGAAGTCAGGCAGGGACTGGTCTTTCAAGGGAAAGATGGGTGGGTGACCATGGGGAGCTTCTGCTCTACCACTGCCTTGCAGGGCTTTGGCACTGGGGGCAACCAGATTCCTCCACACTGACCTCTGGCTCCAGAGGGGTGGGGACTTAATAAATGTGAGCCGACACTGGCCCTGTCTGCCAGGCTGGTAGACGGTCCTGGGAAACCTTGGCAACCAGTACAGTTGATGGCTTTCTTTTCTTAAAAGGGGCAGTGCAGGCTGGGAGAAGCTGCCCTGTAGGCTCTCCAGACACGCTAGTTACTGCAAGACTGTTAGTGTGGAGTCAGGGTGGGGGAAGCACAAGAGAGGAGAGGACATCGGTGGGAAAGACAAAAGGCATCCCTGTGAACCGAGGCTCATCTCCTCAAGTGGCCACAGGTTCCAGAGCCACGGATCAAGTAGTCTTGTGGAAAGGGCCTGTGTGCTTCAGTGTGGGACCTCAAATAGCGACTGAGAAGAGCTTGAGGCCAAAGCCTCCCCACCAAGCAAGAAGCTTCCAGGATGCAGAACAGACAAGGTTTTAAGGTGGACAGAAGCCTGGACTTTTCCCAGCAACAGCAGCCTCACTGTGAGAGTCTGACTGTTAGACAACTACAATGAGTGGTGCTCATGCGAGCTCTCTCTCTCTCTCTCTCTCTCTCTCTCTCTCTCTCTCTCTCTCTCTCTCTCTGTCTCTCTCTGTCTCTCTCTTTCTCTCTCTCTCTCTGTCTCTCTCTCTCTCTCTTCCTCCTCTCTCTCTCTCTCTCTCCCTCCTCTCTCTCTCTCTCTCTCTGTCTCTCCTCTCTCTCTCTGTCTCTCTCTTTCTCTCTCTCTCTCTCTCTCTCTCTCTCTGTCTCTCTCTCTCTCTTCCTCCTCTCTCTCTCTCTCTCTCTCTCTCTCTCTCTCTCTCCCTCCTCTCTCTCTCTCTTTCTCTCTCTCTCTCTCTCTTTCTCTCTCTCTCTCTCTCACACACACACACACACACACACACACACATACGTGGGCGCGCGTGCATAATCTCAGCTCTTCATGACTGTTAACACTGACTCTTGTGGAACTGAAATACAGTCCATTCTGGGTCCTACTTTCCAGCTTTGGCCCAGCCCAGGGTTCCTTTAAGATTTCCAGCTCCAGTGAGGGCAGGTGCAGTTATTAATGTAATACACTCTTGGGTTGGCTTCCCCCTGGGGCCAGAGATTCAAGCAGCAAAGGTGGTGTGGTTTTGTTGTCGTCGTTGTTGAGGGGGGGAATCTATGGCAACTGGAGCCATGGAGGAGCCAACGGAAAATCAAACACATGGATCATAATTATGCCAATCGAATTCAAAAATAAAATTTAAAAGCAGCAGCAAGCTCTTTGTGTAATAAATATTGCAAAGCACACTTGGTTGGTTTTTTTTGTTTGTTTTTTTTTTCAAGTCAAATGTAACAGCCAATGCCCCAAACCCTGTTCTCTGTACTCAGAATCAAGTTGTTGAGCTCAGCAGAATACCTGAAACCAATCAAAGAGAGAAGAGTTTTCCTTTCACCAGCCAATCAAGAGTTGTTTCCAGTTTTAGGCAGCCAATCAAAACCTTTTCACATTCCTAAAAATGACCTAAATAAAGCACCAAGGCATAGGAGAGCTTCCTGGGAAGTTCTGTGCCCAGATAGCAAGAGAAAGGATGAGGTGGTGAAAAAGGCAGAAATAAAAAGAAAAGGTTTCCATTGGTCAGGATTTAAAAAATAAAAAGATTTCTCCCTGTAGCCAATTGCAGAGTCCATCCCTTTGAGCCAATCCCATGTGCACCACTGGTCTTTCCCATGATAACACAGCCAGCTGAGTAGTGGGGCTGGAAGGTGCTTTCCAGGGCAGGGTAAGAGGGGTTTGGGGGCTTAAAGAGTGGGAAGGAGGGGGAAGGACAGGGAACCTGGTGCAATCAGCCAGCTTCTCACTGGCAGAGCTCTCATGGCCCTTCTTAGCTTCCAGGGGATTCCAGGATTCTTTGTGGCTATTGCCTCCTGTCCTCTGTCTCCGACCTGGAAAATGCCATGACCACGTCCTCTGCACCTGCATCATAGAAAAACAAAAGCCAGGTAAGGAGGAGAGGGGTACCAGCAAATGGTTGGGCTGAGGAAGCAAGATGGCGGCTGACCCCACTGGGATGCCTGAATCGGCCTCAATCCTAAAACTTCCATGGCCCACAAGGCCTCTTAGGACTATCTTTTGCCATCCTGACCCAAACTGTTCAGCACAGCCAACCTTGCCTTCATTGGTCTTCAGAGGGTCCTGCTCATTGTGCCTTGATTTTCTAAACTGCTTCCCATCAGCAGTGCTGCTAATATGGCTTCTAGAGCCATAACATTTAGAATAACCAACCATAGCTAGGTACTGGAAGCAGCTGACTTCAGGAGCCCTGGAGGCCTGAGGGTAGGGATGAGTTTATTGCCTCAACGGACGCTCACTTCATTATATCACTTATTCATTTGCCATGACTTGACAGACATAATAAGAGAAATCTCATTACTGACCTGTTGGAGACATGAAAGGGGTTGTAGGGTTGGAAGGCAAGAGAGGAGGATCTCCTTCACAGCCTTTTAATAATAATAATAATTATTATCATCATTATTATTATTATTTAAAAGTCAGCGTTTCTATAGTGCCTACTGTGTGCCAGGCACTGCTCTAAGTCTTTGGAAATATAATGTCTTTTGATCCTCACAACAACCATGGGAGGAGGGAAAAGCTATATTATTATCTTATTTCACAGATGATGAAATGAAGGCAAACAGAGATGACATTACTTGCAAGAGTCAACTTTGCTGTTTTTTAATAAATCATGTAAATTGTTGAAGTGTCTTATCATGTCAGCCTCCTGGGCCTTCTTGGTACCTTCAGGTTAGAGTCGGGGAGGTTTGGAAGTTGGAGAGATTATTCACTCAGTCAGCAGCAAAGCCAAGATCCAGAGCCATGGCTCCAACTAGCCCACCACCCTGCGCGGTCTGGCTGCTCTTTTCTTTTTGCTGGGTCTTCGTCCAGGTGATATCTTCTTCTCCCTCCATACAACTTCACTTGATGATGCCTGCATTAGCTCCCATGGTTTCAATTCACAATCTCCAGCCCTAACCTGTTGCTCTCACGTCTCCGCCTGCCTTTGGATGTCCTATAGACACCTTAAACTCACCACATCAAAAACCACTCACTCATTATCTCTCCCTCCAAACTCTCCTCCCACCCCGCACTTTCCTATTACTGTTGAGGGGGCTATTGTTCTCCCAGGGCCCTGGCTCATAACCTAGGCGTCATCCTCAATTCCTCCCTCTCTCACCCTCCCATTCCACGCTGCTGCCAAGCCTGTCACAGCATTTTCCCTTTGTAACATCTCTCCAACATGCGCTCTCCCCTGTCCTCTGACCCTCCATAACTCATACTGGATTACTGCAATTGCCAGTGGAAGGAATTCTGCCACTCCCGTCCAATGCTCTGCTCAGCTGCCCAAGTGATTTTCCTAAGGCTCCCAGCAGAGGATGCCACCCCCTACTCTATATATAAACGCCAGTGGTTCCTTACCGCACCTTCAGGATCAAATATGAAACCCTGCTCAAGGCCCTTCCTAACATCCCCCCTCTCACCTTTCCCAACCCCTGGTGACCTGGCCTCCTGGCTGTTCCACCTCCAATTCCCTCCATCTCTCCTCTGGGCATTCTCTCACTGTCCCCCCTGCCTGGAACCCTCCACGTCCCAGCTAAAATCCCTCCTTGTCCAGGAAGCTGTTCTTAACCCCTCTTAATTGCAGTGTCTTCTCTCCATTGACTGTTTCAAATTTATGCCATCTAAAACTGGTTTGCATGGCATTTCTCCCATTAGACTGAGCTCGAGAGCAAGCCCAGTCTTTTACCTTCTCTGGATCCCCAGCACCTAATACTGAGTCTGGCACATAGAAGGTATGCAAGAAATGTTTACTGGCTGACTGGAAGCTATGCTTGCAATGTTCTGGGGTCTAAAGGAAAGGAATTCCTGGCCAAAGTGTACAAAGGGGAGTGAGTGGGTGGCACAGTGGATAGCGCACCAGGACTGGAGTTGGGAGGACCTGGGTTCAAACGTGGCCTTAGGTGCTTTCTAGCTGTGTGACCCTGGGCAAGTCACTGAACCCCATTTGTGTAGCCTTTTTGCCTTTCTGCATTGGAGTTGATGCTAGGACAGATACTAGGAAAGGTAAAGGTTTGACTTTTTTTTTAAAGTGTGCAAATAGCCAACCATAGTCGTCACATCTGTAATTCCTTCTACTAGGCAGACTGAAGAGGGCTGAGCTCTGAGCTATGGGGAGGGCTAACATAGACCGGCTGCCCTCCCCGAGCCTGGTACCAACAGGGAGCCCCTGGGAAAAGAATGCTGGGGTGCTGCCTGAGGAGAGGCCAAGCAGATCAATTCAGACCTTCCGTGCCATAGCCAGCCTCTACGTAGCCACTGCCCTTCCACGCTGAGTGACGGGGAACCCAGTACTACAAAGTACATGACTTGTTCACACACAATTCTGTTATTTTCCCAAATGGTTGGACCAATTCATAAGCTCCACCAGAACCGGGTATTAGTAAATCTGCCTTCCTTCCCATCACCCGTCAACAGTCTGTTTCTGTCTTTTACCAGAGTCTGATGGGCATGAACTTACGTCTCAGAATGGTTAATATGGGCATTTCTCTTACTAGGGATTTGAAGTATTTTCCTATTTGGTCATGAATATTTTTTAAAAACTCAGTTTTAGTAATAACTCTAAGAAGGGCAAAGGCTAGGCAAATGGGGTTAAGCGACTTGCCCAGGGTCACATAGCTAAGAAGTGTCTGCATCCAGATTTGAACCCAGAACCTCCTCTCCCCAGGCCTGGTATTCCATCCACTGTGCTGCCTAGCTGCCCCTTGGTCCTCAATACTTTTATCTTCTTCTGAAAACTGCTTATATTCTTTGACTCCTTCCTGATGAAGGTTTGGGCCTTTCATGTACTTTGTCAACTTAATCAATTCCAAGCCTCAGATGAAAGAGCTGACTTCATCTGAACCCTGCAAAAATATTCCTTCTTTCAGAGTTAGTAAGAATTATGACAGAGTTGTGCTCATTGTGAATGCATTTCTTACCACCGGATGCCTGGGCAGGCCAGGTAAGCTCCAGTTTGCTCACCAAACTGCTTTAGATCTCGTCTTACTCTCATTATCCCCTTGACAAAAGCCAATTATAGGACAGCAGCAAAACTCAACAGGTTAAGCTTTTTCTCTGTGGAACAAGAACTGCCAGAGAAGGGAGATTTTCTGCCCTGTTGTCTGGGGAGCACAAAGAGACATGTGTTTGGAGTCTGATGAATAGGGAGATTTCAGTCCTAGCTCTGCCTCTTACTGCCTGTGTGACCTTGGGCCAATCACCTAACCTCTGTGGGTTTCATTTTCTTCATCTGCAAACTGAGGAGGTCTGCTTGGATCATCTCTAGGTTCTCTTCCAACTTCTATCTAGTTTCGTTTGAGCTGCTGGTCCCAAGCTCTTCTGGATGAAACAACATGAGCTAGTTAGTGACAGGGAGGCACCATTTAGAGAGCAACTTAAGGTTTGCAAAGTGCTGCATGCCTGCTATCTTATCTAATTCTTACAGTGCCCTGGTGAAGTAGGGATGCTCTTGAGCTCTGTTTTCTTGATGGGGAAACTGGCTTTGAGCAAGGTCTGGCCTAATCTCTGGCCACCAGTCTGCCTGTCTCCGGCAAGCTCCAATACGTACAAAACCTTTTTATCTGACTTAAGGATTCTGGTCCAGGCCTTCATGAAATCACTTCCTTTGTCATGTTTTCTATGATGCAGGCTTCAATGTCTGGCCAGCAAAAGGCGAGGTTTGGGGAGAGCGGAGCGAAGAGGGACAAAGAGAAACAAAAATGTTCATCCACACCCACTCATTCCCAAATCTCCAAGAAGGCATTCGGTTTAAACTCCAGACACCTGGAGGGGAAATGAGATTTTGTTTTGTTTTGTTTTTTGAGGGGAGGGAAAAGGGAAGAGGAGAGTCTCCTCTGGGCTCAAACTGAGTCTTGGGCAAATCTGACCCAAACTGCCCCTTCCATTAGACCTCAAGGGCCTTGACACTTGGCAGCCTGGACTGCTGCTCTCCCCTCTGGAGGGACGCTTAACTGCTACCCAAACAGCAGTCAGGCGTTCTTGGCTCATTTCTATTGAGCATTCAAGGAGGAATTTTTCCTAGGAGGGGGAGGATCGGAATGGCAGTGACAGGAAAGGCAACCCAAGGGTTGTTTAGTGGACTGGTGTGAGCTGCTATACAAATCAACTCTTGGCATGTGAGTGGGTGCAGAAGAGGACAACTCCCACCCCTCTACCCCCAGCCAAAGTGGCACGAAGCTTCTCCCCCTTCTTCTGCATCTTCTTCCCAATATTTCAATCAGCCAGTGGGCTGCCATGAGCTTCCTTTCTAGCTGCTTTCTGTTGTATCTGGAAAATCAGATTGGGGGTTCAGTACTGGGCTCCGGAAGCACTATAGGGACCTACCCAGTAATTCAATTCTCCATTCTAGGGAAGAAAAACCTATAGAGTCTAACATCCTTACTGGCCTATCCCTGATTTGACATCAGAGAACTCAAAGTGCTGCTTAGGCAAATGGTCCTTCTGGGGTTCGGGGCCCTGGAACTCCACTGGTTCTACCATGATTCCTACCATTACAGAGAAAGCACTTCTGAGAAAGGATTCAAACCATTTGACTTTTTGCAACGAGGATTCCTTCAGAAGGGCCATCAAAGGCTCCTCTTTTAGGAAACCCTGCAGCCGTTCCTTTAGGATCCCAGGAACATGCTGTTCTCTCCCCGTTCTGAGGACCACACAATATCACTGCAGGCAAAATTTCCTAGCAACAGCAGAATCCAAGATTACATCATACCCTGCATGGTAGCTGAGCTGGTGACCTAACAGATGCTGAATTTGTTTCCATTTGCTTCCTTCCTATCCCACTAGATAAGGAGGGAGGATGGAGGGAGAAGGGAGATGTTTACTAATGAATCTCAGGGCGAGTTGCAGCAGAGATGCTGGTGGTAAGCTTACTCAGTCCTGCCCCCATCTGCCTCCTTCTCTCCTTGGGATTCTGCAGTTTTCCTGCAGCTCTGCAATGGGACACAAGATCAAAAATAGCCTGGGTCCTTCCAGGGGGATGCTGGGAAGTCTGCAGTCCAGAGGTTGCCAGAGGATCTCTCACCTGGCTCAGTTCTGGGACTTTTCATTGGCTCATTTAGTGTCTGATACTGGCATATGTCTGGTGGGTGTTTTCTAAGCAAAGGTGGCCAGGCAGACTCGTCCTACACGATAATAGACAATTATTTCTGGCCAAATAGACAGGGATCTTATAAACAAAGAAAGAAGCTTTTCCTTGGTAGGGCCTCACTATTTCAGAAGTTTCAGCAGTTTTCAAGAATTCACTCCTCCCTCCCATGGCCAAATGGTTTCTTCCTTTAGTGATTAGTCAAGAAAGCCCAGAGCCCCTGGATGTCATTGTGTTGACATAGCGTTCACAAGGCTCTCTCCAAGAGTAGAGGTATTTCTCTTCTTTTTCTTACTGGGCTTTTTTTTTTAATAGCTTTACCAACAGGATCTTGTTTCTTTGGGGATTTAACAAGGTTGCCAGCCTCTTCCAGACCACTACCTTGATTTTTAAAAAAAATAATTGAACTAGTTTTGCAGGCAGTCATGTGCCCTCTGCCAGGCCAGTAACTGCTGCTCATGTTTTCTCTGTATTGCTCTCTGGGAAGTATTGCAGATGTAGGTTCTGTTGCAGAAGGAGGCTGGTAAACGTTTAGTTCTCTGTCAGGCTGAATTAGCCAACACAATGGCTGATTAGGCCCTGAAAACTAATAGAATTTCAGGACTAGGAAAGGCCTTGTGAACAAACCATGTTATTCTGCTTCTTTGTTTTACTTTTAGTGGCCAGAATCTGGTTTTTGCCATAGTGCTCATACAATCAGTCAACAAGCAATTATTAGGCACCCACTGTGTGTCAGACCCTCTTCTAAGCCTTGGAGGTACGAGGAAAGGCAAGAAGATGGCCTCTGCTTTTAAGGATCTCACATTCTAATGGGAGACAATAGGAAAATAGCCAGGTCCTTAAAAGCTCTATCAACAGATAGAGGAAAGCTTATGTCACAGAGGAAGGCCAGTCACAAGATTACAGATTTCAAAGCTAGGGGTAGAAGATCACCAGGTCCCTTCCTCTGCCTACAGAGAGGTAGAGTGATGGGGTCCCATGTTTACAGAGGAGGCCAATGAGGACCCATAAAAGCCAAATGATGAGAGTAAACACTTCTCCCCACTTTACCCTAGTCCCTTCCAGGAGGGTGGAGGCAGACCCTGAAGCAAAGGGGTTTAAAGGTCATCACTGCTTCAGCAAACACAAATCTACCTACCGAGGAGTAAGACCAGTTAAAACTTTTTTATTGCTACTTTTGATCAACAGATACTACTTTATTTGGTGATACTGGGAAGGGTGCTATGCACAAAGCAATGCTATTGAGATTCCAAGCCCCAGAGGCCCTCCCTTTGCCATCTGCCATTTCAATTCCTCCGAGTTTCAAGAGCGTGCAAGCAGCATGCTTCCTGCCCTCCCCCTCTCCTGCTTCTATCTGAAGTCATTCTTGTCCAAACCAGCCCTGCCCACTGAGAAGGACACCTACCAGGGCTATGACACATTGTTTAAAAGGTCAGTCTAAACCCCTAGGAAAGGAGGCTGGGTGAGTTAACCACAGGATGCACAGACTTGCCCAGGACTGTTTCCCGTGACAGACAGAACTGTTTGGCTTAGGAGGGATGCTTAGGAATGGAGTTTAGGCAAGAGAATGAGCAAAACAAACTTCAGGATGACGAGTGAGCTGCCAGGTCTGCCTTTAAAGTCTCATTCTTTGGAGTGATAGTAGAGAGGAACCGGGAAACAAGGGCTCACTGGAATGCCACTGTTTGTCCAGGGAGCAGCTACCATGCATAATTCATCTTAGAGAGGCAAGAAAGACCTTTTGAGGCTGCTCTTGTCTAGGGCTTTGGGTGGGGAACGAGGGCCCCTGGCTCTTAGTGATGGCCTTCCGGAAGACTCCTCAACCTATGGGGAGGTGGCAGCGGGGGGACTCAGGTGTCAGACCACCTCTTTTAAGGCACATCCTCTACTTCCTCCCATGTCCTGTGTTTGTAACTTGGAAAGGTTCAACATAGTCCAAAAAATGGGCTCTCCAAAATCTCCTTGATGTTCTTATCACCTTGGTTTGGTAAGGGAGATGCAGTGGACAGAGTGCTGTAGTTAGGAAGACTGAGGTTCAAATCCCATTTCAGACACTTACTATGTAACCTGAGCCACTTAACATTAGCGCTTTTTAAAAAACTTGAACCCTCACCTTCTGCCTCAGAATCGATACTAAGGCTTGGTTCCAAGGCAAAAGAGCAGTAGGGGCGAACAATTAGGGTTGAGTGATTTTAGGATGTGTCTGAGGCCAGATTTGACCCCAGGTCCTCCTGATTCTAGATCTAGCTGGCTCTCTATCCACGGAGTCACCTAGCTTTCCCCACTTAATTGCTTGGAAACTCAGTTTCCTCATTGTAAAATGGAGGTGGACTTACTTCCAAAATCTTTTCCAGCTCTATATGAAACTATGAATGCTATTTCCGCTTTAAGGAAAAGCCAGTGGCTGGTTTCAATCTAAACACTAGTGAGTCATCATGATGTTTTGTTTTGTTGATTTTCTTCCCAATGATCATGCATTTTTTTCCCTCCCTGGACAGCCACAATTTATGGGATTCAACTGACCCAGGGTCCAGAGTTCCTGTCTTGGTCTAGGATCCTCACTAATCTCCCATCAGCCACTGCTCTCTGAATCAGAGCTGGGGATTATTAGTCTTGTTACTTGTGTCCTCTCCCAGCTCTGCTTCTTCAAGTGAGCTGGGGAGGGGGAAAATGATCAACCTGCCAAAGCTTAGACAGGAAAGTTGGCTCCCAGCCAGCAGGCTGAGGCCAGACAATGGGTCATTAGCCGGTTTGTACAGAATACATCCTTGAGGTGGACATTTCCTACATTTCCACTAATTAAAGTTCCCAATAACAAAAAAGTAAAGGCAGATTCAGCAAGACAAGTGCACAAAGGGTTAAGTCCAGGAGTCTCCAAACTATGGTCTATAAAAGAATTTTCTGGCCTTTGACACTTCCCCCCTTCACCCCACTCTTAACATGCACTCAGCTGTCTGCTGCACATTGTTGGTGATTTCAGGCAATAATGTGGGTGAGAATAAATGTTAACATTCTCCCTAAAGGCTGTGGAAAAATGCAAATGTGTGCCTCTGTGCACAAAGCCTTCTCTTCTACAGCCCTCTCACTAGGTGGCCCCGGGGAAAATCCTAGCGAAGCCCCTTTGGCCTTATCCTCTGTGGCCTCTTCTTGGATGATCATACGGGGCTGGCAGAGGGGCTCCACCTCAGAGTTCATGCATGTGAGCTGTAGCTATCCCATGCTCCATGCATGTGGCCTCCTCCTTTAGACAAGGACCTGGGACCTTTAGAGCCATCCAGTCATGGAGGCTGGCTGACTCAGATGCTGGTGGTGCTTCCTTTCTCCACAAGGACCCAAGCCAAGGCTGAATGCTCATCTGTTGGGGATCTCTGTCCTCAAGACATCCATCGTGCATTGCCTGATGGCTCAGGCTAGATGACCTCTGGTCCTTCCCAGCTCCAAGTAGGGGCGATGTGAAGCCTAGCTCCTCACGTCATAGGATTGAGAGCTGGAAAGGATCTTAGGGAATAGATCCAGTTCAATACCTTCATTTCATAGGAGGGAAAACTAAGGCAGAGCAAGAGGAAGAGACTGCCTGAGCTCATTAGGTAATTATGTAGCTCCATACTCATCCACAAGGAACCAAAATGAAGCTGCGCAAGAATCCCTGCTACAACATGGCCAGCCTCAGCCTGAAGACATTCCTGATCAGGAGCCTGCCATCTCCCAAGGCAAGCAGCTCCTTCTGCTTAGGGAGAGCTCACAGGTGAGGAAAATCCCCTTCAGTCCAGCCACAAACACGCCTCTCTGAAACAGAGGCCCCTTCCTCCTCTCCCTCTCTTGGGCCAAGCAGAACAAAGCTGATTCCTCTTTCTCCTGGCAGAGCTCCCAAGACTGGGCAGCAGCTCCCAGGACCAGGCCAAGCCTTCCACCTCCAGCACACGCCTCCTCCTATGGCAGGCCTCCGAGATAGTTCAGTACCCTGGGTGCCCTCCTCAGGACACAAACTAGCAGTCTTTGCTAAGGACTGAATCCAAAGCTCCAGATGGGTCTGACTGTGACAAGACAGTCACCTCCCTGGGCTCGGACTCACAGCCTCTCTGCAAGGAATCCAAGACTGAAACAGCTTTCCTGGGTGCTGTATCGTGCTTTACAATCCTATCACGTCCAGCCTGCCAGCTTCTAAAACCCATTGGATGCTTTTTTTTGCACACAAACTGTTCTCCCTCCAGCCTCCCCCATTTCATACATGTGAAAAGGCCTGTAAGACTCTACGTTCATCCCTGGTAGATCCAGTCCAATGGTCCAGCCTGGAGAACTCTCCTGGGATCCCGACTCCTTCATGCAAATTTGCTAAGGATGTCCCCTCTGCCTTCATCCAGGTGCTCAAGGGCACACGGCCAAGGGCGGATACTTGGGGCATTCCACAGAAAACTCTCTTCCAAGCACTTGAGGAGTCGCGAGCTGAGCCTGAGCTCTTTAGGTCTACCATTAAACCAGTTCAAAACCCCACCTGAGCTAAGGGCTTTACCAGTTGGGTAACCTCATCCTGCCTCTACTGCCTAAAAAAAGGGGGAAGGGATTGATGTCAGCCAGGCATGTTCTATTCTTGAGGAAATAATATTGGCTATTTGTGACTACCTGTTCTCTATCAGCAGCTGGTGTTCCACTGGACCCAAGTCATGAGGATCTGAGTGGCCTGAGTTCAAACGTGGCTTTACACGCTTACTAGCTAAGAGACAATTGCGAGGTGAGTCACCACGGCTGTTTGCCTCAGTTTCCTCATCTGTAAAGTAGGACTGACAGTGGTCCTAGCACCTTCCTCCCAGGGCTGTTAGGATGAAATCCAAGAGCAGTGGTGAAGCCCCGTGGCAAGGTTAAAGAGAGCACTATAGAAAGGTGGTTACTGTTTTCTAGAGGCTCCGTTTGCCATCCCCTCCCTAACACATTCTAGAATCCTACCCAGAAAAGGGCAAGTGCCTCCTGACCACATACCATAACTAGAGGAACTGTGTTCCATAGCAAAGGTGAACTCTGACGATCTGCCAGTGGGAAGCGGGAGAAAGGTGAGAACGATTTCCAAACTCCCTCTTCCCCCGCACAACAGCTCTGACTAAGACTGGAGAGGTCTGACTAGCCAGGGATTCAGAAAGTGCGCCGCGCCCCGCCCCGCCCCGCCCCCGGAAGGCTGTTCCCAAATGTGCTGACTCCAAGCAGGCTGACCCACCTGCCACGCTGGGAGGCTCCCCTCACTGTCTGGTCTGGGGCTGAGTCACGGGGCAGCCCGGCCCCAGATTGCCAGTGTCGTGCATGCTTTTAGAAGGCAAAGGGGAGGCAGAACCTCCACCATTCATTCTTTCTTTTCCAATTTTAAGAAATATTACCGAAGCAGCTAGGTGACACAGTGGATAGATGCCTGGCCTGGAGCTGGGAGGCCCTGGGCTCAAATCGAGCCTTGGACATCTTGGGCAAGTCACTTAACCCCATTTGCCTAGCCCTTGTCTTTGTCTTAAAGTTGTTACTGAGACAGAAAGTAAGGGTTTATATACACACACGAAGTTTGCAAAGCACTTTACAAATATCTCATTTTATTTTCACAACAACCCTAAGGGATAGATGCTCGTATGATCCCATTTTATAGATGAGGAAACTGGGGCTGACACAGATGAAGGGACTCTCCCAGGGTCACACAGCTAGGAAGTGCCTGAGGCAGCTTCTGAACTTGGGCCTTCCTGTGTCTAGGCCCAGTGCTCTGTGTACTATGGCACCACCTAGCAGCCTAGAAATGGGGGCACCAGAAGGATCTCGGTGTAATTGTAACTGTTCTGTCCATGCTCTCTTCATGAACCAATAAAACTCTGGCCCTTTGTTTTTGGTTTTCTGTCACAAGATAATCATCTTATGTTAGACCCTTCACAAACTTCAAAAACTCAGAGCTTACTCTTTCCAAATAACAAGTTAAAACACCAGAGAGGCTTGGCAAAGCCCCAAATCTTTGCACCAAGTGTGAGGGTCTTTTCCCAAATGACGCAACCAGGAGGTAAAACACCTCTCTTCAGCTCACCAGGGCCTGGAGAATCAATGTCAAGAAAGGCCAAGAAAAAGTCGTCAGGGAAGCTGGCCCTGCTGGACATCAGTATTTAAGTTCTACAATGGGGCACCGTGCTATCCTGGCCACCTACCATCCTCTGCAGGCTACCTCCTCCAGCCCAGGCCAGGCAAGTGCGACAAGCACCGACAGTGCCGCCTGGCTATCAACAAAGGCAGGTGTATGGCTAGAGCTCAGGGCCAGGGCTGCCTGGAAAAGATATTGGACACAGGGCCTGAGGATGGCAGCAGGAGTTGTTTGTGTGGTCTCCCAGCTCGCTCTGCCCCACGCCTCAGCTTGGTTGCCCTCCAGGCTCTCCAGAGGCCTTGCTCTCTCCTAGAGACAGCAAGACACTTCTGTTGCCATAGGAACAGCAGCCATAGAGCCACCAAGGTCTCAGCAGCCAAGGGCAGGTACCAGGCTCCAGGGTGCCTGCCAGGCTCCACGCTGACAACCACCCACCGGGGGCACTGAGGCTGCTGGCACACTCGGATGGTGATGATGGGACTCGGGAGCCACAGCAGCCAGCAAACACGGGGGGGGGGGGGGGGGGGGGGCGTGCAGGTGGTGTTTGTGGCCAGCTGGATCAGCTCCTGTCAGAGGCATTGTGTCTCCGGCATCATTTTATCTGGAGGAAATGGATTCAAATTCCCCAAATAGGCAAAAGAGCTGAGGCAGCCCCCAAGAGTGAAGCAATCGGAGCCTGATCCACTGGAAAGAACAAGGCTGGCAGCTAAGACGACAGCTCTTCACTGACACTCAGTCTCCCCATCTGGGAAATGAAGAGAAGCCTATCGAGATTACAGGCTTAGAAGTAAAAGGGATCCTAGAGGTCATCTCGCCCAACCCCTCTCCTTTAAGGGAGGAAGATGGTGCCCTGTTCAGTGACGCGAGTTCAAATCTGACCTCATACATCCCAGCTGTGGGACCCTGGGCAAATCAACTTCCATCTCAGTTTCCTCATATGTAAAAGGATAATAATAGCACCCATCTCCCAGTATTGTGTGATTCAAAAGAGATATCTGTAAACTACTTAGCTCAGTGCCTGGCACATGGCAGGTGCCTAATAAATGCTTGTCCTGACTCCCTATGCCTGGTTCAAGGTCACACAAGCTGGGACCTGAACACAGACCCTCTGATTGACTCCAGTGTTCTTTCTACTAAAGAGTAAATAAATGCTAAGCATCTTAAAGAATGCTATGAAAATAGCAGATGGAAACAGAAAGGAAAAGAAAAGGTAGATGATTTAAAAAGAGAGAGAGAAAGAAAAAAGGAACAGAAAGAAAGGCTTAGAAGAGTATAAACCATTGTTTTGCTTAGAGTTTGTAGAGGTATGGAATGGACTGCTCCTGGAGGTTGTCCATCAGTCCACAAACATTCACTAAACACCTACCATGTGCCAGGCACTGTGCTAGGAGCTAGATGTACAAAGATTAAAAAAAACCCACAATCCCTGCTCTCCAGGCACTTGCCATCTGTTCTATCTACTGTGACGTCTACTCCTGAGAACTCCAGCTAAACCTAGAGCCTCCATTTTCTTGCCTATGAAAAAAAGGCTGATCTCCACCACCTCTGAAGGCCCTTCCAAGCCTCCATAGAGGTGGTGGGGCCCAGTTTTTCTTTCCCAGTGCCTTGCCCCAGTAGATACATCTCTTGTCCTCAGAGCTTAGGCCTCTCTCTGTCCCCAACATGTGCAGGAAATGTGCCGAAGGCTTCTTCAGGCTCCAAGAAGCACAACTCTCCTTTCTGTCCTAGGCAAGATGCCACGAACAAGGGAGCAGAATGCAGAAGGAAGAGTCTGAGGTGAGCACTAGGCACTCCCCTCCGTCCTCCGCAGCAGAGGATGGAAACAAGGGACCTCACCTGGAGAGCCCCCTTAGGGAGGGGACCTATCCTTCCCCTATTCATGCCACGTGGGATAGCTCTGTTAAACAATTTTTCCTTGCACCCAATCTAAATCTGACCATTCCCACCTCCTACCTATTTCCCATGGCTCTGCCCTCTGGGGCCAAGTGAAGCCAGTGAGGCTTGAAGATGACAAGCACGTTTCTTTTAAATTTATGTTCTCCAGGCTGAGTATCTCCAGACCCTTTATGGAAGAAAGTCTACAAAACGGTCTTTCCAGAATGAGGAATTTTGTGACCTCTCTGATAGGTTATCACACCTCATGTTCCGTGCTCATTGTCCCCTGTAATGCAGAGCTTCTGCTGTTCCCTGCCTAATGCTCTGTTCCCTGGAACATGGATGGGGAAAGGCATTCTTCCCTAGTAGCTAACCAAAATTCATTCTGCTCTATACTAGAGGGAAGGATGGGTAGGCTCTGCCTTGCTAGCTGTAAGATTCCAAGGGATCCTTTTACGTCCCTGAACCCTCAGTTTCCTTATTTGTAAAAGGAGAATTTGGCTTCCCCTCCTGCCTGGTGTGCAGGGCTTTTGTGAGGAAAGAGCTTGATGAGCTGAGATGGGAACCATTCCCTAGGGGTGCTCTGAGATCTTTCTGTCCTCAGTCCTAGACAGGAAGCTCCATTACCCAAAGAGGCCAGTCTCAGGGCCAGAGTGCTGATCTGAACCACTTGGCCCTCTCCCTATTCAGCACATTCTTTGCCTTTCTTCAGATTGTTCTCCCTGGAAAGTCTGCTTGTGTGTGTGCACACGTGTGTGTGTGCGCGTGCGTGTACATGGGATGTACATTTCTTATTAGGTTACAGGTAATTCTTGGGTAAACGTTGATTAAAGTCAGAGAAGATTAACTTCATTTCCCAGAGCTCTGTGATCCTCACTGGGCCTGTCCTCACTGACTTACGCACACAGAAGCTGAAGCCTAAGATGCCTTCTTGGGGATGGCCTTCCTGTTTATGAGAGGGACCTGAGCTCCCTCATCCATGTTAAGGAGAGGAACATCTCCCTTCCTGCCCACCCAGCCCAGCCCCGTGTGCAGAGGCTGCCTAACTGCTCTGCAACGTTAGAAAGCTCAAGGGTAAGCAGCCCTGGCCTCAGCTCTGGCCACCTGGGTGAGAGCCTCCGCTGCTCCAGCAGGAAGGATCCTCCTCCTCTCCCCCTGGCAACCCCCAGCCCAGGAGGTTACTCAGCTTTCTATGAAGTAGGGCAATATAAGCTCAGGAGCCCATTTGGAAGTGATCAAACAAGGCTTTAGGAATCGGCCCTGGCAGAGGCTTTGAAGGGATTAAGGTCTTGAGCTAACAGTCCCTTGTGCCCAGGGTTCCTGCTGAGAGTGCCCTGTGGCCAGAGGTAGCCGGACAAGTCCCAGCTGTTTGGGTGACCAGATGAGTCAGTCTTCAAGGGAAGAGGGCCCTTCAGCTGCTTCTCAAACAGACCTGTGGTGGCGGGTGCCGTGGCAGCTCAGGCCGCTAAGAGCCCACAGGGGAGCCCAAGGTTTTGCTGGGAGGCCTAGAACTTAGACCCCAGTTCCACAGAAGGAGAAGCAACAACTCATTAGGCCAGAGGAAAGCAGAAGGCACTAGGCCCTCCCAGGAGCCTTGTCCACCATAGGTCATTCAACAAGCTTCTCTCAAGCTGCTCCTGGTGACCGCCGGCACGTTAAGGGCTGGGGAAACAGAAAGGTCAAAGGCAGTCCCTCTTCTCAAGGAAGCCCCAGTCTAGTGGGGGGGGCCACAGGCAAAGGACATCTAGTGAGCAGCGGAAACAAATGCAGCTTTTATCTTTGAAGAGAAGTCCAGAGAAAGGCTATTCTGCCTCCCCAGAGTAAGCCCACAACACACAGGAGATCCGCCTGCTCCCCAGGGTAGCTCCACGGAGCCCCCTCCTCAGTCGGCCAGCCCACCTCCCCAGACTAGCCTTCATTTCTTCCCCAAGGAAAGGCAAGCTGGCAGGTCTCAACTCCTTCCTTGCCAGCCAAGGGCTTTAGGGCCCAGCCTAGGGCAGCAGCTTCTGGTTCCTGCCTGAGCCTGAGGGCTTCCTGCGTTCTCTACCACCCCCAAGTGTGAGGCCGAGGGGCAGGAGAGCAGCAGCCAGGCCAGGTCACTGTCATCTCACCAGGAGGACCTGAGAGGAGAGCATGGAGCCAAGGAGCAGCCCCATCAGGCTAGTTCTTCTCCCTGAGCTTGGAGACCAGACGCAGGAAAAATCCTCCTGGGGAGGAGCATCTAGGAGAGGCTGGGATTGGGGTGGGGTGCCCCATTTGCTGAGATAGCCTGCCACCTAGTGGACAGAAAGCTTCCACTGTGGCCTGCTGTCTGGGCCACTTCCTCTGCCCAAGCCCACCTATCAGCTCTTCCTGCCCCCTCTGCCCCCCAAGCTCCAGTGGCTGGGCCAACCACGCCGTACCACGTCTCTGACACGCAAGGCCCCTGCCCCAGGATTTTGGTTCTTTTAAACTTTGACCCTGAGGGCAAGGGAGAGAAGGGAGGACCTCTCTCAGGGCCTCAGTCCCACAGCCTGCAGCGGGCAGGCTAAGGTGTGCAGGCAGAGATGCCAGGCCCCCACCAGGCCAGGAGGGGCAGCCTGCCTCTGGCTTCCTGATCCAGAGGAGGCAAACAATGGTGTGCCTGGCCAGGGTGAGCGACCTTGTTCCATCCCACACTGCTGCTTAGCAGGCTGGCTCCCTGCCTGTCTCTTGCGCTCCAGAGCATTGGTGGCCCCTGGAAGGTGCTGTGGAGCTGTCAGGGGTTCTGAGCCGGTTGGCCTCCCTGGGGCCTCCATCGTGCCATCCGCAAGGCGCAGCAAGGCCCACATGCAGGGAGGCCACTGCAGTCTGCTTCTCCCTTAGAGCTGTGCCCCTGTTCGGGCAAGAAAGCAGCAGCTGCTCTGGGTCTGGGGCCTCCAGAGCTGACCCTTGTCCCCACCCATGAGCCCAGCTGGGTGAGACCGAGCGAGCGCTGGCCTTTCGCCAGCTCCCAACAGGCTAAGGCAGAGCGCCACAGAGCACAGGGAAATGGGTGAGCTGGGAGACGAGGCCCCAAAGAATTCACAACTTAATGGTAGGAGGGAAGTGTGGCTTTGACTAAGGTTTGGTTTGTGGGCACAGCTTGGCATGGGAGAGGGAATGAGGGCAAAGAAGAGGCCCGGCCGCGATGCGCCCTGGAGGGCAGCTAAGAACTCTGGAGAGCGATCCCTCGGCTGGCCTCTTGGATCTCTCCCCTTCCCCCCCCAAATAGTGTGCGCCAGGCTGCCCACAGCCCGGGTGCCCAGGCCAGTCTGCACACTGGGGCTTGGGGTGGGGGTGATGGGCCGCTGCCCAGGCCAGTTCAGTGGAGTAGGGGAGCGAAGGGGGAGGAAGAGCTTCCTGCTGAGCTGGGCCGCATGAATCCTGCCACACCCAAGCTTCAGTATTTGTCAGCCAGTCCCTGAAAGAGGCAAGGAGCCCCAAGACGGAGACTCCTTGTTGCTTAGGGATCTAGGTCAGCCTTCCAGGGAAGCTGTCACCCTCCCACACGCCCTTGGCATCCACCAGCCCTGCCCTGCTCGAGCTCAGATGGCACTGATAAGCGAGGGCAGGAATCGGCAGTCCTGGCGCATGCCCACGGGGCACAAGAGCATCTTTACTTTGGAAGTGTCCCCAGGTTTATTCGTCCCCCTAAGTCCCCCAACCTGGAGTCAGCCAAATCGAGGGGCTACAGACAACTACCTACAGAGGGAGGGAGACCAGGGAGAAGCTCAGGCCCCGAGACAAGGGAGGCCTGGCAGCACTTCTCTTGCTTGTAAAGACCGAGTCCTTGCTCTTCCCCTGACTCATGAAGGCCTGCAGGCCCAGGCCCAGGGATCGAAGAGGCTGCCCTTTCTCCGAGTCCTCGGACAACAAAGTCCTCCCAGGCCAGGGCACCCAGCAGCAGGACAGAAAGGCTATGTTAGGCCCAGTTTTAAGGCATCGTTTGGTCAAACACTGGCTGTGAAGGCCCAGGCTGCAGAGGCAAAGCATAAGGCCGCCTCAGGTGAACCAACCGCGCTGAAGCCCCTCGATGCACCTAGAGGCAGAAGCTGGCCAGGAAGTGGCTGCTGACTCCCTCCTGCTCCCGCGCAGGCCAGGGGAGGGGGCTTCTGCAGAGACCCCTGTGCACACATAACTTCCTCGGGGAACAGAATGAAGCCCCCACTAGGCACCTACTAGGACTGAAGCACAAATAGGAAAGCCAGCAGTCCCTGCCCTCTAGAGGCTCACAGTCTAACAGGCACAGCACCAAACGGAAGGCCTGCTTCCTTTACTGCCTTTCTATTTTGGGTCCCTAGGCACAGTACCGGCACAGAGTCGGGGCTTAATAAATATCTGGGTTGACTGGCTGAGCAGCAAAGGTTGGAGGTGCCAACTGACTTACTGATGTTTGAAAACAAATGAAAACCGGCCCACTGCTAAGGTGCAAGGCTCAGTGCTTGGGGGGAGGGGAGGGGGGCAGGAGGCGGATGGATTCCCACCACCCTCTGCCTCTCTTCTGTCCCACTTACAGTCACTGTGGTCTGAGAAAGATGCCACCCCCTCCCCACCCCCGGGTAAATTACCGGCCGCCTTTCTCCACTGGCCCCAGGCCTCATCCCAGAAATGCTGCTGCCCAGCTGTCCCACCGGACACCCGCTTGCTCCCTGTGCCGCTGCCCCAACTTACCCTGGTCAATGGAGTGTGACGGGAGCTGACTCAGCTGGCTGCTCACTACCCCTGCATATGTCCGCAGGAACTCTTCCTCACTGGCTGTCAGCTGCAAGGGGAACAGAGATGGCTGACCGGGTGAAGGGCAGAAAGCATCCCTGGCTGTTAAGGTGCCGTCTCCAAACACCAAGGTGCACGCCTCCTCCATGTTCCTGTCTAGGGGAGCAGGGTCCTCCTCTGCAACCATCCCTCGATCTCGGCTACCTGGCACCCTCTACTGGGCTCTGAGCATTCCAGCTCTGGTGGCTGGGGCCTTTCAGGAATAAGTTGTTGAAGGCTCAGAAAGAAACCCATGGGCGTGCCTTAAAAATCTGCAGCCCCTAAGTGGGTCAGACTTTAATTCTCAACCCAGGGCCCCCAGCTGCCCCAGAATCAGAAGAGGCTTCACGGACCGGAATGCAAACTCCTAGAACCCCAAGGCCCATCCATGCCAACCGGACACCCCCCAAGAGGTCTGTGCTGTCTGCTCCCAGTCCAGAGGGTGTCCCGGCTCCAAAGCCCCAACCCCTGCAGAAAACTGGAACACTAACGCACTGCTGGGAGCCTTGGGAGCCACGTCCAAAGGACTATAAAATTGTGGGTACCCTCTGATCCGGCACTACCACTACCATGGCTGTATCCCAAAGACATTAAAAAGGGTGGGGGAAGGACGTATTTGTAGAAAACTATGTATAGCAGCTCTTCTTATGGTGGCAAAGAATCGGGGTCTCCTTCCACAACATGGCAAATATGGAAATGTCTTTTATGTGATAGCTCATGTAGAACCAATCGCAAATTGGTTTACCATCTACCGTCAGGGAAGGGTGAGGGGAAGGAGGGAGGGAGAATTTAGAACTCAAAATATTAGAAAATGAAGGCCAAAAATAATTTTTACATGCAATTGGGAAAAAATAAATAAAGTAAAATGATCTGAAAACGAAACAAACAAAAAAGTCCCATCCCCATTCCCTGCCCACCATGGGGATCCTTCACACACATTCCTGCCCAGGCCCAATCTGGGCTGGGGCTCTGAGGCTGCTCCTCTCACGAGGGCCTCTGCCCCTCCCCTGTCCCTGGAACTGTCACACCCCGTGTCCTGGAGTGGAGACAGGATGACTTCCGCAGGGATGGAGCTTGGCTCACCCCAGGCAACTCCCATCACAACTCCGGGGTGACAGCGTTTCCCACGCTGGCCCACAGCTCTTAGTGTGACAGGGAACTTACATTTGATCCCATCTTCCTCAGCATGAGCAAGACCCGAACTTTCTGCTGAATGTACATCTCCTCCGGACTCTTCCCGGGAGCTCCCTCACGGTTCATTCCCCTCAGTCCAACTCCAGAGATTCCTGTGGAGCAAGGGACAGAGTCCAAGGGTGAGGCCGAGAGACACACCCGGAGGCAGAGAGGACTGGGTTGCAGAGCCCTGCTGGGCGACTCACTACTTTCTTTCCTCCCCAAACCACCTTTCTTTACCCCAGAGGCCAAGCTGCTTTGTCAGTAGTTTGACAGCTGGTCTGGGATGCTTGGGAATCTCCTTACTGACAGCTTGGAGTCAGTGTCAGTTCCCCTCTTCCTCCCTGCTGCTAGCTTTGGCCAGCTGGATTTAGCAACTATGTCCAACAGCAGGAGCCAAGGACTGAGATGGGATATGGAAGAGAGTGCCAAACGTGCCCACTGCTCTTCTCAGCAGTGCTAGGGCCTGCCAACCCAGTAACACTCCCTGATTCACGACCCTCCTTGTCCCCTTCCTTCCAGCTCAGCTGCAGTCAGCAGTAGCCCAAGGGTATGTATGCCCTCCTCATCTCATCTCTCTGATTAGCTCAGACCTGTGTCTGAGCTGCCTCTTCCCTCTGAAGGGAGCAGTGGAGGAAGAGCCAAAGAAAGGCAGGCAAGTCAGGGCTTTGAGCTCCAAGAGTTAGGAGGTTTATTGTTGTAGAAAGAGGAAATCCATGGAACGTAGCACCCATACACTCGCACAGTCATCTAAATCATACCCAACCCAACCTCAAATACACTGAGCCACAATCATCCTAAAGTCAGTTCTGCTCATTGATCTTCTTTGTTACAGAGGACCTCTGTGGAATAGGCATATCAGGATATGACTACGATGTGAGAAGACAAAAAGTAAAATCCTTAGAAAAAATAAACCCAATCCACAATTGAGACATCAAGGGTGATATCATTAGCAAATTAGGGGAGTAAAGAATATATTAACTGTCAAATGGATAAGAGAAGAATTTATGACCAAACTAAAGACTGAGAGCATTATGGAATGTAAAATGGTCAATTTTGATTCCATCAAATTAAAAAGAATTTGCCACAAAAAAACAAGGCAGCCAAAATTAGAAGGAAAACAGAAAACTAAGGTGAAAATTTTATAGCAGTTTTGTCTGATAAAGCCCTCGTTTCTCAAATATATGGAGAACTAAGACAAATGAATAAGAATATAAGACATTCCCCAACTGATAAATAATCAAAGGATGTGGACAGAAAGCTTTCAAAGAAAGAAATAAAAGTTATCTATAATCATATAAAAATGCTCTAAATCACTATTAGAGAAAGGCAAAAGAAAGCAACTCTGAGCTATCACTTCATACCTATGAGATTGGCTAATATGCCAAAAAAGGGAAATGACAAATGTTGGAGGGGATGTGGGAAAATTGGGTCACTAGTGCATTGTTAGGAGAGCTGTGAACCATTTTGGAGAGCAATTTAGAACTATGCCCAAAAGGTTATTCAACTGTGCATACTCATTGACCCAGCAATACCACTACTAGTGTACTCCCGAGATCTTAAAAAAAAAAAAGAAAAACAATCTATATGTACAAAAGCAGTTCCTTTTGTGGTGGCAAAGAACTGGAAATTGAGGTGATGCCCATAAATTGGGGAATGGCCGAACAGACTGTGGTATATATATGATAGACTATTACTATGCTATAACAAATGAAGAGCAGGAGGATTTCAGAAAAAACCTGGAAAGACTTACATGAACTGATACAAAGTGAAGTAAGCAGAAACAGAAAAATGCACACAGCAATATTGTAGAAAGAACAACTATTAATGGTTTAGCAATTCTCTGCCATATGATGAATAAAGACAATCCCAAGGGACTCGTGACAAAAAAATGCCACTTCCCTTCAGAGAGAACTGATGGAGTCTGAATGCAGTTTGAAGCATACTTTTTAAAACTTTCTTTTTCTTTTTGGTCTGTGTTTTCTCTTACAACATTATTAATAGGGAAATATGTTTTATACATCTGCACATATATAATTTATAGAAAAAACTGCTTGCCTTCTCAATGGGGAAGAAGGGAGGGAGAGAATTTAGAACTCATAATTTTTTTAATGAATGTTAAAAATGTGTACATGTAATTAGTGAAAAAAAAATTTTTTTAAACCCTAAGTGTTACTCAACTTTAAAAATTGAGGCCAATTCCCAAGGCCCAACCAAAACAAGTGGCCCAATTGTTTTCTTCAGAGATTTCTAGGAGTGCTCTCAAACTTGAGAGAAATTGGCTACTTGCCCATGCATGTGGGTTCTACATGTCGTCAGCATGGACTCCACCCTTGATTCCCCTGGCTTCCCATCCCTCTCTGTCCCTCTCCTGTCTAAGGCTTCTCCACCTGGAAGAGGGCAGCTCCTGTTGAGCAAGTCTGAAGTCTTGCCTTCTAAATCACCAGAATCCCACTATATTCAGAAGAGAACATGTGGGGTATGGGAAAGCATGTTAAGAGCTAACTCATGGCTGAGTCAGAAATAATGCCACCCATATGAGTGGCAGACCTTTAGTGCTGTCAAGGTCCTGCACCCTAGAGACCGGGGGAAATGGCCAAGGACAGCCCAGCAGCCTAGCCAGTCAGTCATCTCTCCATGACATTCTTGGAGAGCCTGAGATTGAGCCACTCTCTCAGTGAGGATATTTGCTTTCCAAAGACCCTGACTGCTTTGGGCTTGCTGGGCTTATCCAACCCCAGATATATCAATTCCCTCATCTACAGAATACAACAAAAAATTAAAAACACTTATTAAGCACCTACAACATACATCATCAGAGGTGATGAATAACCAAGACAAATCTGATGCTGCTCTTGTCCTCTAGGAGCTGTTTGTTGGGGGCTCCTTTTTATTTGCTCATTCCATGCAAAACACACATATCAAAGACTGACTAAGATCCCACAAACCTGACACGAAGAGAAACAGTCCTGCTATGGGCAAAAAGGCAAAGCTGCCTAACAGGACTAATGTAGAAGTGTGGGGAATTCCCCAGCCAACTAGGCAAGACCAGGGAATAGGTGACAAATAAGGTAAGCGCACAAAAGTGGGGCCAGTCCTCGGAAAACACCATCAGGAGTTCTATGGCTTGAACAAAGAAAACTAATGACATGTATTTTCTAAGCAGAACTGGAGATAAGAGAAGGAACAGGACTACTGTCTGCTTTAGTGGGGAAGGGAATTCTAACTGACAACCGAGAAGGTAGAACTGATCAGTCCTTCTGCTTTTAATTGTGTGTCAAGAAGAAAGGATTCAGGACTGGACAGGACAAAACCAAAATGGCTTAAAAGGAATTATTACTGATGACTCTCGATTAGAAAGAAGAGAGTAAGTAAGGGAGTACCTTGCAAGCCTGGATGAGTTCCAGTTGCCAGGCTCAGGCTCAGATGAATGACATTCCAGGCTACTAAAAATTGTGACTGCTAATCTATGTCAGCAGAGGAAGCCCAGAGAGGAATGCTGGTGCTTGGGGCAGGGATGAGGAGATATCTGATATGGGTGAGGGGTGGGGGAGACAGTGGTAAGGCAAGTCAGCAAAGGGCTTACCTGGGCGACAAGCCCTTAGAAGACCATCTCTGGGATATCTTTGGGCTTCCACCTTTATTGTACTCTGAGAAGTTTATGAGCCACTTATAAATGATGCTGTGATGTCAGGAAAGGGGTAACCTGTTTCCCAGGAAGTCTGATCCATGCTACTTTTGGCTGCTATGGATGTAACTGGTAGGCAGTCACTGGAAGTGCAGGGCTGGTCTGAACATGATTGGGGGAGCAGAAGGGACTTGTGTCTCAAGTCCTCAGGCCTCTCCTGACCTTCTGACTTCTGATCTTCCCCCTTGTTGCTACTGTAATGCCTTCTTCCTCTATTCCCCATCCTTCTCTCCTTGCTGAGGTGTCCTAGATAGGTGGTTGATACTAAAGCTTTGGCAGCTACCTATATTGGATACATTTCTCCCTGCCCCCTTGGATATCAGAGAATGAGGAGCTAAATGAGAGGTTGGAGCAAGCAGAAGCCTCAGCCTTACTGGGGGCTTGCTAAGAGTTGGGGCTGAGTATTCTGTCATGACAAATATTTTTTCTTTTTTCTCATGGAGCTTGATCAAAACCTATTTCCATATTGTTATGTTTGCACTAGGGTGATCATTTATAGTCTCTATCTCCAATCATATAACCATTAACTCATGTGATCAAGCAGTTGCTTTTCTTCTGTGTTTCTGCTCCCACAGTTCTTCCTTTGGATGTGGACAGCATCTTTCTCATAAGTCCCTCAGAATTGTCCTGGGTCACTGCATTGCTACTACTAGAAAAATCTATTACGTTCAGTTGTACCACAGTGTATCAGTCTCTGTGTACAATGTTCTTCTGGTTCTGCTCCTCTCACTCTGCATCAATTCCTGGAGGTCGTTCCAGTTCCCATGGAATTCCTCCACTTTGTTATTCCTTTGAGCACAATAGTATTCCATCACCAACATATACCACAATTTGCTCAGCCATTCCCCAATTGAAGGGCATCCCCTCATTTTCCAAATTTTGCCACCACAAATAGCACAGCTATGAATATTCTTGTACAAGTCTTTTTCCTTATTATCTCTTTGAGGTATAAACCCAGCAGTGCTATGGCTGGATCAAAGG
The DNA here is from genome assembly GCF_027887165.1 of Monodelphis domestica. Lineage (NCBI taxonomy): Eukaryota > Metazoa > Chordata > Mammalia > Didelphimorphia > Didelphidae > Monodelphis > Monodelphis domestica. Next base: position 400,598,916 of record NC_077230.1, on the reverse strand, counting down.
GCAGACTGCCTTTTATCGCCCTTTGGGCATAGTTCCAAATTGCCCTCCAGAATGGTTGGATCAACTCACAGCTCCACCAGCAATGCATTAATGTCCCCACTTTGCCGCATCCCCTCCAGCATTCATTACTTTCCATAGCTGTTATGTTAGCCAATCTGCTAGGTGTGAGGTGATACCTCTGAGTTGTTTGATTTGCATTTCTCTGATTATAAGAGACGTAGAACACTTTTCCATGTGCTTATTAATAGTTTTGATTTCTTTGGTTGAAAACTGCCTGTTCATGTCCCTTGCCCATTTATCAATTGGAGAATGGCTTGCTTTTTTGTACAATTGATTTAGCTCTTTATAAATCTGAGTAATTAGACCTGACAAAGAGTTTTTCAATTCAGCCAGCTCACCCTTTAGCACATTCCTAATAGCCTAGAGGATAAGACAAGAGTAGCCTCTTTAGGGAACGTCACCAATAAAACATGAATCCTTATTTGATGTAAGCTGTTTTCTCAGCCTTTGTCGGGGCCCTTGTGTACAAGTAAAAATGTTAATGAAATATTTTGCTAGAACAGAGAAAATAGTCTTAAGAGTATTCCAAATAGATGAAATGAGGTTGAAGCAAGAGGAAGCTCTGTCTTCATTATAAAAATTATTTGGGAAATAGAATGAAGACCTTGGGGTCTAGATGTCTTTCTATTTGATGCCAGCAGCTAATTTGTCTGTAGCTACCAATTTGGGGAGAACTGGCCTCCCTCTCAATTTCAGTCTCAGGACTCATAGGATCATAGATCTAGAGTGGGAAGGATCTCAGAGGCCAATTGATCCAAGCTCCTCCTTTGATGCTAGAGGCTGTCCCACACTAGTTCCAAAAGGGATGTCAGTGATCTTTGAAAGAGTAGTGAGAATGGGAGAGGTCTCCTTAAGATTGGTGAAGGGCAAATATCCTGATTTCCAAAAACAGCAAGAGAATAAATAGCATTTGCAAACTCTAGGTCTGTGGACTTGATTACAATTCTGGAAAAATTCATATTATAAAAGGAATGATTAGTAAACACCTAGAAAAGGAAGCAACAATATCAAAGAATCAGTCAGCATGGCTCCATCAAAAGGTCATGTGAGGGCACCTAAAAGGCTCAATGGATAAAGAGCTAGGCCTGGAAATGGAAGGTACTGGGTTCAAATCTGCTCTCAGATACTTCCTAGCTATATGACCCTGGGCAAGTCATTTACTCGGCACAGCCCTTACTGTTTTTCTGTCTTGGAACTAATACTAATTATTAATTTTAAGACAGAAGGTAAGGGTTTTTAAAAAATACAAATCATGCCAAGCTGGGAGATATAATATTAATATCCTGAAAGAACAGGAAAATGTTGCAGATACAGTTTATGTTTTAGCAAAACATTTGACAAATTATCTCATTTTTGTAAGGGAGAAAAGGGGTTAATTTTTAAAGGGTTGGACTTTATTACTTAAGGATTTGGTCACCAGGAATTTAATTAATTCCAAAGAGATTTTATTTACAATTTATTTACAAAATGTAGAAAGAGTGAAGCAAGAAATCAGAGAGAAGATATGGTAAGTTATCCAGCCTGAGCACTAAGTAATTCATCTCCAGCCCCTGGCTCAAAAACTAGGCAGGGGAGTTTAGTTCTCAACCGGATAGACCTCAGCCCTTGTAGCCTAAGACCTGGGGAAGTCTCTTCAGAAAAATCCAGCAGTTAAAGGTCAGCTTTTCACTCACCACTGTGTAAGTCCAGTCAGCAGATCCTTCTGCCCCTCTTCACCAGCCTCAACTCGAAAACATGAAGAATTATATTCTCACAGGAAGTTCCACTCCAAGACTCTCCACTTCCAAAAAATGAAGAACTGTCCTCTCACAGGAGGTTCCACTCCAAGTGTCTCCAAGTCGAACTCCCATAAGAACTGAGTTCAGGCCCTTGTCTCTTTCTTTAAAAGACCTGTTTTCTTGTGTCACTTCCCCTAATTCCACATCTACCAATCATAGTTGACACTCTGCTCTAGGACTGCCCAAAAGGCAGTTAGTCGATTCTGATTCGTTACCCACTATTGCACATGTGGGTCACAGACCTCCCACTAAATGATTAAATGGGATGTTTACACCTGAGGTGATTAGATCTAAAAATGGGCAGATCTTCATACTTAACTTTTAAGTACTGTTTATACTTATGGAGATTAAATCTAAAAATAGACAAAGATTACAATTTAATCTTCACAATCAGAGAAGAGCTAAGTACCTTCATTGTTACAATCAGGGGAGAGGAAATCCAATCTTCACATTCTTATTGACAAAGTGACCAGATATGCAGGTAGCAGTTCATATAATTAAGTGGGCTCAGAAATGGTCAAGTGGTCAGACTTAAAAGAGATGATCAATAACTATCCCTATGCTGATGATTTTCAGCTCTACCTACTTCTGCCCCAAACTCTCTGGATGTCTAGTAGGCATCTTAAAGTCAGTACATCCAAAACTCATCATCTTTCCCCCTAATCCCAACCAACACCCCTCCTACCTTGTCAATTGCTGCTGAGGACAACCCAATCCTCCCAACCCAAAGGCTCCCAATCTTGATTCAACACTGTCTCTCGATGCCCCCATATTCAATCTATTGCTAAGACCTGATGATTATGCCTTTGCAATGTCTCTCAAATTTGCCCCCTTCTCTCCTCTTATACAGTCCCTACTCCGGTACAAACCTTCATCACTACACACACAGGTTATTGCAATCACCAGCTAGTGGGTCTGTTTGCCTCAAGTCTCTTCTCACTCCTATGTTGCTTCCATTCAGCCACTAAAGCACAAGTCCCACCATGTCACCTTTATATTCAATAAATTCCAGTGGCTTCCTATCGCCCCCAGGCCCAAATACAAAGTCCTCTGCTTGGCATTCAGAGCCCTTCCTAATCTAGCCCCTTCTACCTTTCTAGTCTTCTCACACCTTCTGTCACGAAGTCTTTGAAGCAGTGAAACTGGCTTCTGGCTGTCCCACAAACTAGACAGTCCTCTCAGCCTACTGACCTCCCTGGCTCCCTTTATGTCCCAACCTTTCACAGCAAGCCTTCCCCAAACCCTCCTAATTCCAGGGCCGTCCTCTGTTAATTATTTCCTATTTATCCTGGATAGACTTGTTTTGTAGAAGTGTGTTTGCATGTTGTCTCCCCATTAGATGATAAGCTCCTTGAGGGTAGGGGCTGTCTTCTGCCTCTGCACCCGCAGCTCCTGGAATGCAATAGGTATTGAACATATATGCACTGATTGGCCTGATGTCAGCTTGCATGGAGAAGGTCTCCAGGCCACTTCATGCATTTTCATCACTGCCTCGGATAATGGCCAAGTGGCCCATTTTATGAAACTTGCAGACGGCACAAATCCAGGAGGGATGGCTGCTGACATGTCGCCTAAGGCCCAAAAGATCTGGCCAGACTGGAGCTCGGAGCTGAAGCTAGTAGCCTGACATTAAATGGGGATAAAGGCATAGTCTTGTGCTTGGGTTCCAAGGCCCAAACCCCTCATTCTGAGATCAGGAGGCTGGCTCCACTGTGGCCTGGTAAAGAACGCCCCAAAGGCTACTGCCATCTCAGGCTGCACCACAAGATAAAGAGTATCCAGCCTAGAGGAGACGGCACTTCGGTGTCCTGCCCCAGTCAGATACAGGGGATTTAATGAGACGGAGTTCTTGGAGTCACATTTTAGGAAAGACAGAGATGACCTGGAGTGTCCAGAGGAGATCAAGCAGGAGAGTCGGGAGAAGGATCAAATGGAGAACGGGAGAAGAGAAGACTCAGGGACTGTCGCATGGGACTCCTGCTCCGCCCCCGGGGGCAGGAGTAATGGGAGAAGCTAGGGGAAAGCTGTCCCACGGCGGGAGGTGCCAGGCTCCCATCCCTCGAGGGTTTTACTGGCCAGATGACGGCACTCCACCATGGGGCAGCAGGGATCTTTACTCAGGTACAGACTGGCCTCCTGGCCTCTAGGCTCCCTTCTGGTGCTATGATCATGTCACAGCATCAGGGGCCACCCTTACAGAAAAGCGAGGCCTTGTGCTCAGGCTGGCCCAGGCTTCTTGCCTCTCCAGAGCCTCACCGTGCTACCCTCTGCTTTCCCTTTAACCCACCTCTGGAAAGGGCCTTGCATGCTTCTTAGTGAGCGGCAAAGAACACTCCTATAAAATCTTCAGTGGCGTTTTCTAACATGGCTCAAGCTGGAAGGTACAGACGGGGGAAAGCGTGGCCCGCACGGCTGTGTTTTATTTCCTGATCTCCCAGGTCCTCTATGAAACATGTTGGTGCGTTAAAACCTTTCTTTTAAGACAGTGACAGACTTGGGCCACATTTAGTTCTTTCATGTGAAATCTGCAGCTCTTTTCAATCTAAAACATTAAATGGGGACAACTATTGTGGATAAGATGGCACCAGGCCTGGAGATGGGAGGTCCTGGGTTCAAATCTGGCCTCAGATACTTCCTAGCTGTGTGAACCAGTCACTGAATCTCCATTGCCTAAGCCTTAACACTCTTCTGCCTTGGAACTGATATTCAGGATTGATTCTAAAGCAGAAAGTAAGAGTTAAAAAACAAAACAAAACATGGAATGGCACTGGTGTCCCGGAGTCTTAAAATAGTCATGTGTGGCTCTTCTGCTTACCTGCACCTTAAAGTCCCTCTCGTGTCAGTATGCAGCAGGCAGCGGGAGCATTTATTAAGGCTCGGCCTCTGTGCTAAGCTCCGGCGGGGAGGGTGGGGGGTTGGGACTGCTGCCCATTATCCAGTTCCTCTCCACAGTGACCTTTCCACACAGGTTAAGAAGGACTTTGAAAAGCTGGGGAATGCCCAGAGGGCAGGAACCAGGATAGGGAAGGAGGAATTGCTGAAGGAATTGTGTATGTTTAGGCTGGAGAAGAGAGGACTCGGAGTCCAGGAGAGCATCTTCAGGCCAGCTGCCTGGAGGGGGAATCAGACTGGTTCTGCCTGGCCTCAGAAGGAAGACCTGGGAGCAAGGGGTGGAAGTGTCTGTCATGGGGGCACATTTAGAGCTTCGGTCAGGAAAGCTTTTTGCTCTTCCTGCACGCCTTGGAGGCCTTTAACAAAGGCTGGATGCCTGGCACAGGATGAAGCTGACCGGCTTCGGGGCAGACTCGAAGTCTGCAATTCTCTGATGCTCGCCTTCTCAGCCCTCCTCCAAATCTCAGCAAGACTCTCGTCCCGTCAGACCTTCTGCATGTCCTCTCGGGGCCCCTGGAATGCCCAGCCATGGCTTGTCCCCAGGAGTGGGCAGACATGGTCCTGAGCCCCAAACCCAGTTCTGACGTCCAGTTCTTGGAATCCAGATGAGCATTTGTGTGCCGGCCACTAGGTGTCAGCCCTGGTGAGAGCCCCTGAGCCCCAGTGCCCCATGTGCTGCTGGGAGGTCCCATGAGGACCGGCTGCAGACAGCAGGCTCCTACAAGAGCCTGGGCTGATGGAAATCACATTCAGGGAAACAAAGCCATCGAGACCGCCTCGTTCCCTTTCCATGTTACCTCCTACATGGGACTCAAAGGGAGAAGCAACTTATACAGGGAGCACCAAAGACCGTTCCAAGCGGAATCTCCTTTACATGGGCAGTGATGTGACTACAGGGGCAGAAGTCTGATTTGTTACAGTCACTAACTATAGCAACTCCTAGGCAGCTGTGGATTTGGAGTCAGGAAAGCCTGAGTTCAAATCCTGCCTCAGGAACTTAACTGGCTGGTGATCCCAGACAATTCCCTCCGCTTCAGTTTCCTCATCTGTAAAATGAAGAGCTAGACTCAATAATTTCTAGGATTTCTTCTAGCTCTGCATCTATGATCCTATGATCTTAAAAGACCAATATTATTTCCTTCTTTCTGTTGAAGGTTAACTAGGTGGTGCACTGGACAGAACGCCAGGCTGGGAGTCAGAGAGACCCAAGTTCAAATCCAGTCTTAGATACTTACTAGCTGGGTGACCCTGGACAAGTCACTGAACCCTGGTTACCTCAGTTTCCTCATCTGTCAAATGGGCTAGGTAAAGAAATGGCAAACCACTCCAGCCTTTTTGCCAAGAAAACCCCAAATGCAGTCACAGAGAATCTGAAATGGCCAAACAACAACTTTTGCTTTCACCTCCTCCCCATAAACCTGGCTCCCCAAGGTGAGCAATTTGCTTTCTCGGGCCTTGCATCACTGGCTTCTGCAGTCTGTGGCCCAACTGAGAACACTCTAGAAGCTGACCAGAGAAATATCATGAAGAGAAAATGACCCAAAAACAACAACAGTCCTCAACTGGGTTAGCCACATTGGCAGAGGGGCAAGAGGTGTCACATTATCATGCTGAATGGCATCACTGGGCAAAAAGAAGAAAAACCTGTGACTTTAGTCAGCAGAGAGTAGACAGGCCCAAGGGAGATGCCTGAGGCACACAGGTTGACTTGTTTGGGGTCATGCAGCTAGCCGAGTCTCCAAGCCCAGGCCACCAGGCAAGGCCCCATGCAGCCCTTCACTGAGCCGTAAAATATATCCACTCCTCATCCCCCCATTGGCTGGACAAAGAGGTCCCAAGTTATGGATAATCAAAGAAGGAAAATTTGCCCAATTAATCATAAAAAGACAACCTACATTTGCTAGGAAAATCACAAAGGCCAATTATATAAAGACAGCCCCAATTCTCCTGCCCCATTTCTACAAGTAGATCTCCACCAACATATTTTTCTTTTGGTTCCTACAGTTTACCCACATGTGAGATGAAGAATGTTACAAATGGAATCAAGAGGGCAGCTGGGTGGCTCAGTGGAGAGAGAGCCAGGCTAAGAGATGGGAGATCCTGGATTCAAATTTGACCAGCTAGGTGACCCTGGACAAATCACTTAACACTCACTGCCCAGCCCTTACCACTCTTTTGCCTTGGAACCAATATACAAGGAGAAGGGGGAAGGTAAGAAGGGCAAGAAACAACATGAATCATATAACTTTAGAAAACTTAATTCAAATTTATTAAAATAAAACAAAGATAAAAATTAAAGAAAAAGGAAGGGTAGGTTGTTTTTTTTTATGGAATCAAGCACTTATTAAGTACCTACTATATATTACAAATGGATAAAAAGAGAATCCTTAACGAGTAGGAACAGATAACAACACATATAAATATGTATGTACAAAATAAATACAACGTAATTGGAGGAGGGTAGGCTACTAGCAACTGGGGGGCAATTGGGAAAGGTTTTATGCCAAAGGTAGCATTAGAGCTAAGTTCTGAAATAAACAAGGGATTCTAAGAAATGGAGGAGAAGATGGAATACACTACTGGCATGAGGGACAGTCAGTGCAAAGGCATGGAGAGGGGAAATGAAGGAACAGCAAGAAGGCCACAACTCAGAAAGGGATAATATATGACAAGGCTAGGAAGATAGGCTGGGCCCTGGTTGTGAAAAACTTTAAAAGACAAGGAGCCTATACTTGCTCCTACGGGCAATAGAAGCCGCTGAGTTTAATGAGCAGGGAGGGAGTGGCATGGACAGACCTGTCATTTGCTGCAGTTTAGTAAAATCATCTCAGCAGAGGATGGGTTGGAGTGGAAGGAGGTTTTATTCGCAGAGACCAATTAGAAGGTTATTGTAATAATACAGCCAAGAGAAGATGGGGGCCTGACCTAGGGCAGGGGCTATAAGGAGTGGAAAGGATTTGGATAAATGGGATGAAAAAGTTGAGGGAAGAAGGAAGAAAAAAATGAAATGAGCATTCATTGGGCACCATTTATGTGCCAGGCAGAGCTTTACCAGGCTTATCTCATTTGATCCTCAAAACGCTCTAGGTGTTATCATTCTCATTTTATAGATGAGAAAACTAAGATGATCAGAGATTCCATGACTTGTTCAGGGTCACACAAGCTAGAAGTGTCTGAGGCAAGTGAACCCAGATAGTTCTGACTTTTTAGGCCCAGTTCTCTATCCACTGAACTACCTGGCTGCCTAGGCGGAAGATATCCATCCATACCAATCCAGGATATGCCTGGAAGGACAGTGGTACTCTTGACAGAAAACTGGATGTTCAGAGGAGAAGGCAGAGATAGAGAGAGATCTGGCGACGAGACCAGGGTCTCAGAGCGAGTTGGGTAGAGCCAGGGTGTCTTGTCTCCCCTCATCCAGGGCTCCTTCCACCCCCATCCTGTACCCGGGGTACTGTGAACTTGATCTCCAGTAAGTAGGCTACTTGCTGAGAGGGCTCTGTACTCATCAAAGGCTAGCTCGTTATTTTCCCTTTGGCTCTTACCCCAGAAATGTCACCCATTTGGGGGAAAAGACTACAAAGTTGACCTTTCTTCTGCAGCCACTAGTAGTCGTGACCAGAAAAGTGCCCCTTATACTAATTTATCTCAATTTACCTACTGGAAGTTCTTTTTAAAAAACATAATAGGCACACTGATATAAATGAATACACCAATACAGAATATGTTTTGGGGCATGCCAGGAAACTATTTCAAGCAAAGTCAAACAACAAAGTGATACCTTGGAGAAAATAAGCCACCATAATCTAAGAAATCTGCAGTTGTCTCGACATGATAGAGAAGATCCCCACCAACACACTACAGCTTTCACCTTAAAAACCTAACAGAGATGGGATGACATCTTTAAGGAAAAACAAAACAAAACAGGGGGCAGCTGGGTGGCTCATTGGATTGAGAGTCAGGCCTAGAGACAGGAAGTCCTGGGTTCAAATCTGACCTCAGATACTTCTCAGCTGTGTGACCCTGGGCAAGTCACTTGACCCCCATTGCCTAGCCCTTACCACTCTGCTGCCTTGGAACCAATACACAGTATTGACTCCAAGACAGAAGGTGAGGGGTTATTAAATAAACAAAAATTAAAAAATAAAAACTGAAGATTAAAGTGAGAAACAAAAATGCAGGAACTTAACTCTGCATGAGTGGAGAAGCCGGGGGGCTTGACATTGCCACCTTCCACAGCTCACTTATATGTCCCAACCCTGAACCCTCTTACCTGCTTTTAGAAATCAGCGTCAACCAGATGGATATTTAACAGAGTCCAGAAGAATCACAGGCTGGGAGAAAAGGAGATGCTGCCCTGTGGGAAAACATAGCACGATCACGCACAGGGGAAGAAGGGTGGGAAAAAGTCACCCTCTGCCAGCTTCCATTTCTGAGAAAGCTCTGCCCCCCATCCCTCCCAGTGCCCTCAGAGCCAAGAACAGCTGGAAGGGAAACATCCAACCTGGCTCCCCAACAGGTCCCGAAATACCAGTGTTCCTGGCAAGCCCAAAGGCACCAGCACCTGGGGGTTGGGGGGGGGGGAGCAGGGAAGGAGGCTCTGCTTACTTGGCATTTCCGGCTGAATCAGGTCAGCCTCTCCAGAGGTGTAATGACAGAGGCCAGCCCGGGCTGATTCACTCCAGGCCAGCTGACTGACAGGCACGCAGACTTAGAGAAGGTTTAGTGCCACCCCACACATGCCCGGACCCAAACATGGGCAGGCGAACCATGAAGCTGGGAATCTGGCCTTAATTTCTCTGGGAGTTTACACGTGGTATCCAGGTAATTTTATCCATACCTGCATCACAGTTGATATGTAAAGCACCCTTGCTGCAAGACTTGCAAAACCTACCAGCCTGGCCAAATTTCTGCCAGCCCATCAAAATTTCTACTTGCTCATAAACACACCCAAAACTAATCAGGATAAAGAACGTTTTCTAAATGTACCTCCCTTATAGGTGTGGAGCAAGGCAGGTTCAGCTGATTTAAGCTGCTTTGGCTGAACATCTTTTCCTCTATTAAATTTTTTGTAAAAGAGAGCTCTTTGGGATACGGGAGGGGAGAGGAATAAGATCAAAATTAAGGGGATAAAAAAGCCAAAGAGAGTAATCAAGTATGGCAAAATAAGTACCATTTTCTGTCTCTCCTATATACTCAATGCCTTCTCTCATCTTTTTTTTTTTAAACTCTTACTTTCTGACTTGGAGTCAATACTGATATTGGCTCCAAGGCAGAAGAGTGGTAAGGGCTAGGCAATGGGGGTCAAGTGACTTGCCCAAGGTCACACAGCTGGGAAGTGTCTGAGGCCAAATTTGAGCCCAGAACCTTCCATCTCTAGGTCTGGTTCTCAATCCACTGAGCCACCCACTTGCCCTCTTCTCTCATTTTTCTAAGGCACCACAGGATGACAGAATCATAGATCCAGAGCTGGAGGAGGCCCCAGAAGTCATCAAATCCAATCTTCTCATTTTACAGATGAGGAAACTGAGGCCTTAAGTTCTAAGCTATGAGGTGACAGCCATTTCTATAACTAGCAAAAGCCAGAGTCAAGATTTGAACCCAGGTCTTCCTGATTCCAAGGCTAGCATCCTATCCATTGTACCCTTTCTCATACTATGCTATCAAGTACAGATTAAAAACCTATGTTCGAGGGGCAGCTAGGCAGCACAGTGAATAGATCACCAGACTTAGAATCAGGAGTACCTGGGTTCAAATCTGGCCTCAGACACTTTCACACTCTGTGGCCCTGGGTGAGTCACTTAACCTCAACTGCCTACCCCTTGCAGCTCTTCTGTCTTAAAACTGATACTAAGACAGAAGGCAAGGGTTTAAAAACTAACAAACCAAATAACCTATATGCCAGACACCTTAAATAAGTACAGATGTACAATTCACCAATGTCTACATTCTATCCTGGGCAATTTGAGGGGAGGGGCAGACTACTAACAAACACATAGAAGGGGACAAGATCAGAGTACTTGCACCCACTCTATTCTTTATATTATTCTACAGTGTCAGAAAAATCTGATACAGAGGAAGAAAGGCATTTATAGACGTCTACAGACCTCCTACCCCAGAATTCTCACCTTCCAATTTACTTACTGGGTTCAAGGCACTGTCCTATGGGCTAGGCAGCATTGCTTCTAGAAAAAATGTTGGCGTGGCTCCAAGTCCACTACCAATGGCTAAGTAAGCTGTCCCATCCTGAAGAGGTAGAATCTCCTAGGCCTTCCCTTCCTTCCTCCCTCCCTCCCTCCATCCCTCTCTTCCTTCCTTCCTTCCTTCCTTCCTTTCTCTCTCTCTGTTTTTTTTCCTTTTTTCCTTTATTTTTTCTTTTTCTTTTATTAAACCCTTACTTTCCACCTTAGAGTCAATACTGTGTAGCCAGAAGAGAGGTAAGGGCTAGACAATGAGGGCTAAGTATTTCTCTCTCTCTCTCTCTCTCTCTCTCTCTCTCTCTCTCTCTCTCTCTCTCTCTCTCTCTCTTTCTCTCTTTCCTTCCTTCCCTCATTTTTTCTTTTTCTTTTATTAAACCCTTACTTTCCACCTTAGAGTCAATATTGTGTAGCCAGAAGTGTGGTAAGGGCTAGGCAATGGGGGTTAAGTGACTTGCCCAGGGTCACACAGCTAGGAAGTATCTGAGGCCAAATTTGAATCTAGGCTCTCCCATCTCTGGGCCTGGCTCTCAATCCACTGAGCTGCCCTGATCTTTCTTTCTAATGAGTTTTGAGAGTAGCCTCTCGATGAGGTCTGGCCCCAGAACCAACTGATTATTCACCAGAAGCATGGAACCCACCACTTTCAGGACAGCCCCACTACTAATAACAGCTAATTGCTCTTTTACTCCTCTACATGTCAAAGCTCTAAAATCCCAAGAAACCCTGGGGAATCTGCACCCCTTCTCCAAAGCCCTTGAATCCTTCAAAAATTAAAAGAGCTAGTCTTTCTCCATTACTGAAGAGCCTTAATTTCTTGTACCAACAACATGACCAATTATCCTCTACTGCTTATGTGGCTCAAAACCTATGAACTCAGAAGACATGCTGGCACAAATGGCTGAAGAAGCAAATGGATCTTTCCATGGTTCTGAAGGCCCTGGCCTCCTTTTTTCCCTGTCTCAATCCCTTAAGCCAATATCTCTTGCTACCCCGACCCAAATTAAAGAGAGGGAAGTTGACATGGACTAGGGAAGCCTTCCAAAATTTGCACAGAGAGGTGGGAATCAAAGGAAAAAATCTGGGACATTTTGGTCTCTATTTCCTGTTGATTGGTGATTGAGTATGTGCAGACAAACCTATTGAAACCAATCTAACTAGTGGCTGGCCCCATTAAACACTAGCCTTTAGTTCATGTTTCCATCTCCTGGAGCATCCAAGTATCCATCCAGGCCATCTCACCATCTGCCTATGGACCAATGACCTGCTCCTTCCTGACTGGCCTAGATCTCCAGCTTGGGATCTTTCTGAATTCAGGTCTCAGTCACTAAGGAAGCCAAACTCATCTGTTCATTCCAAAGGCTCCCAACCCAGGGCCCAGACCAGATGACTGTAGAATGAGTGTATACAAAGTAGGCCATGTAGCCTCCAAAGAGTACATCCATTTGCCAGCTCTACTTCTCTAAGTCGCCTTTTCCTTCTATGTAGGTGTTTTCTTCCCTATGAGAACATAAACTCCTTAAGGGCAGGGATTGCTCTGTAATCTTGGCATTCCTATTGCTTAGCTTAGTATCTGGAACACAAGAAGCACTTAATGTCTTCCTCCCCCCATTTGTTCTACATAAATTCATTAAAATAATATTTGCTGAATATCTTTTCTGAGCATTTAACATGTTTCTTGATGCTAGGAGGGGCACGAGAAAAGGTGTAATCCCTTGCAATCAAAGAAATTACCATCTTGATGGAGAGACAGGACATGACATAATGAAACCATTATGCACACATCATCTTATATTCTTTATGTGCTAAAATGAGTGTCTGGCAATCAGAAGACGGAACAATAAATACACATGGAAATTTAGGGATTAGGTCTTCTGACCTGAACCTTGAAGGAAAGGAATAAAGTAAAAGAAAATAAAGAAAGGACAAGGGGTTGCTAGGTGGCTCAATGGATAAAGCCCAGGCCTAGAGTTAAGAGGACCTGAATTCAAACATGGCCTCAGATACTTCTTAGCTGTGTGACCCTGGGCAAGTCACTTAACCCTATTTTGTCCCTTTTTTGTCTTAAACGTTATTACTCATTTGTAAAAACCAGTGGAATTACTTGTCAGCTCTGGAAGTAGGGAGGGAAGAGGAGAGGGAAAGAAAATGAATCATGTAAACATGGAAAAATATTCTAAAAAAGTAAATAAAATGTTTAAAAGTTATTACAAAGACAGAAAATAAGGGTTAAAAAAAGAAAAAAGGAAGGTCAAGAAAGGTCGAACTTAGTCAACAGGTGTCAAAAACTCTAAAAGGGAGGCAAATGAAGGCTGAGGAGAGACTGAGGGATGTGATGAGGTTGCTGAACCTGAGGAAGAGCTCCTGTAGTGAGGCTGCAGTGGGCTAGGGTGAGATTGGTTCTAGGGAACAGAGGTGTCTCTCTACACATAAGCAGCTTGTCTATGGAGCACCTAGATGCTCTAAGTCAATTCTCCAATCAGCAAGATACCCACAGTGGGGCTACTAGGACCACTCAGGGCTCTAAGGAGGAGTTTCTTCCCCCATCATTATATCAGTCAGCCAGATTCAGTTGGCCTTAGAAAGGGTGGGGAGAATAGTTGATACAAAAGATCCCTCTAGGATGCCCTCCGATTGGGGAATGGCTGAACAAATTGTGGTGTATGTTGGTGATGGAATACTATTGCACTCAAAGGAATAATGAACTGGAGGGATTCCATGAAGAATGGAACAACCTCCAGGAAGTGATGCAGAGTGAGAGGAGCAAAACCAGGAGAACATTGTACACAGACACAGATACACTGTGGCACAATCAAATGTAATGGACTTCTCTCCTAGCAGCAATGCAGTGATCCAGGACAATTCTGAGGGACTTATGAGAAAGAGCACTATCCACATCCAGAGGAAGAACTGTGGGAGCAGAAACACAGAAGAAAAACAACTGCTTGATCACTGGGGTCGATGGGTTATGATTGGGGATATAGACTCACGATCACCCTGATGCAAATATTAATAATATGGAAATAGGTCTGAATCAATGACACATGTAAAATCCAGTGGAATTGCTCACTGGCTGTTGGAGGGAAGTGGGAGAAGGGAAGGGAAAGAACATGATTCTTGTAACCATGGAAAAATATTCTAAATTAACTATTTAAATAAAAATTTCTCAAGGCTAAAAACAAGACAAAAACAAACAAACAAACAAACAAACAAACAATCCCTCTAAAAGTCAGTAGCACATTCTCCCACAGTACATAACAGAGTCCAGGGGAAGGTGGGCTTCAGAAAATCAGGTAACTCCCAGTTCCTGAAAGTCTCTTTGCTAGGGTGTCCAGATGTTCCCCTTTGGTACAGGGAAGCTACGTGCAGGCTCCTTGGGGAGCCCAGTCTATCCTTGCCTCCTTGATGCAAACACAGCTATCAGAGGAGGCTGCTAGGACGCTGACAGGAAGTCCAAAATCTGCTGGGCTTTTTGAAGCTTGCGGTGTTCTCCTCTGACCAAGAGGCATGGGGAGAAGGCACAGTCAAGTTCAAGGATCTCTTTTCCCCTTGCTCTCCTGGCAGTTCTTCCTGAGGGACTTGGCTAGAATTCTTGCTGCTAGCTAACTGTTCTATCCCTATATATAGGCCCTCAGTCAATCTGAATAGACTTCTTGTCAGACCATAGAGGTGTCTAAGCTAAGTTCACACTCGGTGAACAATCAGATGTGCTTCTACTTCATCACGTTTGTACCAGGCATCTTATCTCTTACTTTAAGTGGACTGATGAAAAAGAAAAAAACAGCTAAGGGGCATGGAAGAGCCAAGAGAAGGTCTTTTCAAGTGGCTTCCATGTTGATCTGTATGTACATACATGCACACACAAGTTTTTATTTTATTTTTTAAAACTCTTACCTCCTATCTTAGAATCAATACTGTGTATTACAATTTTTTGCTTATCTGGGCATGTTTTGGAGTTTGGATTTTATAAGATTATTCACTTGCAAAAATGAACAATATAGAAATATGTTTTATGTGATAATATGTGTATAACTAAGAAAAAAATAAAGCTTGACTAAAATATTTTTTTTAACCCCTACCTACTGTCTTGGAGTCAAGACTGTGTATTGGCTCCAAGGCAGAAGAGTGGTAAGGGCTAGGCAATGGGGGTCAAGTGACTTGCCCAGGGTCACACAGCTGGGAAGTGTCTGAGGCCAAATTTGAACCTAGGACCTCCCGTCTCTAGGCCTGGCTCTCAATCCACTGAGCTACTCAGCTGCCCCCTAAAATATTTTTTAAAAAGAAAAAAAATACTATGTATTGGCTCCAAGGCAGAAGAGTGGTAAGGGCTAGGCAATGAGGACTAAGTGACTTGCCCAGGGTCACACAGCTAGGAAGTGTCTGAGGTCACATTTGAACCCAAGACCTCCCATCTCTAGGCCTGGTTCTCAATCCCCTGAGTCACCTAACTGTCCCCATAAAATACAGTTTTTAACTTCTATTTTTCAATTCTAAATTCTCTCCTTTCCTCCACCCTCTCCTGGTGGGCCATTAAAAAGGCAAGAAATAAGATACTCATTATACATATGAAGTCATATAAAACATATTTCCACATTGGCCACATTGAAAGAAAAAAAGAAAGAAAAATAAAGTGAAAAAAAAAGTTTCAAGAGCAGGCTGCTAGGATGCTGACGGGAAGTCCAAAATCCACTGGACCTTTTGAAACTTGCAGTGTTCTCTGACTGTGAGCTCAGAGTTGATCAGTTCTCTCTCTAGGGGTGGACAGCATTTTTCATCATGGGTTAGGCCTTTGGAATTGTCATGGATCACTGTATTATTTATCTGTGTATTTGAAGGTGATGGGGAAGAAGCTGGAAGAAAGGGTCAGGAAAAGAGTAACCAGAAAGGATCCCTTAAGGACACAGGAGAGAATGGCATCTAAGACCCAAATCACTGAGGACTCTGAATGTTAGCCTTGAAAAGACATATGAAATAGGGAGGGGGGTAGAAAGGAAAGTAAAATAAGGGTGGGAACAAGGGGGACTGTTCAAAAGCAAACATTGGTGTAGAAGGAAATAGTGAAAGAAGAAAAGGCAGGTAAAGGAGCAGAAATCAAAATGCTGAGAAATACACAGCTAGTAATCATAACTCTGAATGTGAATGGAATGAACTCACCCATAAAACGCAAGCGAATAGCAGAGTGGATTAGAGTCCAAAACCCTACCATATGCTGTCTACAAGAAACACATATGAGAAAGATAGATACACATAGGGTGAAAGTAAGAGGGTTGAGCCAAATCTATTGGGCATCAACTGACAAAAAGAAGGAAAAAATGCAAAGGAAGGAGGACTTGCAGTCCCAGATCTCAAACTATACTATAAAGCAGTGGTTATCAAAACAATTTGGTACTGGCTAAGAGACAGAAAGGAGGATCAGTGGAATAGACTTGGCATAAATGATCTCAGCAAGACAGTTTATGACAAACCCAAAGACCCCAGCTTTTGGGACAAAAATCCATTATTTGATAAAAACTGCTGGGAAAATTGGAAGACAGTGTGGGAGAGATTAGGTTTGGATCAACACCTCATACCCTACACCAAGATAAATTCAGAATGGGTGAATGACTTGAACATAAAGAAGGAAACTATAAGTAAATTAGGTGAACACAGAATAGTATACCTGTTAGACCTTTGGGAGGGGAAAGATTTTAAAACCAAGCAAGACTTAGAAAGAATCACAAAATATAAAATAAATAATTTTGACTACATCAAATTAAAAAGGTTTTGTACAAACAAAACCAATGTAACTAAAATCAGAAGGGTAGCAACAAATTGGGAAACAATCTTCAAAAAACCTCTGACAAAGGTTTAATTACTCAAATTTACAAAGAGCTAAATCAATTGTACAAAAAATCAAGCCATTCTCCAATTGATAAATGGGCAAGGGACATGAACAGGCAGTTTTCAACCAAAGAAATCAAAACTATTAATAAGCACATGGAAAAGTGTTCTACATCTCTTACAATCAGAGAGATGCAAATCAAAACAACTCTGAGGTACCACCTCACACCTAGCAGATTGGCTAACATAACAGCTTTGGAAAGTAATGAATGCTGGAGGGGATGTGGCAAAGTAGGGACACTAATTCATTGCTGGTGGAGTTGTGAATTAATCCAACCATTCTGGAGGGCAATTTGGAACTATGCCCAAAGGGCGATAAAAGGCAGTCTGCCCTTTGATCCAGCCATAGCACTACTGAGCTTGTACCCCAAAGAGATAATAAGGAAAAAGACTTGTACAAGAATATTCATAGCTGCACTCTTTGTGGTGGCCAAAAATTGGAAAACAAGGGGATGCCCTTCAATTGGGGAGTGGCTGAACAAATTGTGGTATATGTTGGTGATGGAATACTATTGTGCTAAAAGGAATAATAAAGTGGAGGAATTCCATGGAGACTGGAACAACCTCCAGGAAGTGATGCAGAGCAAGAGGAGCAGAACCAGGAAAACATTATACACAGAGACTGATACATTGTGGTACAATCGAAGGTAATGGACTTCTCCATTAGTGGCAATGCAGTGTCCCTGAACAATCTATTATTATTGTAGTCTCTCGGTAACCGAGGATGACAATTGTTTTTGTGCGTTTTTGCGCACAAAGACACTTGTGCATGAAGATTTAAGTGGAAAAGTCGGTGCACAGAGACAGTCCCACTCTCTCGGCATTGGAAGCCTGGGTCCATTGGCACAAAAAGTCGTTACTTCAGGAGACTTCCTCAGCTGCATTGGATGGCCGTGTTGTCTTTTGTGCTAATCTAATTCCTGAACTATCTGCAGGGATCTAAAAAACACTATCCACAAGCAGAAGATAAACTGTGGGAGTAAAAATACTGATGAAAAGCAACTGCTTGACTACAGGGGTGGAGGGGATGTGACTGAGGAGAGACTCTAAATGAACACTCTAATGCAAATACCAACAACATGGAAATGGGTTTGAATCAAGAACACATGTGATACCCAGTGGAATTGCGCGTGGGCTATGGGAGAAGTGGTGGGAGGGAGGGGAGGGAAGAAAAGAAAATGATCTTTGTTTCCAATGAATAATGTTTGGAAATGACCAAATAAAAATATATTAAAAAAAAAGAAAAGAAAAGACATATGAGAAGACTGGAGAGGAGTCTTCCTTTGGGAATGGGATGAAGAGAGGATGGAGGTAAACAGAGATATCTTGAGGAGAAGGGAAGATGAGGCAGTTTACAACTGTTTTCTCATCACTATAGATGGCTCTCTGAAGAGAGCTAGGATGTGGCCATGATGGAAAGAGCCCAATGAAGCTTAATGGCAACAGAAAACATTTGAAGTAGCTCCTGTGAGCAGTGGTGCAGGGAGTTCAATGGCATGATAAAACCAGACAGCATGAACTTATAGGGAACCAGGTCTTCCAAGTGTACATTTTTTGCCAGGTGTATATGGTGTAATGTGGGAGCTAGATGGATACTTTAGCTTATTGAGAGATCTAGGGGGGGCACACAGGGCAGTATTCATCAAATCATAGTTTGCAAACAAAACAACATAAAAAAACAACACTAAGTATGTTTGGGTTTAATGCAGAACTTATTCTAATCAACACACCCTTCTTGATATTATGGCCCAAAGGGCTGTGCTTTCTCTGAGGGGTACTATGCCAATATCCAGCAGTCAATAAACATTTATGAAGCACCTCTGTGCCAGGCACTGTCTTAAGTGTGCGGGGGATACCAAGAAAGCCAAAAGGCAGTTCATGCCTTCAAGGAGCTCTCAGTCTAATAGGAAAGGCAGCATGCAAACAATTATGGACAAACAAGTCATATACAGGACAAACTGGCAATAATCAACAAAGGAGAGGCATTCCCATTTTATTGTTATTTTTTTTTGCAAGCTATGATTTGCTGCACTAGCATTAGGGGGGATTAGAAAAAGGCTTTTTCTAGAATGTGGGATTTTAGCAGAGACTTAAAGGAAGGCCAGGGAAGCCAGAAGGTGGAGATGAAGAGGAAGAGAATGCCAGGCATGAAGGAGAGTGAGAAAATGTCCGGAGTCAGGAGATGGAGTGTCTAGGGAGATGCAGTATCACATCATTAGCCTTCAGTGTAAAGCAAGAATGGAAATAGGATGTGGCTATGGGAAAAGAACAACTGTTTTGATCAAGGACCCTCTTGCTGAGGAATTCATTGCTCCCACAGAGCCCTCTGAAGCCTCTTCTGCTCACTACCAGGAGGTAATCCAAGAGGGTGAGCTCCTGCTCTCCCTTAATCCTTCCTGGGAGAGCCCTTTCCAAGGAGTAGGCCACCACTCACTGAAATAAAACCTCTCAAAGTAGGAAGAACCAAGGGAGAAATTGATCCCCTTCCCACACAGGTTTTTTTCTCCTTATCCCAGAGGGTATTCAGGCTGAATGAGCAGGTTGTATAAAGTAGCAAATGAAGTCACTTCAATTCACACACTTCCCTCCTGTTAACAGAACTCAAGTATATATATAGATCTATGCCATATGATCACTGACAACAGGTTTAATTCTATTTCATTAGAGCCTTAGAGAAATATGAGCTAAGAGCACTGAGAAACAGAGTATCTGGAGGAGCAAAGAGGGGGTAGATGAACTCTGGGTGAGAAGTGACTTGGGTGGGCAAGCAGCTCTTTACCCTGGCTGTCCCAGCTAGGTAGAGAGCCACAGAAAGAGGAGTCAGAAAACTGAAGAAAAGTGCAGTGGGAGTGCTCAACAGCCCAGCCTAATTCTTCCCTATCAGTGTCACAGAGACCAGACTGAGGGGGAAGTGTTTCCCCTTTTGAGGATGCTGTCTCCAAAAGAGAGGCAAATTTTGAAAATTAAACAGGTATGGTTGGGCCACATTTCTCTATTTTACCCTCTATTCTGCCTTCCCCCACACTCTATAAAAAGACTTCAGAGACAGAGAATTCAGAGAACAACAAAATGAAATGGAAAATTGAACTTCAGCTCCTGCTGGGATCTCACCCACCAGGTGGGCAGCACCTTAAGAGCTTCAAGGCAACTCTGATACTCTCACAACATCAAAACCAGAAAACCAGAGAGAATGGCCAGACATCCTGCTCTCAGTAATTAAACTTCAATCATCAGTCCTCTCAGGCCTCACAGCAACCCCCTTATCCCCACCCCTTTGCCCCATCCCCATGATAACTCCATATTTCTTATTCATATTAATACAAAGGCTTGATTACACAACATTTGGGATTAAACTGCACTCAGCACCATGCAGCATTGTTAATGGGTTTCCCTTGATATTTCTTACAAATCGGTAGTACACATAAGCAATAGCAGCACCACCTACAAAACTTCTCAGCATTATCTGGGGGTCTTGACTTAGAGGCTCAAAGTAAGTCCTGATCCTAATCCATTCCTGGAGTGGAGTTCCATGGAACAAGACCACAGGTGGGAGGCTCATCTATGATTGCTAGAATTAGGTTCATAGAAATAGAGTCTAGACCCATGAACTCATTGGTGTCAGGAGGAACTAGGGATGAATTTTGTCAACGATAACCCTAAAGATTAGCACCTTCTCTGCTCTTAGCTACATAGAGCACTCAGAAGTTACAGTGACTGGCCCAGGGTCACAAAGTCGGTATATAAATCCAGGTCTTGCCCTCTTAAGGGTAGGTCTCTCTCTCCACTATGCCAGATTGCCCCTCGGGTACACAACAGATACAAAATTAATACAAAGTCACTTGACAACAAAGGGTTGAGAAAGGATCATGAAAGGCTTCCTGTAGAGAGAGAGGGGAGCATCTGGCAGGCCCAGGAATTTACCATGTTGTTAGCAGCAGAATCCTTCATCTCTAAATGGGGATAAGAAGAGTGATGGTGCTAACTCAAAGGGTTGCAGTCAGAAGCTCCAATGAGATCGTGTCTTTGCACATTTTAAATAAAGCAACATATAAATGCAGGGGCTATTCCATGGGTGCCTTTGCCCAACACTCCTGGCTGTGGCCAGAGTAACGCCTAAATCAAAAGGGGTGAGGAGGCAGCCATTAGAAAAGGCACCATGATGGAATGTCCATATCCATTCCAGCACAGGATACTGAACAGGAAGAAAAGGAAAGAATGGTTGTCACTTCCCCCACCTCCATGGAGATTAAGCTGTCTAACATATTTCCTTGGGCTCTCGGGAAGGAAGACCAAGCAGAGTCAGCTTCACCCAAGGAAGCATCCTGAATGTAGGGATTTTAAAAGGGCAATGGCTTCAAGGGTGTTCTGTGTGTATGTGTGTGTGTGTGTGTGTGTGTGTGTGAGTGTGAGTGAAAGCATATATGTATACATGTACATTTTCATATGTATATTTGCAAACAAAGTTTCTGAAGGGCAGAGGATAAGAAGTCTCATTCCCAATACTGGAGCCCTGTACATTTGCTACGAATCTCTGCCTCTAAGAAACAGTTGCCTTCCAGATACTGGCTTAATTCAGAATGAAAGCATGGTTCAGTTTGCTCTCTGTCAAGTCCTAAATTACATACAGCTCAGGAAAAAAACCTGGCAAGTCAACTGTGCACAAAGCAGCACCCCTAAGCAGTAGGACAACCGCTAAAGGACAGCCTGCCTGCTTCAGGAGCATCATTATGCCAAGGGTGACCAGTGGCCTCTGGTCTCATCTAAGAGTAATTCAGTGGTTTCAACCCTGCTCACAAGTAGGTGAGCCAGGAGAGAGGGAAAACAAGGCAACTCTCTTCGATGATTTAAAAGGATTTTCCCCTCTGGAACAGCTGATGCCCTGAAATCTGGCCAAGCTGGAGCATGAAACCTGAAGTCAGGAACCAGTGTCTGCAGGAGCTGGCTACATCTTTCCTTCTAATTCAATCTGACTTGTGACCTTCAGCCACTGGCAGGCCCCAGAGAGATGGATGATGCAGAATCTATACAGCTTGTCTATTTTTAAGTGACTGGTAAGGTGTAGATTGCTTATCTCCCCAACATGCTATTGCTTAATGGTATAATCTTCTACTTCAATTTCCATTGCTTCTCCTTCTTGGGGTGACATTTACCTAATAACTCCCATCTGGGATTTGATCATCTGCAGTGGGGTGATGGTGGGGGAACCCTGTCCCTTCCCCATGAGAAAGGTGACTGAGATCCCTTCTTGTACCAAACCATAGTTTACATTTAGAAAACACACATGTTTACAAAGCATTTTCCTAACAACCACCTTATGAGGTAGGATCTGATCCCCATTTTATAGATGAGGAGACTGAGGATCAGGAAATGAAATGCTTTACCCACAGGCACACAGGTAATAAGCACCGGGTCCAGAATCTGAACCCAGGCCACTCCTGATTTCAAGCCCAGGGCTCCTTCAACCATACCACTCTGCTTTCTAATCCAGAAGCTGGGACTCATCTAAAGGGTGCTGACAGCCCTTGAGTGATATTTTCGTTCCATTTCTGGTTACTCTGTCTGAAGACCAAGTCCACCAAGATCCCTCCAAATCTCAGATCAAGCTGAAATCAACACTAGGTAGGAAAGTCAGTCTTAGAACTACTCTCAGGAGAAGGCTCATGACGGGATTTATATGATTTATGTTGCCCCTCGGGAATTAATCTGGGGTAGAGATTTTATGCATCTACTCTGCCTTCTAGAGTCATTCTCTGCCCCCTTAATCTCCACCCCCAAATCACAATATTAAATCAGAAATATAAAAACAAAAAGAGGAAAGGAAAAAGAAAATTCAATGCTATTGACTTATGGGGAGGACACCATTCAAACTTCCCACATGCTGAATCAATCTGTTTACTTAGGACTAGTGACAGTCACACAGGAGCAAGCCTTGTTTTCTGCTGGGGAAAGATGCACAACTTGGAGCCAGGAGCCAGGAACAGCATGGCTGGCTGCCCAGCCGCAGAGCACTGCTGAGGAGCAGCCAATTACAGACTGTTCTGCATCAGGGCCCACTCCCCACTTTCTGCCTCTCTCTACTCCCCCCAATTGCTTTTCCTCCATTAAAGTTTCCTATAATTAGTTCAAATAAACAAGCTTCCTGCACTGAGTTCATTGCATTCCCCTAAGAATCACAGCGACTGGGAAACCCTCCAGCTTCCTGTTGGGAGGATTAGGTCATTAAATCAATTGGGTCGCCTGCAGGATGAGTGCAGGGCCATCAATTCCCTGGTCAAAGATTCAGCTCCAAGCATGCAGTAGGCCATCTTTCTCCCCCAAAGGCACTCCTTTCCTTAAACTTGAAGAACAGAAGTAAGACTACTACCCCGGGATCCTTGCCCTCTAATCCTGCCGTCGATCTCCTTATCAGCAATAATAACGGGGCACTTATATAGAACGGGTTAACACATACACAGTTCTCCTGCTAAACAGAATGAAGAGTTTCCCAGCAGCACATAGCAAAAGACAAAGCTGAATATCTTTTCTTTTTTAGGAGAGGAATGAGGTTCATGAACATAATCCTTAGACTAGAGTCCTTTAGGTCTTTGGTAGGATTTATTTGAGAAATACTGAAAGAAAGTGCATGTGGATGTGTGGATCACAAACGACCATGGACCAATGGCCCTGGGTATGACCACCAACAATAATCACTGTTCGTCCTGTTCAACTCTCATCTTTGTCATCTCATAAAACCACCAGGAGTCCACCCAACATGGTAGAGGTCCTTCTTCTAGTTCTTTTGCCCTTATTTACCAATGCAGCATGTGGCAATCCATTTGCTGGTCATTCCTTACTCTCCCAACAGGAACAGCCCATCGTTTTTCTTCCTGTCATTCATCTCTCAGACAATCTCCTCCAATTCACTTCTCCGACACTATTCTTCCCTGGTAAAGAGCTTTAGTTTGTTCCTTCCCACTGAATCCCTCTCTTCACTGCTCTCTGAGTGATCCTCAACTTCAGTCCTATGAAAAGCAAATTCCTTTTTCTTTTATTTATGAACAGAACATTTCAATACCCAAAGAACAAAAAAGGTTGCACATGAACCTATGAACTTCTGTTGCATGGCTTTAGGGAGCAACTGTTATCTGACTAACTTAAACAGTTGCCCTACTTGTATCCTTTTCTCAATTTGGCTTCTATGTATTTTGAAAATGTCTTATTAATATTCTGTTCCCTTTTTTTGTCTCTCTCTCACTCCTCAATAACTCCTCCCCTTCCCTTCAAAACCTGTCATAACAAATAAGGTCGAGCTATTCCACTTACATTCACCAAAGACTCTAGTAGTACATCCTATGCAACTACACAAAATCATGGAAGACTAATATGAGAGACAGGCCTTTGTTTCAAACAAACAAAAGGGGAAAGGGATCATAAAAAACAGGGCAACTGGATCCTCGGGACAATCCAACCCACTGTCCTCTACCAGTTCCATCCTGGATCCAGCTCACTGTCTGCTTGTAGTATCTGTGCAAGACAAAGAGGCGTCAAACACTTAGCCAAACCAGATTAAAATATAATTGGGAAGGGGATACTAGGTGGCACAGTAGATTGAGTACCAAGTCTACAACTGGGAAGATCTGGGCTAAAAATTGGGCCATAAATAAACGAATAAATAAATAAACAAGCAAACAAACAAATAAATCAAATTGGCCTTAGACAAGTCCCAGTTGTGTATCCCTGGGCAAGCTACTTACCCCCAATTGCCTAGCTCTTGCCCTTCTGTCTTAAAATTGATACCATGGCAGAAAGTAAAGATTTTACATGTGTGTGTATACATATATTTATAAAATTGGAAATATTTAACAAAATAAGCAAGAACACAATATAATACATGGATAATATTATATTTTAAAACTCAAGTCAATTCTGAAGCCTACAGGTATCCTTATGAACAGATGAGTTGAAGATCACTACCATACATTCTATACATTCCACTTGGATTTTTCACCGGGAATGGTTATGTTGAAGTTTTCTGAATGGATATAGAATGGATCTATTTAAGAGATTTAGTGTCTTTATTTAGAAAACAATCATAATGATGGATAGCATTTATATAGTGCTTTAAGATTTACAAAGCACTTTACAATATTGCATTTGATCTTCACAACAGCCTTGGGAGGTAGGCTCTATACAGATGAGGAAACAGAAATAGGCAAAGATAAAGTGACTTGCCCAGGGTCATACAGCTAGTAAGTGTCTGAAGCTGGATTTGTACTCAAGTATTCCTGATCAATGCTACCTGAGTTTCAGACTTGACTTAGCACAGTATTATCCACAAATGGAAGAATGTGAAAGGTTCCCCACTAGCTATAGGTAATCCCTTTATTCTGGATACACTCCTTCAGAGGGTGTAATAAACACCTTTGATAAGCACAAGATTGCTTGAGCTTTAATTTGACAATAGAATCCAAGGGTAAAATAAAGGAATTTCTATTGTCACATTATTCAATGAATTCTATGTGTCTGAGTTATGAATGGTAGACACCATGAGGAAAGAATCTTTAATGAGACTTTTTGCTCCACTGAATCAATGCTGTTTTAGTTAGAGTCAACAAACTCCTCATAGTGAAATCTTGCATTCTTCACATCTTTCAGTCAAATGTGTGACTGTTAAGATGCGGTTAGTTATAGAATGCTATTTTTTTGCAAGTATACCTGTTTGGTTCTTATGCCTATACAGGGAACAGAATTTCTACCACTCAAGCCCCCTCTTGGCCAGAAAGTGACAATGGGTTCTTCTCTTTTTTTCCCAAATAAAATCCTTACCTTCTGTCTTTTTTTTTTTAAACCCTTATCTTCCATCTTAGAGTCAATACTGTGTATTGGCTCCAAGGCAGAAGAGTAGAAGAGTGGTAAGGGCTAGGCAATGGGGGTCAAGTGACTTGCCCAGGGTCACACAGCTGGGAAGTGTCTGAGGCCAGATTTGAACCTAGGACCTCCTGTCTCTAGGTCTGGTTCTCAATCCACTGAGCTACCCAGATGCCCCCACCTTCTATCTTAAAAGCAATATTGTGTATTGGTTCCAAGGCATACAAGCAATAAGGGCTAGGCAATGGGGGTTAAGTGACTTACGCAGGGTCACACAGCTAGGAAGTGTCTGAGGCCAGATTTAAACTCAGGACCTCCCATCTCTAGGCCTAGCTCTCACTCTACTGAGATACCTAGCTGCATCTGACAGTAAATTCGTAATGTCCAGGATAGTAAAGTCCAAGCTCTGTTGGGTTTTTACCTAGTGGAAAAAATAGAGTGAAGGCCCCATGTCTATTGTCCTTTATGTACATATATAAGGGTAAACAAAATAAATATGAGGTAGTTAGACATAAGGGTGCCACCTACTAAGGAAATGGAGTACCATGTGCATTAGTAGGAGCAGTACCTTCACAGAGAAGTCACAGGGCTTTGGAATCACTCATAGACACAAAGACATACCACAAATTTTCAGGGAGAAAAATATATACATACACTGTGTACAGAGAGAGAGATATGGATATGCAGATATACATAGTTAACAGTCTGTTATTAGTTGTTTTTGGATAATGGCTTCTACTGGATTACAAGCATAGGTCCTTTCCATTTCTCTTAACACCTCAAAATAAAATAATCCAAAGAGGAAGGAAATCTCAGCCTGAGACATCCTCTTAGTTAGGACTCAGTTTCCTTCCTCCCTAAGCATTTCACAATTTGATACACAAAGTAATCCGAACAAAGAGGAAAGTCAGAAGCCCCTGTAAGTTTATACAATTAAGTGTACAGTTGATGCAGGATACCACAATCATGACCCATAGCTCTTAAGAGATCAAAATGCCCAGTCCTTGCTACACTTTTGCTCATACTTAGGAGGAAGACAAGGAGTCTGACAGCCTAGGACTGCAGATACAAGAGGATGAGCATGCATGCACACACACACACACACACACACACACACACACACACACACAAGTATCATCAAAATTAAGGAATATAAAGGGCACACCAAATTCTTGGATGATCAGCGTAGAATTTAATCCACTGATGTCTCCTAAGGGGTTTGGCTAACTCAAATATTTAAGGGACTTTTGGTTCAAAGGGAGCTAACTAACTACTTTGGGATCCAGACTAGGCAATAAGGCCACCAGTGGTACAAGCTATCCCTCCCTCCAATGGACAATGCAAACACCCAGGATCAGGCACGCCCTGATGAACTAGTTCAGAAGCCAAATCTCCATTATCCATCATCAGTAATTATGCTGCCCATTCCCAAAATCATGAAACCATTAGTCACCAAATTAAATGGAAGCTGGAGCCCAAGGCAGGAATTAGCTTGCTGAAGCTCTCAGGTCAAATGACTCCATATTTTACAGGCTAAAAAAGATTGTCTCACTCAGTGAATGAAACCTGGGAGGCTTTTTACAAGTCTGTGTACCAAGGGAGCACACATTGGGCTTGTTCTTCTTGCAAACAAAATCTCAACTGAAAAGAAAAAACAGGAAGTAACTTGGTGAAAAGTTAATATAATTATAATCACAAGTCAGAATCTTTATGTTTAAAGCAACCACAGTGGTCACTTAGCCTAACTCCAACCTGAAGTACAAAAAAGTTATAATTTCTCTCTAAGGTAATATAATGTTCTTCCTACTAGGGAGTAAAGCCACCCAAAAACCTATCTCTAGCCTTATACTGCAAAATAAATTTTATTTAGGCCATGTATTTTTTGGTTTTGCAATAAGTTTCCAGCACAATAACATATGAAAAAACAGATCTAAGTAGTATTACTTGAAAGTGCTCACCATTCGATTCTCACTGGTAAACAAACAGTTCTCAACTGGTACTAAATAGCAATGTTGGCCCCACAGTAAATGTGCTCTTCCCCAAGTGGTCCTTCTGAGCAAGCGACAAGGTCAGAAGGGAAATCTAGATTAAGCATACATCAAACATTGGCCAGTTCTTTGGAAAAGGTAAAGTAGAAGGATGGGTTTACAATAAAAGAGGCCAATGAAAGACAGATCCCCAAAAAGGAACTGCCTGAGCTAAGAGCAAATGCAAAGCAGTGGGTTATTGAAGATAAAGACAAAAGGGAGGAACAGGGGAAGCCCCTTAGCAAGGGCCCCCCAAATAAACTCTAGTGGCCCTGCCTTCCGGTGAACCTTAGAGGTCTCATCACTAGCATCACAGCCTAGAGGCCTGAGAAATTGAGCTGCTTGCCTAGGAATGAGGAAAGTTGTGCAGGGTTGGGAAGAATAGGCCCAGTAGGTGCCTCTTTTCCTGGTTGTAGCAGCAGAGTTCAGGTAGAGAAGGAAAATCAGCTCAGAATTCTACCTGCCTAGCATCTAATTCAAGTTGGATTCTACTCCAGTGAGCCCTAGAAGGACACTGCCATACAACAAAAACACTCAGGGACACAAATTGATTCCGGCACCAAAGTATCATGGGATCAGAAGATCATAGATTTCATGCCAGAAGAAATCAGTGCTTTCATTTTACAGAAGAAGAAACTGAGGCTCAGAGAGGTCCAAAGTCACATGGGAGGGCAGTAAGTGGCAGTGGCAAGTTCTGAACAAAGGTCCTCTAATTCCAGGGTTTTTCTCATGGGACCAAGCTATTTCCATTGGTGTATAGAGCTCCTTGAAGGAAGAGACTAAGTTTTTGGGTTTTTGTGTGTGTCTTTAGTACTTAGCACACTCCCTAGCACAGAGAAGGAATTGTCAAAATTGTCAAAATTGAATTGTCAAAAATTCAAGATACTTTGGCCTAAAAAAAAAAATGAAACAGGTCTTGAAAAGCCTCTTCCCTTTCTTAGGCAATGTACTAATTTTAAACTAGGTCACACTCTCTCTTGCACCAAATGCTCATGTAGACAAAAGGTGATCAGTTCTCCTTTGCAATCCTTGGGACTCTCTCTTCTTCTGTGATTCCCCTACAAGCACATTCTGAAGCTCCCTCTGAATTCCCGCTTGAAGATGGAAGCTTGGTAGTACAAGAAGCCCTCCATGAATCAATCCATGGGGGGGGGGGGGGGGGGAGGGGGGAGGAGACACCCAGAGGCCATGCCACCCTGGCCTGCACGTTCCTCTTGGGCAGACTGTGGGTGGAAAGCTCACCCAGTCCTTTGCCTGATCCACCTGAGTCCAGGCTAGAAGTTGAAAGGAAGAACATTGTGTGCCCTCTCATAGAACTGCCCTGCCTCCTTCAAGAGACTTGGGGATCTGGTACTGGGTAAGCCTAGGGGAAAACCTCCTTCTGACCCTATTCTGCCCCTCCACTCACCGCCTTCTCTCCCACTGTGTGCCACCACACACTCATCTGCTTGCACCTGGGGGCTCAGGTACACAGATTCCCAAACCCACAATTATGACAGGAAGCTAATGAATCCCACTAGAGAGCACAAGGACCCTCAGCCCCCAGCCTACCTGCTTCCGTGTGCCTTCTGTCCTCAATTGGCAGAGAGAAAACTGACCCACCAGGAGGAAGAGGACTTGGCAGTGATGAGAGAATCCTGGAGGAAAGAGGTCTAGTGGTGGTTACATAATAAACGTTTTTTTGATTGCATCTGATCAACAGCCCTTAAGAAAATTCTTGGAAAAAAAGATTAAATGAGAAAAAGAGAAAGACTGACACAATGCCTGGCCCTTCATAGAAGTTGAAATTCTACGGTCCTAAACAAAATTTAAGAAAAGGGAGCCTTATTCCACCAACAATTTCCCAGCATTTATTTTACCATCATCACCATGGTCATTCACTCTTCACTGAACAGAGGGGCACTCAGGAATCAACGAATAGAAGTGAGCTCTCTTTTAAATGATAACTGCCAAGGTACGGAATGTGTCTAATTATCATTAAACAAAGTAATCTTTGTTAGGAAGGTAACCGAATTCCATTCAATAAATACTGGCTAAGAACCTATGTACCATAAGAGTTCTCTACCCTCAAGAAGCCTACAATCTTTTAACTTAAGGAATTCACCTAGCTGAAGCTAAACCCATACTCTTCACTTCCACTCTTGTTACTCCAAAAATCCCCCTGCCTGGACTCTTCTTCCTGAAAACTTCAGGGGAATACCTAGTAGAGCTGAAACCTGTGATGTTGATCATTCCTATCTACCCAAGAGGTGGCAGCACGGTTCAAATCCTACCTTCAAAGCTTATTACCTACATGGGGATTCTGACCATGGCTGTGCTAGCTCATGTTATCACTAATAATAATAATCCCTTGAGGCAGTGTAAAATAATGGTCTAGGAATTGGGATACCCAGATTCGAATCCTGGTCCTGCCATACTACTTACCTTGTGACCTTGAGCAACTCAGTGAGGCTCTGTGGGACTCAGTTTTCCCATCTGTAAATAAAGAGATTGGACTAGATGGCCTCTAGCTCTAGTCCAGTGATCCTAGGATCCTGGCCAAAACACTGGCCTTCCTTCACAAACTGTTCTATTTTATAGATGAAAAAATTTGGACATTAAGATCAGAGAGAGCATCCCCTGACTAGACTGTGAGCTCCTTACCTGTAGGGGCTTACAGCTGTAGCTCCTATCTTTTTTTTGTGCTCCTAATATATGATAGGTAGTTTCCTCAGGCTTGTTACTGCTAGAATGGACCTTAAGAAACCATCTGGTCCAATCCTCTCACTCTACAGATACGGAAACTAATATCAAAGAGCTTAAGTGACTGGCCCAAGATCAGAGTTAGTGGCAGGGCCAGAACTAGAAACCAGGTGTTTTGACTCCCAGGCCTCAGATGTTTGCTCCTGATGATGAACCCCTGGCTGTCAACTAACTAGGTGTCTACTGGTCCTCTGTACAAAACTGGAAATCCATGGTCAGGGAAGGAAGAAAAATAGCCCAGAGGAAGGCTTGTGTGAACTCACATAGGGCAAAAAAAGACCAGACAGAACCACTACAATAATGCAAATGAACCCAGCACTCAAAACATCAGAATTCTGACTACATACAATGTTTCATTTTGGTTCCAAAGAACAGGCAAGAAACCATGTTTTCTCCCTTTCTGAAAAAAAGGTGATAAACTATGGGTGTGGATTATTGCAAATGGGGCCAATGGAGTATAAGCTTACTTCCTTACTTATTATCCTTTGCTATAAGAGAAGGTTCTAAAGGGAAGAAGGGAGGATTGTAGGGGAGTGACAGTGATACAAAGAACATAAAAAAGAGAAGAAAAGGAAAACACCCAGGACTCTTGCTCCTTGAAATTGTTTAGAAGGTGAAAACTAATTAGGATCATCCACTCCCTCCAACTCCACCCACGCTAGGGCCGCACTCCTAATTCCTCTTAGGGATTGTCCTTTTCCCTCAGTGATGATTATGCCATCAGAGCACAATAAATTATTAATAACAATATAGAACAACACTTGCTCCTCACCCTCCCTTACCATAAGGAGAGTTCAAAAGCAGTGGAGCTCAAACAACACGATGCCCCTGGGAGTTATGAAAGTAAAAAGGCTTATTATCCAAGGGTTTGTAAGGAGGAAAGTGAGGATAAGGCCAAGAAAGGTTAAGAGTCCAAGATGAGACAAATGAAAAGACAAGACCAAAACAAATAAACAAACCAATCAACCCAGGGCAGCAAAATCCATAGCATCCATAGCAAAATCCAGGCAACACTAGCTACCTCCATCCCCATCCATCTCATTTCAGATGCTATCAATCAAATGTCCAGCATGCTGAAAGTGACTTTTACAATACAGTTCTGGAGTCAGAGAACTGGATTCAAATCCTCATTCCTCTCTATAAAATGAGGGAGTGGAACTCCTTGACCTCAAAGGTCCTTCCTTCCAGCTTTAAATCAATGAACCTCTAAGATCCTCTAGGAAAAGTCAACTTGGATCATTCACCTCTAACTCACTAACTCACCAGGCCCTCCAAAATTTAGAGCTGTTGCCATAAAAACATGAACTCATTAGCAATTCAAAGCCTAACTTCTTAGCATCACAATCTGGTCCAAGAAACCACTTTAAATGGTGGTCAAAGTTGGATTCCTAGGAAGCTGAACCTCTGGACCAGAAATGCCATCTCCAGAGTGCTGGGTTGTTCTCCATCTCTAGTCACCCCTGACCAAAGAAAGAAAACACTTCTTCATGACAACTGCACTCCTGATGAGATGATCAAACAGGAAGCTCTCAGGGGTGACAACCATCTGACTCTCTTTAGAGGGCTGCTGACACAAACTGATAGTTTTCCTCCTTCTCTCTGCCCCAACTCTCTCCCTAAAAAGTAAAGAAATCAAGACCAGCAGCAAAATTGTAAGACCAAGGGAGTGTCAGAGAAACATGAGGAGGGCAGTGTCTATACTGTCATTCAGGGACAAGCAAAGAAGAGGAGGTAGCTGATCCAAATTTTTCACTAGCCTTCGTGTGAGAAGACCAAACATCACTGCAGGGCAAAGCAAGACGATAAAAATTAGCAATGTGGAGAAAAGCAAACCACGTCAATTTGACTCCAAATACATCCTTTCATTGGCCTATCCCCAGAAACCTGGCTAAGAGCTCCCACATTTCTGGGCCCCAAAGCCCAAGAGAGAGCTCATTTGCCAAATAGTCATGATTAGCTCAAGTGGGGAGCAGAAAAGCTCCTGATCACCTTGAATGGCTTTCTTGGGACAATGGTGGCCCATTCTACCTCCTTTTTTAATTGCTCTTAATTGAACCTTATTCATTCTATGGGTGAAATAGGTAGAGATGAGGTGGTTTTATTTATTCTTTCAGATTTTCACTAGGTAACAGTTCATTCCCACTTAAACATTTTCACCCACCATCTTGTGACCTGATCAGGAGAGCATTAGAATTTCCTACCTCACTTGGTCCAGTAACATTCTCAAACAAAACAGGCAGCAACTGTCCACTGCCAGATAAGCCCCTCCAAGAGAAGTGCCCTGTTTTCTACTATTCTCTAACTCAATTTCTGTAAGTAAAGAGGGTCTGGAAAAGACATCATCACAGGATACAAGCTCTGATCATACCTGAAATGTGTTTAAAATACTGGAGGAATTGTGATGTAGAGGACAGAGGGCCAGAGTCAAGTAAAAAAAGAGCTGGATTCAAATTCTGATGCTAATTGGCTATGTGGCCCTGAGCTTACTTATACCTTCTCTGAGTGTCAAGAGTTCTCATCTGTCTTCTAAGGTCCCTTCCAGTTCTAAATCAATTCTCCTTTGTTTCTAGGACCACAAATTCTACCAAAACTACTTAAAACTCACCTGGGACAAAAAGGAAGCTACAATAGCTAGTACCTCCAAAGCCTCCTTCTTTCCTCAGGCTCTCTTCCCCACAGGGTGTCTTCCATGCCTGTTTCTTCCTGCTCCAATAAACTAATAACCCCTCCTTCCCACAGCATGTGGAATATAGACTCAGAGCATTTGGGCATGAATTCTAGCTCTGGCATAGACTACCTGGATGACCCTGGGCAAGTTAGCTGAACCCTCCAGGGCTGGTTTTCACATATAAAATGAAGGGGCTGGCAGAGATGATCTCTAAAGCCCCTTCCTATTCTAGAGCCTCTGGGCTAGACACACAAAGAACAATCTGCACCATTCATGACCAGGAACCTCAGAGCTGGAAGAGACTCCAGAGGTCTTTCATTCCAATCCATACCTGAGCAAGAATCCCATTTGTAATATACCCGAAAAAGAGGTCATTCATCTTGTGCTGGAAGATCTCCAGGGACAGGGAACTCTGTGTTACTTGAAGCAATGAGTTCTACTTTAGGATATCTTTAATTGTTGAAAAGTTTTTTCTGACATCAAGGTGAAATCTACTTCTCTCTGATTCCTCCTCAAGAGTCCCCCTCCCCCTAATTGCTGCCACTGAGCCCAAACAGAACAAAGCTTTGGAACTTCAACTTTAGGCATAGGATTACAGCTTTAGAGCTGGAAGGGCCTTCAGAAGTCATCAGTTCACCCTTTTTGTTTTTCACAGGAGGAAACTGAGGCCCAGGAATATTGGAGTGACTTGCAAGGTCACACAGGCCGTATTTTAATCCAGATCCTCTTGACTCCAGAATCAGTACTCTTCCCTGTACCATCCTGCCTGCCTCATTCATTAAGAGCCAACTTTGTGCAGAGTGCAATACTGGGGCCTGGGGAACTACCAAGTTTAGAGCAGGCCCCATGCTAATGCCTGCTCTGCGTCCAGCATGGCTGATTTCATTGGCCACTTTCCAGCCCAAGAGGTCAATATCACTTGGGCTTTAAATGCCAGGCACTGGAGCCCGGGGGTAGTTAAAGCGAAAAGCTAACAAAAGTAAGCCGGGCCTGACCCAACAGCCCCAGGCCCCCCCAGGATGTGCTCTTCCTGTACCTCAATTTCTCCCCAAGTAGACTCCAGGCACACTCCCTATTTGTGCCTCAGGAGGGACACCAGCTAAATAATTAACACTCAGAAGGCACTAAGAACTTCAGATGGGAGGTGCTGCCTCCCAGCTCAGGGCTAATAATGCTTCTCATTTGCTGCCAGGGAGGGGAGTCCCCGGACTGCCCGCCTGAGAGCCAAGTTGGCAGCCCCGAAGCAGGCACTGCTCAGACAAGTTCAGTCTAGGCTAGACAGGGAAAAGCTGAGGGAAGGAAGCAGGGCCCAACACAGCTCCAGCTCCCAGGCCTCCACAGGCCTCTAGGCTGCACTAGGTGCAAGGAGGGAGACAGTGAGAAGCTTGGGGGGGACTGAGGTGGTGAATAGTGCTGTCACCTCTAGCCAGGCAGGAGAGAAGCCAGCCTTAAATGGGCCCCTCCTCCAGAAGGCTGAAGTCAGAATGATAGAGGAAATTCAGGAAGGGCTTTTCAAAGAACCAACAGGACTCTCGAACTTGGGCCAGTGGTGGGGAGGGGGTAGGAAAGGGAAGGGGTGAGAAGGCAGGGAAATAGGCAGAAGGCAAGGAGGTGAACCAGGGTTATTTTTAGGAGTTATAAAGAGTTTGGGGAGGGGAGAAAGGGTGGCAGAAGGACCAGGTGCAAGTGAACAGAGAAGGGTGTCAAGAGAGCAGTGAGCCTGGCCACTGTGGTGGTGGGGATGGGGTCAGGGAGTATTGGTGGGAGAGGAGAGTGCTGTCAGAAATAGCCACTCTGGGGCTCTGTGTGACCTGACTGGGCCACAAAGATGGCCACTGCAAGAATAATCACAGTGGGGTAACCAAGCCCTCAAGGGAGCCTCCAGGGCTAAATGGGGGACTCAGGGCCAGAATCCAGAGGCTGGATACCCTGTCTACAGGCATAGGGAGGAGAGGGTAATATGGGGACAAGTGGGTCCTAGCCAGCTCAGCAGGGTGAACAGGAGAGTGCTGAGGGTGGGGGAGGGAAGGGACAGAACAGAAGACTCAGTAGAGAAGTCAGGACTGGCCTGTGCTAACGGGGGAAGCTGGGACATAACCAAGGTAGGGCAGTTACATGTGCTAGGAGAAGCAGTGACACATGAGGAGGCAGGGAAGCTGGGGTCCACAGTCCTGCCAGACAGTGATCGGGGAGAGAAGTCTGCCCAGGCCAGACCCAAGGTAACTACATGTTATGTGGGGGTAGCAGAAGGCACAGAGACTTCTGCTGGGGGATGAGGTCAAAAGAGAGCTCCAGTTGTGAGAAGGAAAGGAAACGTTGGGGACAAGCCTGTCTGGCCCCTAAGGGTGTGTGTAGGTATTGAGTCAGGGTGCAGAAGATGCAAGAGGAAGAGGGACAGTGAGGGGACAGGGAAAGATCTGCTAAGTGGGAGAGGATGGAAGTGTGTATGTTTCTTGAAGAGCAGATTCAGGGATTTGGGGGCTTTGGGGGCAGACAGGGATTCAGAAAGATGAGAGGGTCTAGAGGCCTCAGCTGCAGATACAGGGAAATGGGGTGAGGGGGAGATGAAACAAGTCTGTCTGGGCCAGGTTGGGATGGGTGGATGGAAGAAGGCAGAGGGTGAAGGGAAAAGTGACCTGGGTGGCTCCTCAAGGTCTGGGCAAAGGGAGGAGGGGCAGGGGCAGATGAAGGGGGCACTGGAGTTCCTGCCTGATGGTTTAGTGGGGCAGTCTGGGGAAAAGCGATGGAGCCTATCTGTCAAAGCCAGGTAAGAAGATGGGGGTGTTGTACCTGAGGGATGGAACAACAGACTGGGAGAAGAGGGAGCCTGTCAGGAGAGGTGTGCACACTGTTTATATGTGTGTGTGTGGGGGGGGGGGGTAGGTGTCCCTGGAGCCCCAGACAGAATGAGGCCGTGCACACCAGCTCTGTCCCGACAGTCTCAGAGTGGGAGAGAAGGGGGTCAGAATAGGGGTGTGCATAGGGTTAGAGGAGAGGAAACAGAGGCTAGGAGAGGTGAAGGACTGGTCAAGATGGGGGGGTGTGAGCAGACGAAGGAGGGGTCAGAGGCTGGGGGAGATGGGGGCTGAGTCAGGATGGGGGGAATCCATAAGACAGAGGGGTCAGAGACCCGGAGGGGGGCGCCCCGTCAGGAGAGGGGTGCACATGGGGGAAGGGTCAGAGGCTGGGGGAGATGGGAGCCCAGTCAGGAGGGGGTTGTGCACACTAGGGAGGTGTCAGAGGCTTGAGGAGGTGGGGGCCCGGTCAGGAAGGGTAGGGGGCACACGGGTGCGGGGTAGGGATCAGAGCCTGGAGGGCCAGGCACCAGTCCGTCCCGCCGGGTTTCATCTGGCTCCGGCCGGGTGTGGGGGTGGGGGTCGCTGCCTCACCGCCCCTCCCCGGGAGACAAAGAGCCGGCGGCTCCCCGCCGGGCCGGCCGCCCGCCCTCCCTGCGCGCGACGCTTACCTGGGCCGGCCCCGGGACCGGAGCGCGGGGCTGCGGGCCCGGCCTGCTCCGGGGCGCGCTCTCGGATCGGCTCCGCTCGGAGGCGGCGGTGGCAGCAGCGAGAGCAGCGGCAGCGGCAGCGGCAGCGGGAGCAGCAGCAGCAGCAGCAATAGCAGCAGCCGGGCCGCCTCCGCCTCAGCGCAGCCTCCGCCTCCCGCTCCGTGAGTCACCGCGGCGGGGAGGGCGCGAGGGAGGCGCCAGGCCGCCGGGGGTGGGACCGGACCAAGGGCAGCCTCAGCCCAGCACAGGCCGCGGCGCGGGTGGCGGCGGCGGAGGCGGCGGCTGCTGCAGCAACGTCCGCCGGCGGGGAGGAGGGCGCGGCGGCCTAGAGGCGGGACCGGGAGCTTTCGGGGGCGGGGATTGGACGGATGTGGGGGCGGGGCCAAAAGGAGAAACGGCGCTTCCACCGGAGGGGGCGGGACCTGGACGGGAAAGAGGCGGAGCTGCGGAGGGAGTGGGCGAGGTCTGCAGCCGAGGAGGCGGGGCCTAGATGGGGAAGGGGGCGTGATCGTAGTCAGGCTCTCTTTTAGAGGGGGAGGAGTCTGAGGGTCGTGGGCGGGGCCTGGGCAGGGAAGGGATAGGGCTGATCCTGGAGCTCTGTGGAGGTCGGAGAAGTGGCGCGGAGAGCACCCAGGGGAGACACCAAGTGGGCTGGAATGAGGCCGTGTCGGGGGCGGATCTGGAAAAGAGGTTGGAGCCAGCGGGTCACCACCGGTCCTGGGACCACTATGATCCCATAAAACTAAAGACCTCTCCTACGCACAGAATTCTATTTCAAAGCAGGAGAAAGGCAAACCAGGAAGGGCCCAGAAAGCCAGTTTGAGCTTGTTTGACGAGACCTGGGCGGGAGGGGCGGGGGATCTCTCAAGCCATTCAACAAGCATTTATTAAGCGATTACTGCATTCCAGGCAAGAGCTGAGGAGAGCAAGGCAGTCCCTGCCCTGAAGGAGCTCACAATCTAATGGAGAAGACAACCGAACAAACTGTCTACGGGATAAATTGGGGGTAATAGCTATGATGCACGTAAACTTGGGACCTGGAAAGACAGGCAGGAACGCTGGGTGTAGAGATTAATGAAACTAAACTTGGGTCCAAAGATTCCACTGCAGGAAGTGAGGTACAAAGACGTGAAAAAGATCTTGCCGCCCAAAGCTCTAAAGCCATTACAGGTTGCATTAACTGAAGCACAGACAGAGGACCCTGCCCTGGTCAGAACACATCTAGAGGGCATCTTGGGAAGAACATTAACAAGCTAGAGGGAGGACAGAAGATGAACAATCAGAGAAGGAAACTGGAAACCATGCATGCTGGGAGGAGGAAGAGGGGCTGGGGTGGGAGAGAGTAATAATGACTGGAGAGGCAATGTGGCTAAGTGGAGAAAAGTGTTCTTGGAATCACAAAGACCTGAGTTTAAGTCCCACCTATGATATATGTCAAGGTGGTTCAGTGGACAGAGTGCCAGGCATGAAGTCAGGAAGACTCATTCTTCTTGACTTCAAATCCAACTTCAGACACTTGCTAGCTATATGACCCTGGACAGGTCACTTAATTCTATTGGCTTCAAGTTTCCTTGTCTGTAAAATGAGCTGGAGAAGGAAATGGCAAGCCACTCCAGTATCTTTGCCAAGAAAACCCTAAATGGGGTCATAAAGAATCGAATAAAACTGAACAACACAAGTATGTGACCTTTGCAAATCTTTATGACAAGTTGCAGAGAAACCACCAATCAGCATTGGTAGACATGAAACTCCCTACACTGATGAACTCAGAAGTCTGGTAAAAACAAACAAAGCTCTCACATTTATCTATCACCAGGGTTCTTAACCTAGGAGCCCAGCAATTTGAATGGGAATAAAATATATCTTTATTTTCACTAACCTCTATTGAAATTTGTCATTTCCTTCATTTGTGAAATTAAAAAAATATATTAACCTGAAAAAGAGTCTATGATTCACTGAAGTCCATGACATAAAAAAATTAAGAACTTCTAATCAATCAATGGTCTGAAAGTATGTATCTCATAAGAGCCTTACAATAACCTTGGGAAGTAACTAAGTAATAAGAGGCAACAGAGGCTCAGTGAAAAATGACTTTGCTGGTCATTTCAAAGCATATGTGTCAGAGAAAGATTGGGACCCAAGAACTTGACAAGGGCAGCTCTCTATCTACTACTACATACTGCAAAGAAATTAGACAAGTTTTTCCTGACTTATATCAAGGGCTGTCCCATGAAAGTTTGTGTTCTATTGGCTCCATTGGGTAGAAACAGAGCCAATGAAGAGGGGAGGAGGAGTTAGAGAGAGAGAAATTTTAGCTCTTTCCAACAATAAGCTCTGTCTAAAAGTGAAACAGACTGACATAGTAAGGAAAGCCTCCCAACGCAGAAAGTGGCTAAGGGTAAGTCAACGACTACCTTTTTTGTATGTTGTAGCTAGGATTTCAACTACAGGACGTAGACTAGGAAAATTCCATGACCCTTTGGGCTGTAGGGTTCATTGACCCATAAACTTGGAATGGACAATTACCAAGCATTCAGAGATGTAACCTACTTTTCTACGAGGACTGTGTGCCTTCCAAAGTATTTATGTTAATATCATTGTTCATCTATGACTTTGCTTTCAAAACTGTTTCTTCCAGACCAATTAGACTGCCAAAGATACAAGGGGCCTTAGCCTGGGTTCTGTGAAGTTTTATTTTTTTACATTTAATTATTATTTTATTTTTTCTCAATTACATGTAAACAAAAATTTTTAACATTCATTTTTTAAAATGTTAAGTTCCAGGGGGTAGCTGGGTAGCTCAGTGGATGAGAGTCAGGCCTAGAGATGGGAGGTCCTAGGTTCAAATCTGGCCTCAGACACTTCCCAGCTGTATGACCCTGGGCAAGTCACTTGACCCCCATTGCCTAGCCCTTACAAGTCTTCTGCCTTGGAGCCAATACACAGTATTGACTTCAAGACAGAAGGTAAAGGTTTAAAAAAATTTTTTTTTAATTCCATGTTATCTCCCTCTTTTCTTCCCCCCCTTCCTGAGAAGGCAGGCAATTTTATATGGATTATACATGTCCAGTCATGCAAAACATATTTCCACATTAGCCATGTTGTAAAAGAAAACATAGACCCAAAAAATAAACAAAAAACAAAACAATACTAATTTTTTTTAAATCTATGCTTCAATCCAAATACAGACTCCATCAGTTCTTTTTCTGGAAGTGGATAGCATATTTCATCATTCGGGTGATTCAGAATTGTCTTGGATCACTCTATTGCTGAGAATAGCTAAGTCATTCAGAGTTGCTTATCTTACAATATTGCTGTTAGTGTATATAATGCTCTCTTGGTTCATTTCATTTCATTTTGCATCAGTTCAGGTAAGTCTTCCCAGGTTTCTCCAAAGCCACCCCATTTGTCATTTCTTATAGTACAATAGTATTCCATCACAATCATGTACTATCACTTGTTCAGTCAGTCCCCAATTCATGGGCATCCACTCAGTTTCCAGTTCTTTGCCACCACAAAAAGAGTTGCTATAAATATTTCTGTACATGTAGATCTTTAAAAAAAAAAAAACTCTTACCTTCTGTCTTATAATCAACATCATATGGTATTTCTAAGGCAGAAGAATGGCCTTTATCAAGAACCTATATTAAAAATTTTTTTCCTAATTTTGGCTGCATTCATTCTGTTTATGCAAATCCTTAAATTTGACATAATCAAGATGATCTATTTTACATCCCATAAAATGTTCTCTTCTTTAGTCATAAAATCTTCCCTTATTCATAAATCTGACAGGTAAAATATTCCATGCTCCCCTAATATGCTTATGATATTACTCTTTATGTCTAAATCATGTATCCATTTTGGCCTTTTTTGATAATTTGGTTGCTATGACACCAAATAAGTAAATTAACTTAGAATCATCACTTTTATTATATTGTCTTGACATACCCTTAAGCAATTAATATTTCTCCAGTTGTTTAGATCTGACTTCATGTGAAATATTCACATAATTTCTGGGTTTGTCTCAACAGGTAGACTTCTAAGTATTTTATTTTGTCTGTGATTCTTTTTTTTAACCCTTAAAATCAATCCTAAATATTGATTCCAAGACACAAGAACACTTGGAGGTCTCTGAGGTAAAATTTGAACCTTGGACCTCTCATCTCCAAGTCTGGCTCTCTCCCTACAGAGCCACCTACCTGCCTCTCATCCCAGGTAGTGCACATGCAACATGCTTTAACAGTTGTCTCCTGGAGACAATGTCCCTTTGTTGTCTAAACCAAAGGGGTGGCCAGCTGCACTTAATTGAACCTCAGGCCAAATAGAAGAGGAGGGTGCTAATAATGCACACTGGTGTGAGAGCTATTTTGGGGGCAGGGAAGGCCTGTGTAGGCAGTGTGACCTTTAGCTGGTACTAGGTAATGAGCCCCCTCCTCTGCTCTTGGAGGTCAGGCCTAGGGCAGGGACAGGGGCCAGTTTGGGAACAGGATAGAAGGGAAAGAATTCATGCTGAGGAAAGACCTAGAGTTACACTAATTAAGATGTAAGAAGCATTACACTGAACATATTAAGGCCGACTAGCTAGAAAGTTTTCTTTGACACAGTATACACCCTCGTTATGTTGTTTCCTTTTTTTGCACAAATCTGGCTACCTCCCTTTCTCTAGGGACCCACACTAAAATAGCCAAGCAGCTAAGAAGGCCTCGGTAGACAGCGTTCTCCAGGGCTTTGCCTGGGCAAATAATTTTCACCTGATTATACTTTGGAGATAACAAGGAATTATTAAACACAATCATGAAAGCATTTTGTAGATCAGTGAATCTACATCTTTTGTGTCATGAATGGAATATGTACAGCTGGGAACATCTGGCTGTCTGCCCACGAGGCCCCAGAGTGCTGCGATCTGCAGCATCTGATGACGGGACCTCTCTCCATCACAGAACACTTCTTGTACCACGCTAGGGTCTGGGAACAGGAGAAAGAAATATTTATTCATTATTTGGCTCAGTGTTTGGATCGAATACAATTTCTCGTGGATGTGTTTAGTCTACACTGCCTGAAACTTCCCAATAAAAGGGAGGCATACCTGAAACCTCAGATTTCAGGCAAATATTGAGAATATCAGTTATCAAAGGAATTTAAACTCCTGGACTCCTCTTTTCCTGGTAGCAGTTTTCCAATGAATTGAGAACAAGAAATGTACTGGCTAGTCAAAAAGGACTAGCCTGTTTCTGTTTCTCTCTTTCCCTCTGTCTCTGTCTGTCTGTCTGTCTGTCTGTCTCTTTCTCCACCACTTCTCAGTTCCAAAGCAGAAGAGTGGCAAGGGGGTAGGCAATTGGGGTTAAGTCACATTGCTCAGAAATTGTCAGGTTGAATTGGAACCCAGGTCCTCCTGACTCCAGCCCTGGCTCTTTATCTACTGAGCTCCCTAGATGCTGCACGCCTCCCCCCTTTTTGGCTTTTAAGACTCTTCATTGCCTGGGCTCTTCCTCCCTTTCCAGGCTTCTTACTCTTTATTTCCCACAGCATAGTCTAAGGTGCAATGGCCTCCTTGCTGTTCCTCACCCCCAGGCTCCATGGCTGGAATGCTCTTCCTCCTCCGTCCCTCCTCTTCTTGGCTTTCCTGGCCTCCTACCAGACCAGGCTCACATCCCTCCTCTGTTCTCTCCATCCCCTGCTCCTGGCAGCACCGCTAATGCCTTCCTCCTTGCAAGGCATACAGCTGTTTGCCCATCATCTCCCCCAGAGAACATCGGCTCTCTGAGGGTGGGAACTGGTTTTGTACCTGCAGTCCTAGCGAGATCTGTAAGTGCTCAGGAAATGCTGTTGACTGACGCTTAATTATCATTCAGGACGAGCAGCGATTTCCAAAGCTCTCTCTGAGAACAGAGTTCCATGGTG
This sequence comes from Monodelphis domestica, assembly GCF_027887165.1. Taxonomy (NCBI): domain Eukaryota; kingdom Metazoa; phylum Chordata; class Mammalia; order Didelphimorphia; family Didelphidae; genus Monodelphis; species Monodelphis domestica. Next base: position 400,556,419 of record NC_077230.1, on the reverse strand, counting down.
GGTGGGATGGCCTACAACCCCCATTACAGACAAGGAATTGTGCTGGAGAAGGGGGATGTGCAAAGGATGCTATCGAAGAAATGGAAGTCCAGAAAAGAATATGGTAGCACAGTGGACAGGGCACCAGGCCTGGAGTTGGGAGGTCCCGGGTTCAAATATGGCCTCAGACACTTCCTAGCTGTGTGACCCTGGGCAAGTCACTTGACTCCCATTGTCTAGCCCTTACCATTCTTCTGCCTTGGAACCGATACACAGTATTGATTCTAAGGTGCAAGGTAAGGGTTTAAAAAAAAATGTCAAGAAGAGGCAGGGAAGGCCTCCAGCCCACTGGATGAACACGAGCAAGTAGTAGATGATGAGCCATGATATACCCAGGAAGAGGAATGCCTCCCCCAATGAGATCATGGATCCATTGATATTAGATATTAGAGCATAAGCCATCTGTCATCACCTAGGACCCAGGGAACTAGGGAGCATAATCTTATGATATTAAGACTTTTCATTTTTTTAACCCTCACCTTTCATCTTAGAATCAATACTGCATATTGGTTCCAAGGTAGAAGAGCAGTAAGGGCTAGGCAAGGGGGGTTAAGTGACTTGGCCAGGGTCATACAGCTGGGAAGTATCTGAGGCCAGATTTGAACCCAGGACCTCCCATCTCTGGGCCTGACTCTCCCTTCACTGAGCCACCCAGCTGCCCTCAAGACTTTTCATTTTTGTTCAACAAAGACTACAGTGCAAATAAATTTCCCAGATTTTCAGTCCTGTACCCCCCTACCCTCACCCTCCTGCCCAGAAACCACTTCCATCCATAGCATTCACCCCCAGCTGGTAAAACAAGGTCAGGAGGGTCCTTGCTTTATAGTTAATAAACACCAAAGACTAAGGCTGGGTCAAATCTACACCCTGGTGCTTACTAATGAAGGTTTTCACATGAAAAGGTTGCAAAAAGGAACAAACACGGAGCAAATATCCTGGGATCTGAGGTGGTTACCAGCCTTCCTCCTGTCCCAGCCATAGCAGCCAGTAATGAAGATTAATTATTTAAAGAAGGATACATGAGAGCCAGCCCAGGCGGTGAGAGGAGAGAAGGAAGCATCTCTCGGGGATCTTCCTGTTGGAATTGTGTTAATTAGCACAAGCTACAGCTCTAAGGGAAAGAGCCCAAGATACCCAACAGTCAGAGAATGAGAGCTTCATTACACTTTTTTAAAAAAAGAACCCAGGTGAGTAAATCTCTGACAAAATGCTATTTGAAAATAAAATTGCCTCCCCCTCACCCAGCATGTGGCTGATTACATGGTGCTGTGATGACAAGAGGTAAGTGGAAGGAGGATCCAGAGTCTCTCTGGAGTCTCAGCTCAAATTAAGGCTTTCTGTGCCAAGAAGGGCATTTTTTGGCATAAAAGTGGCCCCTAACACTGTCCCTACCCCAGAAGTTACTGCCCCTTCCATTCTGGCTTTCTTTTCCTGTGCTCACTGGGCAGTCGTCTTCCTGACCTCTGGGGATCAGTAATGATAGGAGATGGGGCAGCTGGGTGGCTCAGTGGATGGAGAGCCAGGCCTAGAGATGGGAGGTTCTGGGTTCAAATGTGACCTCAGACACTTCTTTGCTGTGTAACCCTGGGCAAGTCACTTAACCCCCATTGCCTAGCTCTTCCTACTTTTCTGCCTTAGAACCAATATACAGTATTGATTCTAAGGTGGAAGGGTTTAAAAATAAATAAATAAAAAATAAATGTTTACTAACTGATTAATTGGCAACAAAACCAAAGATGAGTCTGGTGCAAGAATTCTATGAGAAATTTAGTCAGATGTTTACACATTGACATACTGAATTATTACCTATAGAAAACTCTGTTTAGAGCCACTGAGGTAATTTAAATCCATTGTCTCCAACTTGTAAATCATTACTAACCATTGTCCCTGCAAAAGGCTTATCTGATCCCTTTGCCTATGCCATTTCCCCAATAAAGTATGTACCCCAAATCATTAAACTTTGTCACTGGTCAGCTGCATGTCTGTCAGTCTGTCAGTCTGTCAGTTCGGTCCTCCTGTAATCCCAGAATCATTTTTCTCATCTCTGTTCATTGACCTATGAGTAATTTGTCCAGTCATATGGCCTTAGGAGTACCTTAACCTGAGGAGCAGAGTAGTGGCATAAAGAGTTACTAGAGATCTGAAATCAAATACTGCCAGACACTTTTAGCTGTTTGACTCTGTACAATATCTTTTATTCCTCAGAGCCTCAATTTCCCCATCTGTAAAACAGGGATGATGTCCAATACTAACTCCCAAATTATGAAGAAAGTGGTTGGATGCTGAAAACACTATGCATATGTGAACTATTATTTATCTATCTTGAAACTCACTTGGTGTCTCTCCACCGTCCAACTCTTTCCCCACTTATAGATTGGCTCTTTCTAAAAGAATCCCTACCTTAATATCATCTGCGAAATAAGAAATCCAGCTTTCCCCATGATTCCCCAGCTGGCTTCACAGCTAATGACAGTCTTGTTGCTGCCCTTGCAGCTGGCTTGGGAGAGCTTTTTCTGACCTTTTCCCCATGTAACACATTATCTACCATTCACTCGAATTTCCTTAAGGAGCTTTTCAGTTCTACCAGTTCCTCTGGGCAGCCTCAGCGTGTGACCTAGGATGTCCTGCCATGCCTAAGAACATTCTGTCTCATTGATTTCTTTGGGATGGGACCATGACCTGGCCACCTCCATTCTGATGGGCTCCAGGCAGGTGGTGCGCCATTCAAGGAAGAAATGAGTTTGAGGATCATTATGTCAAATGATTGAAGATACTTTTCAGCTTAGCACTGCCTGGATCATTCACAGGAAGGGAGGAAAGAACAAACATTTATTAAGTACCTTCTATATGCCAGGACCTGCGCTAAGTACTTTATGAGTATTATTTTATTATTTCATTGGATTCTCACAATCCTAGGAGATAGGCACTGTAATGATCCCCATTTTACAGCTGAGAAAATTGAGGCAGCCAGAGGTTAAATGGCCTGTCCAAGGTCACACAGCTAGTAAGTGCCTGAGGCCAGATTTGAACTCAAGTCCTCCTGAATCCAGGTTCAGTATTCCATCCATGGTTTCAACTAGCTGCCATAGGATTTGGGGATAATTACGATACTACATCTGATTTGTGGGTTCTTTTTTAAAAATTTTATTTAATTAATGAATTTATAATATTTTCCCATGGTTACAAGATTCATGTTCTTTCCATGCCCTTTCCCAATCCCCCTCCCATAGCTGACGTGCAATTCCTCTGGGTTTTACATGTAACATTGATCAAGACCTATTTCCATATTATTGATATTTGCACTGTGGTGATCATTTAGAGTCTATATCTGATTTGTGGGTTCTTTAGCCAATTCTGCATTGAATATATGAATGCAGTAAGTAAAGTTGGGGCACTAGACAATCCAGGTTCAAATCTGGCCTCAGACACTTATTAGTTATATGATCCTAAACAGATCACGTAACCTTGTTTGCCTCAGTTTCCTCATCTGTCAAATGAGTTAGAAAAGGACATGGCAAACCACCTCAATATCTCTGCCAAGAAAACCCCCAAAGGGGTCAGGAAGAGTGATACATACCTGAAAACAACTGAACAATAGTGATACCAGGCTTGGAATCAGGAAGACATCTTTACGAGTTCAAATCTGGCCTCAGATACTTACCAGTTATATGACCCTAGACAGATCACGTAACCTTGTTTGCCTCAGTTTCCTCATCAGTCAGATGAGTTAGAAAAGGACATGGCAAACCACCTCAATATCTCTGCCAAGAAAACCCCCAAAGGGGTCAGGAAAAATCGGACACAACTGGAAACCACTAAACAACATAAATGTGGAGCTATTCATAGGGCTGGGGTGGACTGGAGGTCGCCCCCTACTTTGCACTCACAGAGATCTGAAATCCTCCAACAGGCACCCAAATAGAAGTCCTGCTTGAAGGGGGAAAGAAAGCCTCGGGCCTCTGTGTCAGGCCGAGTCCTGACGTCCCTTTGTCCCCGATTCCGGGGCCTTCTTTCATTCGGCGTCTGGTCGGGGAGGTTAGGGAACTGCCACCAGCAGGAGTCCTGGCGCCTTTCATAGAAATTGGGCTTTGCAGAGGGCATCAATATGTTGTTTGCGAGGAAGGCGGGAGGGGGCATGAGGAAGGGGAAGAGATGAACTTCTTTAGCTGAATTCAAGTGGAGGCATTCATTGGAATCTCCCCAAAGCCCTTGCAGTACTCTCCGATTGCCTCTAATGAGTGGTTAGACTGAAATAGCTACAGACTCCAGGGGGTAGACGGAACCTATTGAGGACCTTTCCGAGGACAGAAAGGATGGAATATAGCTCGTACCAAGGAGAAATGTCAGCTTCCTCCATGCCTTTAGCAGAGTGCTCAGCATGGGAGCATTTCTGCTCATCTTACTAATTGGGGGCTAAGTACAGACAGAACAGAGAGGGGCACTTATGTTGCTAATAAGCAGAAAAGCTTCCTTAGGAAAATGAGGAAGACAGAGAGGACGCAGAGAGCCCTCAGACGGGCAGGCAGGTGACTCTTTTTTTTTTTTTAAAGAACTTTAAGCAGACATTTCCATTGAGTCTTTCTTTAGAAAGGGAGGCTTACAGAAATAGCACGCTAAAGGGGCTTCGGTGTCTGAAAAAGATAAAGGAACCAATTTTAATTTGCCTACCATCATTGATGCTAATGACACCCTGCTGAGACTGTCTGTAATATTAACATACAAATCCCTACCAAGCTAAATTACATTTTCTCTGCTAACACTGGGACTCTCTGAGACTCCTCTAAGGAAATAAAAGTAAAAGAGTGATTCGCCTCCTCTGCAGCACCACCATGGGAGGAAGCGTTGAGTTGGAAGGTCCTTCTAACACAGCAGGACTTAACCTTTTTTGGGTCTTAGCCTTTGGCATGGGACTGACACCTATCGACCCCTTCTCAGAAAAATATTCTCAAATGTATATAATACAATGCATAAGATTGCAAAGGAAACCAATTATGTTGAAATGAAGTTACTGATTTTTAAAAAGAAGTTATAGATTCCAGGTTAAGAACCCCTGTTCACTTTTATTTTGATTTTTCATTTCCCACAATTACTAAAAAAAAGCCTCTAAATAGCTGAACGATGGATACAAAGCTATACTTAGCCAAAAAGAATATAATTTTTGAGTTGTTTATTGCATTTATTAATAGTTTACTATGTGGTCCAATGAGCTATAAAATTGTGTGTACCCTTTAACCTAGCAATATCACTAATGAATCTGTATCCCAAAGATATATTAAAAGTAAGGGCAGCTGGGTGGCTCAGTGGATTAACAACTAGGCCTAGAGATGGGAGGTCCTAGGTTCAAATCTGACCTCAGACACTTCCTAGCTGTGTGACCCTGGGTGAGTCACTTAACCCCCATTCCTAGTCCTTACCACTCTTCTGCCTTGGAAACAATACACAGGATATATAAAATTAATTATATACAGCAATTATATGTATAATATATAAAAGTAAATTAAAATATAAAAAAGTAAAAAGACATATTAAAAGAAAAAAAAGGGAAAAGGGACTACATGTTCAAAAATATCCATAGTAGGGGGCAGCTGGGTAACTCAGTAGATTGAGAGCCAGGCCTAGAGATGGGAGGTCCTGGGTTCAAATTTGACCTCAGATACTTCCTAGCTATGTGACCCTGGGAAAGTCACTTAACCCCCATTGCCTCGCCCTGACCACTCTTGTGCCTTGGAACTAATACACAGTATTGATTCTAAGGTGGAAGGAGAGGGTTTAAAAAAAAAAATATATATATATACATATATCTCCATAGCAGCTCTTTTTGTGGTGGCAGAGAATTGGAAATTAAGGCTATGCCTATCAATTGGGAAATGGATAAAGAGGTCATGGTATATTATTATAATGGAGTACTATTGTGCTATAAGAAATGCTGAGAATGATTTCAGAAAAACTTGAGAAGACTGACATGAACTGATACAGAATAAAGTGAGCAGAACCAGGAGGCCACTGTATACAGTAACAGCAATGCTGGACAGTGATCAACTGTGAATGACTTAGCTATTCTCAGATCTAAAATAATTCTGAAGGACCCATGATGAAAAATGCTATCCACTTTCAGAAAAAGAACCCATGGAATCTGAATGCTGATTGAAGCATACATACTGTTTTAAAATTTTCCCATGTTTTCCCCTGTGTTTTCTTTCACAACATGACTACCATGAAAAGGTTTTGCATGAATGCATGTGTATAACCATTGTCAAATTGCTGGTCTTTTCAGAAAGGGGGGAAAGAAAGGAAGGTGGGAGAGAATTTAAAACTCAAAATTATAAAGAAAGAAGGTTAAACATTGTTTTTACATGTAATTGGAAAAAATAAAAATTTAAAAATAAAAGTTTATTTTAAAAGGCTATTAAAAAAGAGAGAGAGTTTACTGGGACCATGCTAAGCTCTGAAGAGATAAAGAAAGGCAAAAATTGTCCCTGCCAGACCTTACATTTTAATGGGGGAGGGAGACAACAGGTAAACAATATAAGATACAGAGTACAGGAAAAGTGATTGAAAAAGGGAAAGCACTGATTTCCTCTTTAGGATTCTGGCTTTCTATCTCCAACTTATTTTAAGTCACCATTATTTAGCATTTTTATAATACAATTTCTTTTTCTTTTCTTTTTAAAAATTTTCCCATGGTTACATGATTCTTGTTGTCTCTCTCCTCTTTTCTCCATATTCCAGGAGCTGACAAGCAATTTCACTGGGTTTTTACAATACAATTTCAAAGCAGATCACAAAAGTTTATCATTTTCCCAAAAGATTATATTCATTTATGAATTTTCGAGCAGGGGACCAGCCTATAGGTGATGTACTGCTTGATAGCTTAGCTATGCTGGTCCTCAGGAAACAGATCCAGTCTGTTGCCAGGGTGATATTCAAAGATTTTCCAGCATGGCAGAAGCTGTCACAGCTTAGATTCCAATGACAGAGCCTTTGAGAACCAGGGTCACCTCCAGGCTACAATGGGGCAATCAGAACAGGCTTCTGTGGTGGGAGATGCCTCTGTAAGCATGGAAAGCCTTAAGAAAGCGCTATGCAGATGTGTCTGGAAAAATATTTATAGGGGCACTTTTCATAGTACCAAAGGACTGGACACAGAGAGGGTGGCCATGGATTATCAGTCCACAGCTGACCAAACTGTGGCACATGAATATGCTGAAATTATTGGGATATGTAAAGTGGCAAATATTAAGAATTTAAGGAGACTTAGAAAGACTGGCATGAACTGATATAGAATGATGTAAGCAGAATCTGGAAAACAATTTCCATTATAGCCACAAGACTACAAAGCAGGGTTCTGAACCTTTTCTATGTCATGTCATCCTTTGTCAGGCTAGAGAAGTATGTAGATTCCTTCTCAGAATAGTTTTAAGGACACAAAATAAAATACAGATAAGGAAACTAATTACAGTGAAATACAATTTATCTATCTCACTAACCATCTATCTATATTTAAAAACTTAAGAGCCCCATAAATTAAGAACTCATGGTATAAAGGAAAACACCATTGAAAAACATTCTTAGAAGGAATAGCTAGCTAGGTGGGACAGTGTATAGAGTGTCAGACCTAGAGGTAGGAGGTCTTGGATTCAAATTTGACCTCAAACACTTCCTAGTTGTGTGACCCCGAGTAAGGTTACTTAACCCCGATTGCTGTTCTTCTCTCTTAGAATTGATACTAAGACAAAAGATAAGAGTTTGGGGGAAAATAAGGCATCATCAGAATTCTGGTCAATGTAACAACTGATGGTGACCTCAGGAAGGGAACCACACTTCCTTTTTCTGGGCAGAAGGCTAGTAGACTATGCAGAAGAAGGGATATGCTGTCACATGTAATCAATTGTGGGAAGCCATCATACCCCCGCTGTCTGACAGAGTCACCACACCTAGACAGAGGACCCTGAATCTTGAGAGACCGCAGGCTCGGCTCTCTAAAATCAGTATGTCAACTTCTTTTGCCTAACTATACTTTTGTTAGAAGGGAGAGTTAAATTTTCTATTGGGGGAGAGGACTTTGGGAAGTGATAGCAATAGCAAAAAAAGACATTCCAATGCAATGGCATCAATAAACCATTAAAAAAAAACCCCACCACTATATTGATGAACCCAAAGGAGTCAACTCTTTCACTCACCACATGTCAATCCAAAGGGAGAGATTCAAGGACAGTCTCAACAAGTCTAAGGTCTCAGGTCCAGTCAGCAGATTCTTTATCAGCCTCCAACTCCAACTCAGAACTCCAAAGAATGAGAGCACGCAGAAGTCCCAAGCACAAAGAACTCCCAAGGAAGTCCTCACAGGAAGTTGTAACTCCTTTTTAAAGATACTTCCTTTGTATCACTTCCTGTGCCTTCCTACACTTTTACATCTACCAATCACAGCTAAAGCTTTGCTTAGGACTGCCCGGGGGCAGTCAGTCAATTGATTCTGATTCATCACCCACTATTGCATGTGTGGGTTACAGACCTCCCCCACTCAATTGTGAGTGGGGTGTTTATACTTTTGGTGATTAAATCTAAAAATAGGCATGGAAGTTAACTTAAATCTTCACAATCAGGGGAGAGTTAATTTCATTTTCACAATCAGAAGAGAGTTAATTTAACTTTCACAATCAGGGGAGAGTTAATTTAATCTTCACAGGCTGTATTGGTGAGGGAATATGGATTAGAACAGAGGGAGCTTTGTGTGAATTAAAATTAATATACAACACCTCAAGTATTATATTTATAAGATTTATTAAGATAAATAAAAACTAGAGTTAAAAGGGAGCTAACTAATTCAAGTCCTGAGAAAGAAAGAAAGAAGATAGGGAGGAGACATTAAGCTATATACAAACATGACCATGAGAGGAGAGGGATTCTGGGAAATACTGAAGGACTTCTGGGGAATGAAGTCCAAAGGTTCAAAATTCTAATGAATACTGCTTCCATCCAGAATATGGAATATGCTTCCAAAATAACTTAAGAAATGCAAACAAAAAAAGAAATACAAACCCCTCCTAATGGTGATCTCTTAAGTTGCTAAAACAAAGGTAGAGATGGAAGAGCCATTTTAGATCAAGGGGTCTGTAGCTGTTAGTAATAATATAATAATCACAATAACAATATACACCATGTATTAGTGTACGTAATGTATGATAATAACAATTGCTAGCATTTACACTTTGGCCACATGATAAGAAAACAGGGCTCATTGGAAAAGGTCTTGATGTTGGGAAAGATTGGAGGCTGTAACATTTAAAAGGAGTGGGAGCCATAAACTGTTATATTTAAAATAGTTGTCTGTCATAAAATGTGGTGATTAAACGAGTTAAATGCCATAAGCTGTAATAATTAAAATGGTTGAGGTTGTAAACTGTAGTGAGTAAAATAGTGGAAGATAGAAATTATAGTAGATATAAGAGTGGGTGAGTAAATTTGTGACCGCAGAAAATATGTTTCACTACAGTGTCTTGGTTTTAAATCAAATATAAGGTGGTCACCAGGGAAATATTCCCAATTATGAATATACCCAAGTGAACTGGGTTTTATAGAGAATTTAATTAATAATACAATGAGGAATTAAAGAAAGAGAGAAAGAGTGAAAAAGGAAATAGTATGAAGGGCCTTAAGCCAACATGGCCTAGACCTGAGTCTTAAGAGAGAGAGATCAGTCAGTCAGTCTTTTATCACTCACCACAAGGTCTATGCAAGGATTCTAGTGACAGAGTCTCCTCAGAGAGAGTTCCAGCCAGAGTCCTCCTCAAAGAGCCTTCCAGCCAGAGACTGTTTCAAAGGGCCTCTCTCAAGAGCCTCCAGAGGGACAGAGTCCCCTCAGAGGAGCTCCAGCGAGACCTCCTTAGAGATTGTCCTCCAAGAGCTTCCCTTCTCCAGAGCCTCTCCTCAAGTGATCCTCCAAAAGGATTTTCCTCAATCGAACCTCATAAGAGATTCTGCTTTTTCTTATATAGGGGGTTTTCTCCTATGTCACTTCCCCTAAGTTCTTCCATCTACCAATCACAGTAGACGTTTTCCAAGGGACAGCCCATTCTGAATTCACTGCTGGGTCGACTAATCCCTTTAGTAAGTTTGAACCAGAAAAACTTCTGAATAAGTTTTCACCTCTTTGCTCCTGGCAAGTTTACAAGTTGCCTGACCTTTAATAGGTACTTAGCACCCCGTTGTATTAATTCTAAAAATAGGCATTGCTTAAAGAACTTTTGGCCTCATTATAAGTATGGGTTAAAGTGCTTTCATTGTTTAGCAAGGAGTTCTCTCCCCGAAAGCAGTCCCAAGTACGGGTGGAGCAGAGGTCCTCCCATTTCTGATCCAAGTAGAGTTCTCACTGTCAAAATGGGGAATGTTCCTAGTAGGGAATTGTTCCAATGGAGAATTCCCCAATGTGAAAATTTTTAACATTCACAAGTCTGAGAAATTTCAAGATTTACAAGGCAAAATGAAAGGGGGTTGCAGAGAGACTTCAGGAGATAATGGAGGATAGAAGAGTCTGGTAGGCTGGGGTCCACGGAGTAAAGAAGAGTCAGATATGACTGAAATGACTGAACAACAAATCTATTTGATAATATATCAAGAAAGTGAGGCATGGAGTAACAAGTATACATTATACTTTATCTTTCTCATATCTCTCATCTGACAAGCTCTAAGTGCCTTGTAAACAAACAATTATGCTACCGGGAGGGAGACAGCTTGACACCCATTTTACAGATTAAAAGACGGAGTCACAGAAAGTGAAGTTGTTTGCTCAGGCTTTCCTGCCTCCCTCCGATTTCCTTTTATTTATGTATTTTTTAATTAAAAAAAAAAACCCTTACCTTCAGTCTTGGAGTCAATACTGTGTATTGGTTCCAAGGCAGAACAGTGGTAAGGGCTAGGCAATGGGGGTTAAAGTGACTTGCCCAGGGCCACACAGCTAAGATGTGTCTGAGGCCAGATTTGAACCTAGGACCTCCTGTCTCTAGGCCTGGCTCTCAATCCAGAGCAACCCAGCTGCCCCCTTGATTTCCTTTTAAATACATCCTTTTCTTGGCTTCAAGTCATTTTTCCTGAATGCAGTCATGGCAGAGGATTTCATTTCCCTGCTCCAAAAACCTTTCTTAGTTCCTTGCTGCCTACCAAGAAAATAGCTCACACTTCTATCGCTCTTTAGAGTTTGCAAAGTTCTTTACATGTGTATCGTCTCTTTGGTCCTTACTACAAACCTGTGAAGAAGGTGCTGCTATTATCCCAATTTTACAGGTAGGAAAGTGAGACATGGAGATTAATGGACTTACTCAGGGTCACACAGGGGATAATGATTAAACAACATTTACATAGTGCTTACTGTGTCCCAAATACTAAGCTCAACTCATTAAAAACATTCAATACTCAGAACCATCCTGGGAGTGAAGTGCTATTATTATGACTATTTTATAGATGAGGAAACTGAGGCAGAGGTGAAATGACTTGCTCAGGGTCACACAGCTAACAATTATCTGAGGCCAGATTTGGTCTGGTTTTCTGGACTCTAGGTCCCAGTGCTGCCTAACTCTTCTTGGTTGGCAAAGAGCAGCATTGTATGAGGTCAGAAATTACTGCTTGGGGAGCAGGGATGCCATGGAGTTGATCAGACTCCCTGAGCAGGCCCTGGCACATCAGGCAGGGCATGCTCCCATTAGTCATTTCCCCCTTCCTTGGGCCCCTCCATCCCATACCCAATAATGCACAATGACATGGAAAAGTGTTTGAGGTCTCATTTTCCTTTTATGGAACAGTGGTCTTTGCCCACTGCTGCTATAAATGGATGCCAGTGGGTACCCATTATATGGAGTGAAAGCTGAGGAGGAAGGAACCCAAGGGTTCCTTTGGTAAGCTGCCAATCCCTAACCATGGTATGTTCTGCCCAGGGACAAACTGCTTAGACTGCTGGAAATGTGTGGGAGGCAGGCCAAGCTGGGACACTGTTTGCCCCCAAAGAATCACTGTTCCTTTCTTGAGTAAAGGCTCAGGGAATTCGCCCAGGTTCAGTCATCACCAGATGTAAGGGACGATTACGGAGAATTTGGTACAACACTGAGACGCTCTGGAGAAGGATCTAGCCCTGCAACATGTTTGTTTTTAGCTAGAATAGTAAAAGCACCAAAATTTCTAAGACTACTTGCCAAAGGCAAGTTCAAAATGGAGGCAGTTATTCGCATTAGGCCAATATCTGCTTTCATCTGAATTGCCTGGGTCTTTTGGCTTTCATTTAGGTAACTGTCTCAAATTTCACCTTGGCTTCCAAGTGCTGGGGGTACATTGGGCTACATGGAGCAAATGTTAATTTTTCATATGAGCCAAAGGCCCCTCTCGGCTTTAGGACCATTTTTAAAGAATTTGAAATGGATGAAAAACAAATTTTTTCCCTTCTCCTTGTTCCCCATCCCTAGATTTTCTTGTCACATAGGGAAGTTCTCTATCCCATGTCTCAATAAATGTAATAATTGATACAAATATAGTACTTTAAAATTTTCTAATCACTTGCCACATTCTCTTACTTGAGTCTCTCAACAGTTGATGACATTACTCTTTTACAAAGGAAAAAAAAAGATTCAGAGGTGAAATGGCCCTGCTAGGGTTCCACTGCAAGTACAAGCATCAGAGACAGGAACTGAACTTGTCTTGCTGAATCCAAGGCCAGCACCTCTATCCATTATCCCAGACTGCTTCTATAACAGAAGCTCCTAGACAGCAAGAACTACTTGGCCCTTTTTTGCCTGGTTTTCCAATGTGCAGTATACCTTGTATACAATAGGCATTTAATAAATGTTGGATGAATTAGATGGTGACAATTTTGAGTAAGAAGAAGCAGGAAGAAAAATGAACCAAGACGTGCATCACTGCCTGTGTTGAAATTCGGGCTTGTGATGAAACTACAGTAGCCCCAAGGCCTTCTTGGGGGGGGGGGGGGGGCTTCAAGTTCAGTCACAATTGTTTGATAGTCACAGATTACAGGACTGCTATATAATTCTCACAAGAAACTCTCCCAGAACTAAAGGGGAGACATCAGATTTGGTTGTCTCATAACTCCTCGTACATCTGGGGTGAGGTGGAGGGTGGGCCTCCTTGCCCTTTATCAGTTGTTTGGGTTATGATTGAGCTTTTTATATTTGGAACTAGTTTTCTGATAGAAGGGATCAGATCTCCACAAGGTAAACCAAGAGCTTCTGTGCAACAATCTTACTATTCTCCATCCTCCTGGTCCTCTGCCTGCCTGGATCAGTAGCACCCACATTCATTTTGGGGGTGCATTTGTCTCTATTTCTTGTGTCTGGAGCCCTTTAAACAGTGCTTTTATTCTAATTTGCTGTGAGCAGGAGAAATCTCTTATCCAGCAGCAGGGTGATGAAATAAGAAGGTCACACGTTAGGAAGAGTTCAGACAACTGGGATTTTAAAATCTATTTCCAGAACAAAAGAAATGTGAAATCCTAGTTGCTGAGTTATTTATTCATTCTTCTCCAAGGCCCCAAGCCTTCCCATTTCCAGGGCTGTGTAGACTGGAAGCAATTATATTGTACAGCTTGGTCTGGGAGGTCTATGGGAATGCTGATAGTTTACATTTACATATTAATGCTGGAAAACACTTAGGGGAAGGATGACAAGAGTTCTCAGGCTTTATTAATGATGATAATGAAAAAGATGAGGAGGTCCTTGTTGCAATGCTCAAGTTTGGAATTTTCTCTATAATTTTCAACCCTGCATCAAGCCCAGTAAGACGATCTTTCCTCTTTTGGAGCAGGAGATGGCGTTGTTTAGTGTTTTGTCTTGTACTTGGCTGATGACTGTTCCCTGGCAGCATGCCCACCATCCAAGGTCTAACATGGACAAAAGCAAAGCTCTTTGGGTTCTCCACATTCTGACCATGTTCTCTATGGCCAGTCCTTCCTTTATCCCTTCTTAACTCCATAGAACAAAATCTTTCCATGATATGTTAAAAAAGCAAAGACAAAAAGCTGAAATTTTTTCATCTTCCAGTTTTTTGGGATTTAATTTAAAATCAAGCCTGTTTGGGAATGATTTGGGGTAAGAATTCCTTTAGCTAAGACACCTGGAACTGCATAACTGGAGAGTCATGAGTCAGTGTTAGTGGGGCAGGGCCAAGTTCTAGTCACATTTAAAACTTTCAAAGGGAGTGAATTGTCCTTTAACAAGAAATCACTTCTCACTCCCAGACACACACACACACACACACATGCTCCTGTGCATAGACATATATAAATGAATAGAAAACAGTCAAAGTTTGAAAAGTCTTTAATGACTATGGTTTGCATAGGATGTTATCAGCTTTTTAAGGTTTCTCTTTATTGAAATACCAGATTTGTAAAGACAGACTCCCCAGCAGAGTACATGGCACAGATCAGACCATTAAACAAAAGCTATCTCTCAAAAATTTTTCCACTATGTTCTCACCTGGGCAAAGACTTTAGGGAACTCTCATCTCAAATGTCATTGAGAAAGAAGTGTCAAATTTGCCAATGGTAGCTATCTCCCCTCATCTGAGGGGTAAGCAGGGCCTCAGGGCTTCTTGTTTCTCTGGGCACTACAAACCTGGCTATTTCAATCAGTTGTCCAACCACGGTTATTTTAAAGGAAAATCAGTGTCTGAACACATTTGAGGGGACACTCAGACACTTTCTAGCTGTCTGACCGTGGGCAAGTCACTTTACCCTGTTTGCTGAGTCTTTGCCCTTCTGACTTAGGAACTGTTACTAGGACAGAAAGTAAAGGTTTAAAACAACAACAACAACAACTCACCCTGTCCCCCCAAATCAGGTTTGAGAGCTGAATGATTAAAGCCAAGCTATGTCTCAGAAGGTCATGAATTGAACTGAAAAAATCTGGGAGGACCCAAATCCCCACAGACCCCCAAGAGGGTTTGGACGAAATCTGTTCCTCATTTTCTTGGCTGTGATAAGAGCTTAAAAATCTTGTTGCTGAGGAATGATCCCCAAAGCAGACAGTGATTAGCACAGAGATGCCAATTAACAAGCTGGGCTGGGTGTTTCTACTCAGTTTACCATAGCCTTTTGGGGGTGAGGAAGGCGAGTAGGGAATGTCCATGAAGAAAACACAAGCCAAATGGGGCTAGGAGCCACAAACCACTAACCCCAGAAAATAAGGATTCTGATGACCGGTTCTAAATAAGACAGAATTTCCATCCATGAACAAGAGCAGTTTAAAGTCCATAGAAAGCTCCAATAGGTATTTGAATGTGCAAAAAACACTAGGTAGGGAAAGGAGAATCAAGAATGGAAATAGACCAAAAAAAAAAAAGAGAAAGAGCTGAGAATGCACATGAAAGCTAGCAGGGCAAGATAGGAATCTGTGCAGTGTGGCAGCTCCCTGTGGATGAGCCCAGGGCTACAGCCACAGGTCACACAGGGCAACCCTCTCAATGCCCCTTCCCACTGATTCCTTGGCGAGACAATGCAGGACGTTTGGGGACTCCAGGAGGCTCCCACCAACAGGGCCCCCATTGTTCCCTGCTCAAAATTCAGAGCTACAATGGTTCCCATTCATACAGAGAGCAGACAGGCTGCTGGGATGTTCTGTTTTTTCTGGGATATAGTTTTCCAAAAACCCAGGCTTTCACAAATACCTTTCTTAACTGCATAGAGTAAGACTCTATAAAGACATCATTCTCAGGGGGACTGAAGGCAGATGGTGTATGTAGTAGGGAGAGAGAAGAAACAAGGAGTTTGGAGATCTGAGTTCTAATCCTGACTTCACCACTAATTTTGAACAGATCATTTAATTCCCTTAGAGCCCAAATTTCTTCCTATGAAATAGGGCTGTCAAGATCACTGAGGTTTCTTGAGTTGGGAAGACCTAAGAGGCCCTAAGGATATGGAAAAAGCAGTAAGCCAATTCAGCATAGGGAGGAAACAGCTGCCAGGGGGAAACAAGCACTGGTTCCTACTTTTCTTGATTCCCCATCAGCATAAGCAAAAAAGGAACCTGAATGGAGATGTTCAGAGAAATTTATTCTAAGGGGAAGACTCTCCCTCTTCCCTTTTCTCTGGTCCCTTCCACAGAGACTCTTCTAAGGTAAGATTCTGGTGTGTTTTTTAATGAGACCATCCATCCATGCATACTACACATCTCTCCCCCCACACTCATACACACTAGTGAATTACTGGCCAGAGCCAGAGGACACCTCCATTATGCCTTTCTCATGCTGGTAATTCCAGGCTCTCTAGAGTTCTCAGAGATGACTTTAGATCCGCGGAAAAAAACAGAAATGTGCCATTTGTACTGTGACCAGCGCCCAGGGACTCTACACAGCTCCTCATCATTTTTTCGCCTTTTCTACTTCAAAACTTGCCAAAGCGAGGACTTTGTCCCCAGACCCTAAGGAAGGAAGAAGGCAGATCATAAACAATCCAGGGCTACCTGCAAGAATGCACAGCTTGAGATCCATGACCTTGCCATGGTGCTTCGGGACAATGCCCTCCTACACCTCCCTCCCCTGACCCTAACTAACCCTGACACTCCTCTAGCTACAAATAATGCAACTGTGGCTAGAGAACTCAGGATGCAAGAATGTCTTCACAATCTCCAGATGTGGGACACAGAAAGGGGAAAACAGAACTGAAATCTTTTAGCCCGCTTCACTCTTATGGTGCCATGTGCATGAGTGCTGGGAGTATGTAGGAGTGAAAACACCTTGCTTATAGGAGAGCTGCAGTATCTCCTAGCAGGTGCTGAGAAAGAA
Source organism: Monodelphis domestica (assembly GCF_027887165.1). NCBI lineage: Eukaryota > Metazoa > Chordata > Mammalia > Didelphimorphia > Didelphidae > Monodelphis > Monodelphis domestica. The sequence continues at coordinate 400,539,604 of NC_077230.1, read as the reverse complement.
GGGAAATGAGATTGGTTTTGAAAAGACAATGACTGGGGTTTGACACTGCCCTTGGGGAAAGGGTCGCTGGTTTGCCTCGCTGTACTAACCCTTGGGCCTCAGAGAGAGGCAGAGACTCACCAAGGTCAGTGGAGACTTTTTCAAACTGGCTGAGGGCGGCACCTGCATTTGTGGACAGGAAGGCCTCATCGTCAGAAGTCAGCTATTCCAAAAAGGGAAAAACAGCCCATTAGAAGTGTTGTAAGGATGTGTGCGCGCGCGTGTGCGTTCATCCACTCCTGACACCCCACCCCCTGCCAATTCTGCTTTGGCTCAACATGACAGACCCCTGGGAAGCTTCTCCCAGGAGACAGCATGGAGCCAATGGCTTTGGTATCTGAATCCAGCCTCAGCACTGTGCTTAATATTCCATCCCAGAATTAACTGCAGCTAGTGTTTTGTTGAAACAGACTATGGACACAGGTACAGACCTATGGAACTAACATTCATTCAGTGCCTCATCTAGGGTTGGTCAGCCCTTTGCACAAACCCTATCTCATTTCTTGTCTTTTGAATAACCCCAAAGACAAGTCTAGGCATTATGGTCCCTGTTATAGAGCTCTGGGAGCTAACGCTGAAGCTTCCCAAGCACCAAGGGCCTAAAGTGAGATTCTAGTCCAAGCCCTTCTTCAGTCCAGGTTTAGTGTTCACTCCACAGGGAGGGAATGAATGAGAAAATTCATTCAACTGAACATTCAACATTATCACAAAACTTATATTCTCTCTCTCTCTCTCTCTCTCCCTCCATCTCTCTCTCTCTCTCTCTCTCTCTCTCTCTCTCTCTCTCTCTCTCTCCCTCTCCCTCTATCTCTCTCCCTCCATATCTCTCTCTCTCTCTCTCTCTCTCTCTCTCTCTCTCTCTCTCTCTCTCTCTCTCTCTCCCTCTCCCTCTCTCTCTCTCCCTCCATATCTCTCTCCCTCCATATCTCTCTCTCTCTCTCTCTCTCTCTCTCTCTCTCTCTCTCTCTCTCTCTCTCTCTCTCTATATATATATATATATATATATATATATATATATATATATATATATATATATATATATATATATATATTTTTTTTTTTTTTTTGGAGTAACAACTATGGGAGGGTGGCTATTCCCTAACCCCTCTATCCCACAGAAGTAAAATCACATACAAAAACTTTGGCACCAAATTTAGCACTCTAGGACAAAAAGCCGAGGTTTTCTTTTGTACTTAAAAGCACCAAATGCTGGTGTGGTGGTACCTTTTCTCCAAGTTTCCGCAGGGCAGTCAGTATCTCCAGTTTCTGTTGGGTGTATATATCTCTTTCCAATTTTCCAACCATCAGGTCTCTGTCCATCTAAAAGGGAAAAATACAAGGGAGACAGTAAGTATTCAAGCAGCTTCTTTAGAAACAAAAACACAAAGAGCACAAAAGCCAATTTTCTGTTCTGATTTAAAAGAAAAACTTCATCGGGGCAGGGAGGTAGAACAGTGGAAGAGTGCCAGGACTTGAATTAGGAGGACCAGGGTTCAAATCTGGCCTCAGATACTTTCTAGCTGTGTGATCTTGAGCAAGTTGCTTAACCCAATTGCCTGGCTCTTTCCACTCTTCTGGCTTGGGACAGATAGTGCTTATTAACTACTCTAAGACAGTATGTAAGGTTTCAAACAAACAAACAAACAACTTTGTGGATGACTTGCTTGTGAAGATGAGCTATTCTAGGGCTGACTACTACACCCAGGACCAGGGTCTGCACACAACCATGACTGATAAAGTGTCCATCCTACCAGCCCCCATGAGGGCAAGGTTTCTAGAGTAGAGAACTAATAGCCCAACAGTCTTATGGGAAGGACAACAACTATCCCTCCACCCTGGTACTCATTTCATTTGACTAAAATGTACTGTACAGGTATAAGGGCAACTTGAAATCAGATCTCTTGAAACATATTTAAAACTATTCTAATTCCTGAATTTTCCTTAACTGGTTTAAGCACCTCAACTCCATTTAAATCTATAAAACAAGTGAAATACTTTTTTTTTTAAACCCTCACCTTCTGCCTTAGAATCAATACTGTGTTCCACGGCAAAGGCGAGGCAATGGGAGTTAAGTGACTTGCCCAGGGTCACACAGCTGGGAAGTATCTGAGGTCAGATTTGAACCTAGGACCTCTCATCTCTGGGTCTGGCTCTCAATCCACTGAGCTACCCAGCAGCCCCCCAAGTGGAATACTTCTTAAGTGTTATTAATTATACTTGTACAGTTCTTTGAGATTCTTAGAGAAGAGATTTCATATAAGTATAAAGTAATAACACAGTTAATACCTCACCACTAGAAGTTGCAGAAGGGGCTCCATAGGTGAAAAGCCTGTGAATTCTGGCCTTAGGGGTGCAATAGACAGAAGCCATCTTATTATGACGAAGCTCTCTATTGATTGAGCTTCTGGGGAGTCATTTCTTTTTTGTGGAACAAGGGACATAATTTTTCAAAGTAAAATTTTAAACTTTTGAAAAAAATTTTTCATACACGTAGAAATGATTTTTGACAATTGTTTTCTGACATTTTACAATTCAGATTCTTTCTCTCCCTTCCTAATAGTCTGATAAATTTTGTATTTACATCACCTTTCTTTTATTTCTTTCAAACCCTTACCTTCTGGTATTTATAGTGTCCAATATAAGCAAATGTATTATTAGGTTTCTAAGAGACAGGGAAAGTTTGGCTAAGTTATTTACTGCCCTCATGGGGCTTATAGTTTAGTAAGGGGATGATACGTTAAGAAATAATTATGTAACCTACTATCAAAAGTCCCTCCCATAGAGACTGCTAGAGCCACAACACAAAAATCACATGATTAACAAAGTGCTATACACGAACTTAGAAGGAAAGCTGTTCATGGAGGGGAAAATCAGGGCAGGCTTTCCAGAAGAGAGAGCATCTATGTAGGGCATTGGTGGAACAAAGATTGAGAGGAGGCATGACACTAAATTTGTCAGAAAACTGTCAATGTTAGCTCCAGAGACCTGCTTCCAGAGCTCAAAACATCAAACTGGGGAAAACCCGGGTTTAGGTGTAGAAAGGGACAAACAATGGTTATACCACTAAAGGGCAAACTTTACCTCTGCTAATCTTGTCCGAAGCTGCCCTGGCTGTTTCTTTGCAAACAATCTGATAACTTCAGGTGTTTTAAAGGCCTGGCTGATGGCTGCCTGGATGGCCTGGAAGCACAAGGAGACAAAAACTTGTGAGAACATCTCTGAAGTGCCTCAATGACTATGAGAGTCAAGCACAGCTCTTGGTCCTGATGGGGGCCAAAGAGCTGCCCACCTGGGCTATTTTCCCCTGGCTCTTCTCCCATTACAGAGCTCTGCTCTGATAGAAAGGACCGATGCATCTAGAAGCACTGGCTGCCTTGCTTGGTATATACAAAGACATTAGCTGTTATATATGGAATTTCACACTTATAAAAGCACCCATTCACAATTCCATTTCAAACCTACTTCCAAATACTAACATGCTTACCAGTTGCATCCCACTCAATTCATCTACCAAAGTCATGTTTCCAGACATAATTTTCTTCAGCGAATCATTGAATTCACTTAGCTGTTCCAAAGTTTCTTTTTTAGTTTCTTCATATTCATCTGTTTCAAGTTCTTCTCTGAAAGAGATGTAATGAACCACATCAACTTGCAGGATGGCCTAGAGAAAGTTCTCTTCTAATTATTCTTAGTAAAGTAGGAAGGCAACAGAATGACAAAGAGGGTCTGGCCTTGCTGGCCACAAGGCAAGGTGCTTGGGACAAGTCAGTTTACTTCTCTGACCTTCAATTTTCTAATCTGTTGAAAAAAGCTCAAAGATTAAAAAGCATAAGAATAAATGGAGTCACCCACTATTTGATAAAAACTGCTGGGAAAATTGGAAGACAGTATGGGAGAGATTAGGTTTAGATCAACATCTTACATCCTACACCAAGATAAACTCAGAATGACCTGAATATAAAGCAGGAAACTATAAGCAAATTCAGTGAATATAGAATAGTATATTTGTCAGATCTTTGGGATCTTTATTTATTGCTTTGTATAGATAGGAGGACATAGAAAGAGAAATTCCATTTAAAATAACTGCAGGATGAACCCAAGGATTATATGAAAGCAATGATAAAACACTTTTCACACAAAATCAAATCTAAATAACTGAAAAAGTATTAACTGCCAGTAAAATAATAAAATAATAAAAATTATGATGTTATCTAAATAAACTTATTCAGTGCCATACTAAACAAATTACCAAAGAATTAATTTTATAGAGCTAAAAAAACAAAGAAACAACAAAATTCACTTGGCGGAACAAATGATCAAGGATATTAAGAGAACCGATGAAAACAAAATGTGTGGAAAACTGACAAGCAGTTTGGTAGAAACTAGGCACAGACCAACATCTTACACCATAAACCAAGGTTTGGTCAACATGATTTTGACATAGGTTGATATTATAAAGAAATTAGGGGAGCATGGAAAAGTGACCTGTTAGATCTATGGATAAGAGAAGATTTTTATGACCAAAAAAGCAATAGAGAGAACCATGGAAGATAAGGTGTATGTTTTTTACTACAGAATTAGAAGTTAGCAAAGAACTAGGAACCATTCTTCAATTGACAAATGACCAAAGGATATAAACAGGCAGCCTCCAGAAGAAGAAATAAAAACTATCAATGGTCATATTAAAAATGTTCTAAATAATTTATAATTTAAAAATGCAGATTAAAATAACTCTGAGATACCACCTCACACCTATCAGATTGGCTAACGTGACATGCTTCATAAACTATTGCACAAATGAGAGTTTACATTACTAATATAATATTATTTGATAACTCTGGGACCCAAGCCAGGAACTTTGTTTCTACATTATTGCCTGTATTAATGAACATTCAATTCAACTACTGTGTTACAAGAAATGATAAAGGGAAACTTGGGAGAAACCTGGGAAGACTTGGATGAACTGATACAGAGTGAAGTGAGCCAAACCAGAAACACAATTTATACAATAATGTTAATATTGTAGAGATAGTCAACCTTGAAAGACATAGGAACTCTGGTCAATATAATAACCAATGACAATTGTAGATACAACATGCTGTCATTCTCTTGATAGAAGATGATGAATTCAGAGGGTAGACTGAGACATATTTTTGGACATGGCCTGCTTTGCTTGACTATACATGATTGTAAAAAAGGGTTTGTTTTTCTTGCTTTCTCAAATAGGAGGTAGGAGAGAGAGATTGAGGGTCTAAAAATAAAATTTAATCTTTAAAAAAAAAATCACTCAATTTAACAATTACTTCTTAAATGTCTACTGAGTATGTTAGGCCAGAGGGAACAAAGTAGTTCCTGCTCTAATGGTGCTGACCATTTAGGAGGACACAACATAGACACAGGTAACTACAACACAAGCAATGTATTAGAAAAGTATAATCAGCAAAAGCTTCCTGAAGGAAGGATCTGGCCTGGGAAGAGAGTTTTATAGGGGGTACAGAACTTCCAGAAGCAAAGATGAAGAAGGGGAAAAAGGATTATGGGCATAGAGAAGAACATGAAGGAGGGGAATACACTAAGCTTTATCCAAAGATATTTCATTTTCCCAATTACATGTAATAATTTTCAACATGTTTTCTGAAATTATAAGATCCACATTGTCTCCCTCCCCTCTCTTGAAGATGATAAGCAGTTTGTACACTAAGCTTTAAAGGGAAACAAGGCTTCTAAGAGTTGGAGATGAGGAGAGAGGGCATTCTAAATATGAGACCTGGCTTAAATGCAAATGTGCAGAAGCCAGATGAATGCTGAATTCAGAGAACAGCTATTGTCCAGTTTGGCTAGAATTCAGAGTGTTATGAAATAGGGCTGGAAAGTTTGTTGGAAGCCAAACTATGGAAGACATTCAATGTTATGTGATAGTTTATACTACATCCTCTAGGCAAAGGGAAGCCACCAAACATCTGAGAGCATTATGTGGAGAATGTATGCCTAGAAGAGATAAGAGAAGCAGAGAAATCTTAAGAAGGATACTGTGGTATATTTCAGTTAAGATGTGAGAAGGGCCCAACAACTACTTCTTAAATGCCAGTTGGACTTAAAAGTCAGTTGGAACTTTATGGTGATTTTAATTAATATAGAGGGAATTAAGGAGAAGAGAGAGAAGGAGGGCATAGGATTTCTCCCACCTGGCCTGTGCCAAGGGAAGTTCAAAGACCTTCACCACGAGGTCTTTGAAGACAGAGGCTTTTTCTAAGGGGATAGTGTTTGGAAGGTAAAGGAGAAAAGGATCAGCCTAAACTCCAAGAGTGCTCAGCTAAGATGCCTCACCTGAACTAGGGTACTCAACTTCTCCCAGTACAGTATCAAGGAAAACTCACCACCAAACCTGGACAATAGCTGGCACCACACCAAGATGCCGAAACGCATAGCACGCTGCCAGCCAGAGCCACCTCTCCACGAAAGACCCCAGAGATAGGAAGTGACGTGAAATATATAGATAGTTTTTACATCACTTTCCTGCATCTCACACGTACCAATAGTAGCTTAAGCTTGACTTAGGACAGCCCAGGGGTCTGTCAGTTATTTCTGATTTGTCATTTGCTAGCATATGTCAGTCATAGGCCATCCTCCTAAATACTTAATCCTTAAGTATGGGTGTAGACATTCCTGTTTTTGTTAGACTAAGTAGGGTGGAGTAATCTAAAGTTCACACTGTAGGAAGAGAAAGGAGACTGAACATAACAGATATTTTGGAGGCAGAATTAATAAGGCTCAGCAAATAATTAAATGGGATCAGGGAAAGGGATGACTCCAATATTATAAACCTGGGTGACTGGCAGAATGGTAGTACCCTTAGGAACTAGAAACGGGTGAAGACGATGACTTCTACTCTCGACCTATTGGGTTTAAGATTTTTACAGGCTATTCAGGGGGAGACACACCTAGCAGTTCCCCATTGTAAATGGAAAATAGAATTCAAGAATTGCTTCGGGGGTCCAGCCTCCCATAGGGGATGGGGTCTTGGAGGTGGGGCGGTGTCAGCAGAATGATGAATGGGATATAGCCTCCCCCCCCAAACATTATTTTATTTGGTCAATTTCAAATATTACTTCTTGGATACAAAAATCATTTTCTTTTCCTCCCTCTCCTCCTGCCATCCCTCCCATAGCCACCGCGCAATTCCACTGGGTATCACTTGTGTCCTTGGTCCGAACCCATGGGACATAGCTTTCATATTCAACCCGCAGCACAGGTTTCACAGGAAAAGCTGCTCCACCTTGACTGAGGCTTGGCTTTATTTTATACCCTCATGGTCACATATCTACTTGGCACACAGTTTCATTTTCAACATACATGTTTCCATAGTTCTTAATAACAGACGTGAAGCCTAAGGAGATAGTCAATAAGAACACTGTTGCCAAGTGCAGGGTCAAAGGGTAGGATCAACATGGCCCAGTTTTAGGTTGAGAAATTTTGAGCACAGATTTGCCAGAAGTTTTATGCCTAGAAAAGAGGGTCCTATCTAAGTGGGTACATAAGAATTCTTGGGTTTAACTTTGTAAGTGGGATCTCCTGGTGATACTCTGGGGGGACAGAGTGGGACATCTGTATTAACCTTGCAAGCATGTTGCTCTCATATATTCTTCCTGGGGCTAAGTAAGAATAATAATCATAGCAATTCCAATAATAAGAGGATGTTAATAAGGAAAGTCACTCAGGGGGGTTGAATGGGTACCTCATCTTTCCTGGGGGCTGCTTTCCCAGTTTCCATGTGTGACAATGTCAAACAGCACGGTCTTTGATGGTTCCTGGCAAAGAATGAGATTAGGAGTGGCTTTCTGTAGATGTGATGGTTCAAGTCACATGGGTCAATGAGAAGACAAAGCTTTTTATAATCCACCTCGATTTATGACTGGAATCTTTACTGAAGGTGGAGCTTTTCCATAGCAGTGACAAATGTCTGAGATTTCTTCACCCTGGAAATTCACTGAATGCCTGGACTTCTCACATGAGATGCCTCCTACACCCCTGTGCCTCCTCCTGTTATTCTCCCAGAGAAGAAATATCAGATTCCCTCCAGAGATACCATTTTAAGGAAGATACCTGGCTAAGTTATTTCATCATTCTTGGTTTTCTGGACTTTCTCTACTATGCCCTTTGCCCAGGTACTATGTTCCTACCTTCAAATAGCTTACGATCTAGTTTTAGGAGTTGACATTTTTCCATTGTAATAATGTGAAATTTTGTTAATACTACCTGCATTCTTCCAGATCTTGCAACTGTTGCATTAGTCTGTCCAACTGTTCTTCTAAATTCTGTTTTAATTTACTTGTCTCTGTCTTTCCTCTAGAAGCCATTTTAATCTTTTCATAGAAAGCTGAATAAATGCACCTAGAAAATAAGAACAAAATTGATCAGAGTAATTGTGCATATGCATTAAACTTAACATTACCTAAGTAATTCCTATCATCATTTATGGAAAATAAAGTTTTAAAGAGTTAATTAAGCAAGAAAGAAATCAGGATGCTAAGGCTAGAATTCAGGGTTGAATATCTGAGGCAAAAATAAAGCCCACTTATAGAAGAAAAAAAAATAAAACACAATTATCCCTACCACATCAGAACTTTCCCCATCATATTGAGTGTTGGCATAAGAAATTAAATGGAAAAACTAATGCATACTCTTAAAATTTTTTAAAAATAAATTTCCACATAAGTTTTCCAAAGTTATATGATCCATATTGTCTCTCTCCCTTCTTCCCCCCAGCAAGGCTGACCAGCAATTCAATCTTGGTTATAAATACATTATCACAAATACATTTCCATATTATTCATTTTTGTAAGGGATTAATCTTATAAAACCTAAACCCCAAACATATACCCAAATAAACAAGTAATAAATCATATGTTTTATCTGCATTTCTACTCCCACAGTTCCTTCTCTGGAAGTAGATAGCATTCTTTTTTATAAGTCCCTCAGAATGATCCTGGATCATTGTATTGCTTTTAAAAGCAAAGTCTATCACATTTGATTTTTCCACAATATTGCAGTTGCTATGTATAATGCTCTCCTGGTTCGGCTTATTTCACTCTGGATCAGTTCACGTATTTCTAGTTCTTTCTGAGATCATCCTGTTCATCATTCCTTATAGCACAACAGTATTCCATTACCATCATGTATCACAATTTGTTCAGGCATTCCCCAATTGAGGGACATCCCTTTAGTTTCCAATTCTTTGCCACTACAAAAAGAGAAGCTATATTTTTGTACAAACCCATTTTCAAAAAAATCTCGTTGGGATACAGAATGGAGATGAAAGCATACAATTTTTCACTTGTTTATTTGGGTATATGTTTGAGGGTTTTGGTTTTATAAGATTACTCACAAAAATGAACAATATGGAAATATGTTTTGCATGATAATCCAAATATAACCCAGACTGAAACACCTGCCAGCACTAGGATGGGGAAGGGAAGGGAGGGAGATAAATTTGATCATATAACTTAGGAAAACTTCTGTGGAAATTTATTACATGTAATTATTTTAAAAATTAAAATTAAAAACAAAGAAATCAAGTGGGAGGAAGCTAGGTGGATCTAGTCAGACCTGGAAATGGGTAAAACTGGGTTCAAATATGGCATTAAATCCTAACTGTGTGACCCTGAGCAAGTCACTTAACTTCTATTGCCTAGCTCTTATCACTTTGCTGTACTGATTCAAAGAAGGAAGGAAAAAAGGAAGAAGGGAAAGGGAGGGAAAGAGGCAGGAATGGAGGGAGGAATTTGGGGGGAGTTTTGCCACAAATGAAATGCAAAGGCCAGGAGACAACACAGAAAAAGTTTAGAAACCCAGAATGGCATATTTAACCCAAAATTTACAATAAGGTACAATAAATATCCCATAAAAGAAAAAGTTCAGATTTCTCTAGTATAAAGGGTCAAAAAATTTTATAGATTTTCCAAATCATGAGGGTGCTATGCCACTCGCCCCTGCCATGTGGAAAGGATAACCGTAATGAGATATGAAGCATGAAAGTAACTCTTCATAGTGGAACTGATAAAATGACTTGGCTGAGTTTATGAAAACTGAATTTACATCTATATTCTAGGAACTCACTGCAATAAAGCAAAATACATAAAATACCAAATCATGAATTAAAAAAAAAATTTAATGTTTTCCACAATTACATGTAAAAAGTTTCCAACATTTTTCACAGAATATTGAGTCTGGGATTATCTTCCTCCCTTTCCCCTAAACCCTCTCTCCTCTCCCCTCCCCCCCCCTTTGAGATAGTAAGCAATCTCCATGAATAATTTATTAGAGAGTTATGTACATGAGAGAGCTTCAGAAATATATGGAGCTAAAATGGGCTTGAGAGCCTATGTATTCCAACTAATTCATTTTACAGATGGAAAAGCTCAGGCTCACAGGAGTTAAGTGACCTATAAAAGTCATCCTTGAAATGGCAAAGCTCAGATCCCATATGTCTTGTTAGGTAGATTAGAAATGGGAATTCAAATCAAGAGACTTGAATCAAAACTGTTGAAATTGAAATCCATTTTCTCTACGTGAACTTAAAAAAATTTGCACTAACCCTGCACCAATTTGTGAGGTAATCTATGTCAAACTAATGCAGAAATGTTATAGCTACTACATATGGTACATTGTGTCTAGAAATGTACATTTTCTACTCCATTTGTTGATATTAATGAATTACGGAATGAAACTGAAAAGTCTGCCCAAATTTGAAGCATTATGGGCAAAAGGTTTAAAGGATCAATATTTGAATTTCCTGAATCAATTTCAGGGAAAACTTTTTTTGGAAACTCCAGCACCTTTTTACCAATGGTAGCTATTATTATTCTTGAATTAGATGATGGAACTATTTCTATCTAGAATGATCCATAAGAAAGCAATTCAAGAGCACCCCCTAGTATTCAGCAAAAGCATTACAACTTTTACCAAAACCCCCAAACTGATTTTCTGAAGTAACTGCCTGAATGAGGGCATCACAACTGCCACAGTCTCTGCTCTGAGATCCTTGCCTAGTGCCTATTGGCTTAATTTGCAAAGTCATCAGGCTCTGAGTCACTAAGAAGAGAAATTATTCCTTAGGACTTCAGACTATGAGTTTTTAATCTTCTGGAAAGCCTTGCTCTGGAGCCAACAAATGCGATCCATTCATTCAAACAGCTCAATGTTTGAATCTCCTACAGTGCTTGTAATAAATCAAGCTACAGATAGGCTCAATGACCTCTAAGGGCCTTTCTGGCTATAAAACTCTGCCATTTATGATGATGAAACAAATGGGAAAGGGTTAGCTTGGGTACAAAGGACTTGGATAAATCATGGTCAGCATTTAAGTGCCTATTTAAGTATACAGAGCACAGAGCTAGGTAGGCACTGGAAGTTTTAGAAAGGATGGAGGAAACTTGGGCTCTGACCTAAACTTAAAAATAGTGACAGTATTCAATGAATTAGAGACTGAGAAAACAAAGTTTTAGATCTAGAGTGGGTGGGTAGTCATTAATGACCAGAGAAAATTCCTGAAGAAGCATTTCAGCTGGGCTTGAAAAGGAAGGACTTACATAGGCAAGAAGGAGGGAAAGAGCAAAGAATATAAGCAAAGGCATCGGGAGGAAGAGAATTCCTTGATTTTATTGTAAGGGTGCTACACTAGCATCAGTTAATCAAAGATTTTTATTAAGGGTTTATTATGTAGGGGAAGCCACATGGCTCAGTGGATAGCCAGGTTTGGAGATGAGAAATCCTGGGTTCAAATCTGACTTCAGTCACTTCCTAGCTGTGTGACCCTGGGCAATTCATTTAACCCACTCTACTCTTTTGCCTTGGAACCAATACTTAGTATTGATTAATGGAAGGTAAAGGTTTTAAAAAAAGGTGGCATCTACAAGACCTGGCAACTGATTAGATCTGGGGAACATGGACTGAGGTTGCAAACCACAAAATCTAGAAGGACTATATTTCTATGAATAAAAATAAGCAAGACAGGTAGAGGAATGGATTTATAGGGGAAAAGAAATAAGCTGTTTTGGACACATTGATTTAGAGAAACCTGGGATGGGGTGTGCAAGTCCAGAAGGCAGCTGAACAGGAAGAAATAGAACTCGGGAGAGAGAAAGGCTGAATCTGTACTGATGGAAGGCAAAAGTACAGACGTGGTTTCATGAGGCAATTCTCAGGAGAGGAAGTACAGAGGAGGGAGCCCAGGGCACCCAGGGTATAACCACAGAAGCTGCAAAGGGAGTCAAAAGAACCAAAACAGAGCAATGGTCACAGAAATCCAGGAAAGAGTGTTCAGGAGTCAGGGGTAGTTATCAGTGTCATATGCTCCAGAGAGTTGGGGGAAAAAAGAGAAAGGCAAAGAGAGCACAACCATGAAGATTATAAGTTAAAAAGCATTAATTAAGCATGTACCATGTGTCAAACACCATGTTTAGCATGGCAACACAGGGATGAAAGGAAACCAATCTTTGCCCTCAAGGATCTTCTTGTGGGGAGACATCATGAACATATACCAATAGGTAAAAAACACATAGAAATTAGGTACAAGATAACTTTGAAGGAAAGGCACCCATAGCTGGGGAACCATGAAAGATCTCTAGCAGAAGGGGCTCCTTGATTTGAGTCTTCAATAAAGCAATGGATTCTAAGACAGGAAAAAATCATGTGACAAGTAGGCATGGGGGATGGATAGAAGGATGGGTGAGAGAGCTCAGTGTGGCTGGTCTGCAGAACATGTAGAGAAATTATGTGTACAGGTCTTTAAATGCCAAAGGAGTTTATATTTGATCCTAGAGGCAAGAGGGAGCCAACACAATGTATTGAAAAGGGATGTAAAATGGTCAAACCTATGCTTTATAAAAACGTTTTTTTGTAAGTTTTTTTTTTACCTGTGCTTAGCACAGTATTTGGCACATAGCAGGCACTTATTAGATGGTTATTGACTGACTGAATCAAAAGCACTGTGTGAGACTAGATCACTTTTTATGTAATTTGTACAAAAGCAAGAAGTCCTCATAGAACTGGAGGGACAGATCCTTAGGAGTTCAAAAGGCTGGGGCAAGCATGTACACCTTTGAGGAGCAAAGTACCCTGGACTGTGGTGGAGATGGAAGATATTAGTGAAAGCTCTATAGGCATTTTGGACTCAGGCTGAAATAAGTCTCAATTCTTTCTCCAATTTACCCTGCTCTTCCCATGACTGGCTATCCAAATACATTATAATATAACCTGCTGCTTAGTTACCCCAATGTTACCAGGAAACTGAATTTTGCCTGAAACACAAAGAGGCCAGGGATTAATCAGAGGAGATAAAATATAAGGTTAGACAAAGAACTTGAACATTGCCTAAGTGTTAGGGATTTCCCTAATTAGGGACTCTGAGAAATTGACTTAATTCAGAATTTTTCATCTAAAATGAACTACCTAAGTTAAAACAGAGAAAAACCAAGTGAACCTTAAGTAACAATTAGATTGTCCTCTCAGCTTAAAATGAACTAATTGTTGTAAGGGTGTTATACAAAGCTCACCTTTGCAGGCTTTTCTTGGTTCTCCCACAGGCTAGTTAGTAGGGCCTACCCCTCAAAGGTTACCTAGTATCTGCTTAGGATGCATTCGTGTACAAGTTGTCTCTTACAGAAATCTAACCTCAGTGGCAGCTAGGTAGCACAGTGAATAGATGGGAGAATCTGGTTTCAAATGTGGCCTCAGATACTTTCTAGCTGTGTGACTGTGGGCAAGTCACTAAACCCCCAATTGCCTAGTCCTTGCTCTTTTGACTTTAGAGTTGTTACTAAGACAGAAAGTAAGGGTTTAAAAAAAAGTAAGCTCCTTGAAAGCAGGAATCATTTCCACTTTTTCTTTGTACCCTTAGCTCAGTACTAGGCACACAGTATGTTTATGGTCCACTTGACTGGATCCTGTGACTTCTTCTACCAGGGAAAGAATAAAAGCGATGAAGGAATAGATACAAGAAGAGAAAAAGGAACAAGACTTCTAAGGGGAGAGTACAAGTTAACATTGAACTAGTTAAGCAAACAAAAGATTCTAAAGAGAGAAAAGTGAGATCAGAGCACCAGTCTGGGATAAGTAGGTGGAGTGATTCAAGGCTGCAATGAGGCCAAACAAAATGGTTTAGGATAGGTAAGGCAAAGGAAGAGATAAAAAGCCAGGAAGCTGACAACCCTATGAAAAAAAAATTAATACCCTGTATAGGCTCCAAGGCAGAAGAGCAGTAAGGGCTAGGCAGTAGGGGTTAAATTGTTTGGCCAGGGTCACACAAGCTGGGAAGTTCCTGAACTTCCATATTTGAACCCAGGTCCTCGCTACTCCAAGCCTGGCTCTCAATCCACTGAGCCACCTAGCTGCCCCCAATTCTATAAAATCTTAAGGTTCCTTCCAGCTTTAAAATTTAGTTTTGACCTCATATAGATGTCCCTAAAAATGTCAAGTAACTAAGTGGTTGAACCCTGATCCTCCCATTTATCTAACATCACTCTCCTGACCTCAAGACAAAGGTAAAGCTTCTTTCTTCTACCTTAGTTCACATAATAATATCTAAATTAGTTAACTTATTGTGTCAGGCACTGTGCTAACTAGTTTACAAAAATTCTTTCATTTGATCCTCACAACAATTCTGGGAGGTAGGTGCTGTTACTAAAACCCTTTTACAAATAATAAATAACAGCTAACTCTTATATAGCATTTACTATGGGCTGGGGCAGATAGGTGACATAATGGGTTTAGTACTGGGCCTAGAGTCGAGAAGATCTGGATTCAAATCCAGCCTCAGACATTTACTAGCGGTGTGACCCTGGACTAGTCATCTAACCCCAGTGCCTAGCACTTACCGCTCTTCTGCCTGGAACCAATACACGATATCATAAGACATTAAAGAATGGTTAAAAGAAGCAAACGGAGCACCAGGCCTGGGGCAAGACCAAAAGAACTAAACAGTCCCTGCCCTCTGGTAAGGGGTGATACAGCAGCACGCACCGCCCCCATCCCACCTCCAGTGTGCCACGAGGAAAAACGTTGGACGGAGCGAACAAAACCTGAGGAAGGCGGTCCCGGGTATGGGCTCCAGGCTAGGAAAAGGCATGGAGGCGGGAGAATGAAGGTCGAGTTGAGGGAATGGGCCTTTCGGGTTCTCCCGCCAAACCCCCCCCCCCCGGATGTTCTGCCTCAGACCACCCGGGGGGAGGACCCTGCTTCGGGGGTAACTCCAGGTCGGGGAGCCTGGAGGAAACGCAAAACCCCGGTGGTCGGGCCATTCAGCCGACCCCGGCCCCGCCTACCTGAAGGCTCGAGCCGGACAGTCACCGGAGCGGGGAGGGAATCCCGGGCAGGGCCCGCTTCCTGCGCGTGTGCGCTGACGCACTTCCGGCGGGCAGCCAGAGAAGAAACGAGGCAGCCAATAAAAAGGCGGCCGTCTTCTTGCGGCTATGGTGGTGTAGAGGTAGCAATCTCGTACCTCCGGACTGGGGCTGGCAGGATTAGGACCCGCCGTCACTACTGCTGCTGCTGCTGCTGCTACTGCTACTGCTACTGCTGCCGCCTTCTACTGAGGTGAGATAGTCTTTATTGAAAGATGCGTCTCCTTACGTGTTCGGATGGGAGACCAGGAAGACCCCATTCCCCCAATCCAGCGCAAGAGCCCCTGTCCAATCAGCGGCGGGCTTATGGGAATGCGCGCACTGTTAAACCTAGTAGGCTCTGTGGAGAGGAAGAAGCTTGAAGGCAGTCGCTTCATTCACTTCTCTGTACACAGCGCTTCCACCCCAGCGCTTCTCACGATTCCTGGCACTTAGTAGATACTTGATACATTATTTGGCTAGTAGGGAATAGGGCCTGAATGCAGGTGCCCCTTCAATTCCATTTACAGCTTTAGAGGTGCCTGAAGCACAAATTGTCGTTTGACCGGGATTTCCCGGCCAATAAGTGTCAGAGGTGGGACTGGAACCTAGGTCTTTCTTGCTCTATAGAAGCCGTTATAATAATGCTTGCAGATTGATCGATTGGGGATACAAGGGCAAAATTGTACCAGACTCTTCCCTTTGAAGAATTTGCAATCCAAGTTAGGATACAAGTAAGATATATACACATATTCAAAATTGTTCAGTCGTGTGACTCTTCCATTTATTTCTCCATTTGGGGTTTTCTTGGCAGAGACACTGGAGTGGTTTGCCATTTCCTTCTCCAGCTCATTTTACAGATGAGGAATTTGAGGTAAACAGGATAAAGTGACTTGCCCAGGGTCACCTAGTCAGCGTCCAAAGTCAGATTTGAATTCAGTGAAGTTGTCTTTCCGATTCCAAGCCCTAGTGCTTTATCCACTTTGCACCTAGCTGACAGTATCACTGCCCCTTCCTGATTGATCTTGGTCGAATTATTTCCTCTCCCTGAGCCACTTAGCTGCCATATATATATGAAATCAAAGTTAGTTTGGGGGAGAGGGCAGTGGGAGTTGGGGAAGATTGGGAAAGGTTTCTTCCAGTCGAGACTTGAAGGAAACAAGGGGATTCCAAAGGTTGGAGAAGAGTAAGCATTTCAGGAACAGGGGTGAACCAATGCAAAAACACTGGGTTGCTAGATAGAAATACAAGGCAAGTTGTTTGGGAGACAACATATGAAGGAGAGAAGTGTAAGAAGACTAGAAAGAGGACAATTGGGTTGCCCAGAGAGTCGAAAGCCAGGCCTGGAGATGTGAGATCTTGGGTTTAAATCTGGCTTCTGGCACTGGCTCTGTGATCCCGGGCAAGGCTCTTAACCTTCATTGCCAGCCCTTACCACTTTTCTGTGTTGGAACTCATACTTAGTACTGAATGTGTAAGGGTTTTTAAAAAGAGAAGACTGGAAAGATAGGAAGGGGCTAGGTTGTAGAGGGTTTTAAATGCCAGAGGATTTTATATTTGATCTTATAGATTAAAGGAGCCACCATAACTTATCAAATGGGAAAGGAGCATCAGTAAGATCACTGGCAGCTGTGTGGAGGCTGGATTGGAGACAGATAACAGTTCTTAAGCACTTATTTTGTGCTGTGAGAGAATAGACACACTAACGCTAATTAGGAGGCCTTTTAAGTAATCTAGGAAAGAAGAGTTGAGGTGCCAGATGGAGTGTTAGCTTTGTGAATGGAGAGAGAAGGATGGATGGGAAAGAGAGATGTTGTGGAAATAGAAATGACAAAATTTGAGGAGTCTGGATTTAGATCTAGAAAGGATCTTTGGGGTCATCTAATCTAACTTTATCATTTTACTGAAGAGGAAACAGACCCCAAAAGTTTTAAGTTTGTCCAAGGTCACTTGGAGGGAGTAAGAAGCAGCAGATCAGTCCTTTGACTATCAGTTTAGGACTTTTTCTACTATAACTTTTTATATGAAGAAGTTATGTGTAACTTCCTTACTTTTTACAAGTGATGAAACTGAATCCCTAAGAGGAAAGAAGCATGCCTCAAGATCATGCATTTAGCAGAAGTGGACCCTCAGAAAGTCTTATGGCTCCAAATGTCTTTCACATGAGCTTTCTTATACTCATTTGTCTCTTTCCCATTCTTTTTTTTTTTTTACATAAAAATCCCTTTTAATTCTTAAAAAAGGAAACTAAATTATGCCAAAAGGAACCATAAACAGCAAACCAATTAAATTGATATGCCTCAAGTGTCTTAGCATCAAAATTTATAAAGGAAATATTGACTGAACACCAACATGTAAACAGTTATACAATATGGATAGGAAATTTCAATGTTTTTGTTTTTGTTGTTTCTTAAACCTTTGCCTAGTATCAGTTTTAAGACAGAAGAGCAGCAAGGACTAGGCAGTTGGGGTGAATTGACTTGCCCAGGGTCATGTAGCTGTGTGTCTCATAGCGTCTTTGGTCAAATTTGAATCCAGATCTTCCTGATTCCAGACCTGGTGCTCTGTCCAACTGTGCTACCTGTACTCTGCTCACCTCTTCCTCATTGTTAAGGGCTATTTGTGGCAATTTGAAAGCAGTTCTTTGGTTAGGCCTTGATGTCCTAGGTCTAGCTCTAAATCTTAAGATTCTCTGACTAACAAGGTTCTGGACATCACTGAGTTTTTGTTCTGGTCAAACTTGAATGATTCTACTATGTCTTTGAGAATGTACTTTTTTTTAAAAAACCCTTCCATTCTGTTTTTGAATCAATATTAAATATCATTTCCAAGTCAAAAGAGTGGTAAAGGTTAGGCAATGGGAGTTAAGTGAAGTTGGGGCCACAAAGCTAGAAAGTATCTGAGGCTAGATTTGAATCTAGGACTTCTTGTCTCTAGGCCTGTCTCTCTCTCCCCACTGTGCCAGTTTGCTGCCCCTGAGAGATTTGTTTGTTTGTTTTTTTAAACCCTTACCTTCTGTCTTGGAGTCAATACTGTGTATTGGCCCCAAGGCAGAAGAGTGGTAAGGGCTAGGCAATGGGGGTCAAGTGACTTGCCCAGGGTCACACAGCTGGGAAGTCTCTGAGGCCAGATTTGAACCTAGGACCTCCCATCTCTAGGCCTGACTCTCAATCCACTGAGCTACCCAGCTTCCCCCTGTTTATTTTTTACAAATGTCGTTCATAATTCTTCTTTACTTTGTTAATGAAATGTTTTGTAGCATTGTTGTTTGGCCATGGTGCTCTCCTTGTCCACCTCAGAGTAGACTTCATTGGTTGAAGTGTAGAATGACTTGCAAAATGCTTTAGATTGAAAGGTTTTGCTTGGGTAAAAGGAAAGCTGTTAGGGCTTCTGTACTTTTATTTGTAGCTGTTTGAGGAGGTGGAATTGCCTGAGCTGGCTGAGTCATGTTAAAGAGGTGCCAATGTCGATAGTTTGGCAGATGAACATTAAAACTAAACCTGGAAATGAGGGGTCAGTAATGCTCTTGAGTAATCTTTGATCTTATTCTTACCATGTTGCTGCCACTATCATAGTGAAAGTAGAAGCTGGCAGAGGACTAGCACAGTTTTATTTGGAGAGTCCTGGATTCACAAAATAAATCTGGGTCTTTGTGACTGTCTAGAATGTCTCACTACAGCACTCCATTTAATGAAGTGGACTAACTTGGTGGCCTGTGCATTGAAATCAGACCATTATTGCCTGTTTCTTCTCCACTGGCAAGTGTGTACTTTGGAATTGTGTCGAGGGGATCTTATCCCCTCCCCCTCCTGGAGGACTGACCTGTCCATCCACATTCCCTAAATGCCAGAATTTGTGTCCCTTACAGGCTGTATGTTAATTAAAGGAAGGGGGCAGGTCTTTTCTGGGCTTTTTGCTGCTTGGACGCACATGGGGCTGGAGAGTTAGGTGAGGGAGAGAAAGATTAATGGAGGCTAGGAAAAACATGGTCTGAACTTAGAGTAAGAATGAGATTTAAAGCTATGATTGTCTACCCTTTCTAGTAAACTTTATAAAATTTAATAACTCTGTAGATATATTAATTTAATTGTAACAGAATGAAAGTGCAATAGGCAGGATGTCCTTTTTATACAACTATAAGGATGTCTGTTAGTGATTGGAGAGACCGTAGAGACGCAGCTTGGTGTGAATCTTAAAAATTCTCACACCCTACTTCAGAAGATTTGGTTAAGACCATTCCCCATTTTAAACAATGAAAGGACTTAGGAATGTGAGAACTCTACTCCACCCATACTTAAGCATACTTTAGGAGAAGATAAAGTTGTAAACTCTTTACTGAACAATGAAAAAGTACTTAACTCATACTTATAGTGAAGCAAAAGCCTTATGCTAAGTCTATTTTTAGGAAGGTGCTAAGTACCTATGAAGGTCAGGCAACTTGCAAACTTGCAAGGGACAAGCCAAACAAAAGAGGTGTGAGGTTTTAGTCTACTCAGGTGTGAATTAAGAATGGTCTGTCCTTTGGAAAATGTCTACTGTGATTGGTAGAGGTGAGAATTTAGGGGAGGTGACATAGGAGAAAATTCTCTTTAAAAGGAGCTGTCTGGGGGCAGCTGGGTAGCTCAGTGGATTGAGAACCAGGCCTAGAGACGGGAGGTCCTAGGTTCAGATCCGGCCTCAGCCACTTCCTAGCTGTGTGACCCTGGGCAAGTCACTTGACCCCCATTGCCTAGCCCTTACCACTCTTCTGCCTTGGAGCCAATACACATTATTGACTCCAAGATGGAAGGTAGGGGTTTAAAAAAAAAAAAAAAGGAGCTGTCTGAACCAGTTCAGGGGTTTTCAGAAAAAATCAGCCTTGGAAGCTGAAGTGGAGCTCAGGAGCTGAACTGGTGGGTCTCTGAACACTAGAATCTTGCTTGGGACAAATCTTATGGTGAGTGGATTAAAGACTGACTGATCTCTCTCTTAGGACTTGGGCCTAGGCTGGCCTGGGCTGGCCTAGCCCTTTTCTCATTGTTTCTTCTTTCTCTCTCTCTCGCTCTCATTAATTCCTTATTTGTATTAATTAAAATCTCCATAAAAACCCAGCTGACTTGGGTATATTTCATATTTGGGAATTTTTCCCTGGCGACCACTTTACTCAAGACAATGTCTTGAAACCATATTTCCGCTGTCACAGTTTAAGGCAACCACTCTTTTAAATTTAACATTGGTCCAGAGGGGAGTGTGTGTGCTGGGCAAGGCATCTGGAAGGAAGTTCAGCTTCCAGACCCACCTCTGCCTTCTATTGGGCCTTTACCTCGCTAAGGAAATCTTACACAATTGCTTAGAACTAATTGGGACTTTTAAATGCTCTGAGCTTCATTTGCCTTATCTGTAAAGTGGGGATAGTAATACATGTCATCCTTAGGCCAGGAGGGTTGTCTTGAGGCTCAGATGATTCAGAGATGAAGTGAAAAACATAGGGAGACAGATATAGAAATAGACCAAGAGAGCAGAAGAGAGATCATCGGGCTCAGGGAGACAGAATTAGAGAAGAGACCAAGAAAAGGTGAACAAAAAACAGCGAAGGAAAGTTAAGACAGAGATTGAGGAAGGTAG
The DNA here is from genome assembly GCF_027887165.1 of Monodelphis domestica. Lineage (NCBI taxonomy): Eukaryota > Metazoa > Chordata > Mammalia > Didelphimorphia > Didelphidae > Monodelphis > Monodelphis domestica. The sequence continues at coordinate 400,518,584 of NC_077230.1, read as the reverse complement.
AGAAAAACAGTGAAGAGAAAAGAAAAGAGAATGTATAAACCACATTGTAGGCTTTGAAGCACTATTTATTTGAAGTTTATTAGTAGTAGTATTATCGTTCATCTCTATTTAGCTGCAGATGGATTGGATCTGCATTCTGCTAAGGAAACAAGGCATCCTTTAGAAATGTACATGATGCTCAAATTCTGGATCATTAAGGGGTTATTGAGGGATGTGCCCTAGTTCCTGCTAGGAGACACCAAATGACCAGAGTCCCAATTCAAGCAGTGCATCAGAAGTGAAACCCAGACTTCATGGATGGAAGCAGAAGGTAGTTAGAAAAGTGATATACTTAAAGTGTTAGAAGCCTAGAGAAAAAAGAAAATTGACTGTTCAGATGGTCAAGAGAGTTATACCATGGAGAAGAGAATAGGAGAGGAAGACTGGGTTCAAATCCCATCTGGTTATTAGCCAATGAGAGCAGGAGCAAACCATTTAACTTTTGGGATCCTCAATTTCCTCATATGTAAAATGGATTTTCATACCCATTTCCCAGGAGTGTTGTGAGGCTCAAATGAGATACATAAAGTGTTTTGTAGACTTTAAAAAGAGCTCTAAAGATGTCAGTTTTTATTGGACAAGTGTTACGATAACAGTTTCTTGTTTCACTCAAAAAGCTTTGAAAAGCCAGGAGTAGAAGTAGATTGTAACTAAAAAGATAATATCACAGTTTTAGATGATTAGGGAAAGGTGAGGTAAGAAATAAACTGGGTTTGAGAGGTAGATAGATCACTGAGGGGTCTGGAGGTAAGGAGTTAACTGTTAAACTGAGAAAAAACAAATCAGTTGTCTAGTCTTGCCTAGATATCTCAGTACTTTTCTTAACAGCAGGACTTCCTTGGTTTGTCTACTCCTTTCACTGATGTAACAGCTCACTCCTCTTCAGTGGCTTAGTTGGTAGGTGGTCATTTCATTAGCCACTGTGGCCAGCAGATTCATCCCGCTGTAGCCAGCCTCTCTTACCTGGGGTAGTCTTCAGATGAAAGACATAGAACCTGATAGGAAGTTTTTGCAGCATGCTATCATCTATCAGAGCAGACAGGAACTTACAGTACCCTTATGCCATGATAAGCATTGGAGTGAAGACTTCAACTTCAGGACATGCTGTGAGATCCATAAAAGAATAATCATTCATAGCTTTGTGAGTCATGGACTAAAGACATTTTTCTAATAGCTGAACAACAGTTCTGACTGCATTGCTCTCAGGGATTTTGTCCCAAAAGGAGCATAAGATATAAAGAGGGGAAAGAAGGAATACACATTTAGCACCTACCCTGTGCCCAACACTGTGCTTAGATGCTCTATAGATATTTCATTTGATCCTCACAGCAACTCTGGGAGGTAGGTGCTATGATATTATCTCTATTTTATAGTAGAAGAAATTGAAGTCAACAAATTGTGGCATATAATTGTGTCAGACTATCATGGTGCTTTAAGAAATGAAGAATAGGTTAATTTTAAGAAAACGTGGAAAAGCCCTACATGAAATTATGAAGAGCAAAACAAATAGGTCCAAGAGAACATTATATATAGCAACAGAAATAGTTTGAAGTATGAAATACTAGTATTTATTCACCTCTAGAGAAAGAACTGATACTTAGCAAGAGAGAGTTTTAGATAGATATATATAGATATATATATTTTATTTTTTGGCCAAATGATCAGCCTTTTCTTCTTTATCCTTACAAAAATATAACCCAGAGTATTTAGAACTGCCTGGAACAGTGGAAAGGAATCTTCTCTGAGGGCCCTGGATAGAAATTTCATTGAACTACATTCTCCATTGAGAAAAAGCAGTGGAACCACATTCAGAATCTCATACACAGAGGGTAAATATATGTTGACTACAGTATTTTAAAACACCAACTGTGTTGAATCAAAATGAATTATATTGTTAGCTCCAATATCCACTTTTGCACATTTATGCCACCTTTCTATTCCAATGATTAAAATCTTTCATTAAAAACTGGCAAAAGGGGGCAGCTGGGTGGCTCAGTGGATTGAGAGCCAGGCCTCTGGAGACAGGAGGTCCTAGGTTCAAATCTGGCCTCAGACACTTCCCAGCTGTGTGACCCTGGACAAGTCACTTGACCCCCATTGCCTAGCCCTGACCACTCTTCTGCCTTGGAGCCAATACACAGTATTGACTCCAAGATGGAAGATGAAGGGTTTAAAAAAAAAATACTGGCAAAAAATTACCGTAGTTAAAGATGTATTGTTGTCAAAAAATCATCAAATTGGGTTTCTGTTACCAAAGTATGTTGCCATTTGTATCTTAAAGTAGAAATGCCATCCACAACACATTAAAGAGGAAAAACAAAGTCTTAAAATGTACATTTATTACTTTGTGTTACTTAGAAATGTTAGAAGGGGTGAATGAACTGGAATTTCACTAATTTGTGAGATGGTTGTGACATTATGTGTGTCCTTAATGAATAGCTATTTTTTATAAATATTGGCTAAATAGAAAGCATAATTGCTAATTAAGAAAATTTCATACTGTTTGTGTCAACTGGATAACATTGACATGGTTTAAGACAAATAGCAGAATGATCAAGTTAGATCTATTGATGTTCTGAAAATCCTGATGAAGTGTTTAGTTGGTTTGCTAAGGGCATTGGGGATCTTGGCTCCTTGGGAAGGAACAGAGGATTTTTTTTTTTTATGCTGTATGGTATAAGTACAGAAAGAGGGCCAGAACTAGAGTTGAGAGACTTGAGTTCAAATCTTTCCTTCATAGTTATATTTTGCCAGGCACCTCTGAGGTGAAGGGGATATATATGGCACCTCTCTTCCAAACTCCCTTATTTCTATCAAGACCACCACCACCAGGGTGCTAGGTGTCCCAGTTATCCTGGATTCCTCACTTACTCACTCAGTTTATCCACACCTTGTCATTTCTGCCTCCACAACACCTCTGATATACATCTTTCTCTTCATCTCCAAAACTGTCTCACTAGTTTAGTCATAAATACTCTTACCTGAACTATTGTTGTGGCCTCCTGGTTGGGCTTCTTGCTTCCAGGCTTTCTACTTTCAAGTCCCTTCTCCAAAAGTTTCCAAGTCGATTACCTAAGTCTGTCCATGTCACTCCTTGAATTTGCTCTTGTTTCCCTTTTGCTTCCTGTCTTCTGGTTTTATTCTATGTACTCCTGTTATTGACTTTTCCTGTAATAATATACATTCTATCCAAACTGGCTTTCTTGTTATTGGTCTTTATGGTAGGACATCCATCTCCTCCCTTCATACCTTTGCTTGGGCTACTTCCCAGAATGCTTTGCCACCTCGCCTTTGCTTCTTGGAATCCCTCATTTGTTTCAAGAACTGGCTCAAGCTTCACTTTCCAGAGGAATCTTTCTGACTCTATCAGTTCCTCACGCCTCCCCCTCAAATTAAAAAAAAAATTTTTTTTATAGAACCCTTACCTTCTGTCTTGGAGTCAATACTGTGTATTGGCTCCAAGGCAGAAGAGTGGTAAGGGCTAGGCAATGGGGGTCAAGTGACTTGCCCAGGGTCACACAGCTGGGAAGTGTCTGAGGCCAGATTTGAACCTAGGACCTCCCATCTCTAAGCCTGACTCTCAATCCACTGAGCCACCCAAATGCCCCTTCCCCCTCAAATTTTTGATGTATATTATATACTTATTTTTATATAAGTTGTCTCCTCCATTAGAACATGAGCTCTTAGAAGTTAGGGACCACTTAAATTTTATCATTGTAGATCCCTTTACATTTAGTCCAGGGTCTGATGCTTATTAATAAGTGCTTGTTGATTGATTGTTAATTGATATGATTTCTGAAGGGCCTTCTAGTTTTAAACCCTGTGATCCTCTAAGTGCCAGAGACATGCATGTTCCAAGACCCTCAAAGAATTCCCTCCTTGCAGTGAGAAAGGGCTCATTAGTCTGCAAGTCCTTTAAAACTGATCCTTCTCTCCTCTCAAAGGAAAGGAAGAGCACACCTGCTTCCAAATCTCTGTTGTCCATTATAGGTTCCCTATCAAGCGTTTGTGACAAGTAAATAACCAGATTTTTAGTTTGAAGGTAGAAACAGCTAATTAGTTGTTGGCAGAGAGAACAGGTTCTTGCCTTGTCTTTCCCCTATCCTTATTTTGATTTTCTTCTATTACTAAGAACAGGAACCTCATCTTAGAGGAGGGGCAAAAAATTAGTTTTTAAATGATTTAGGAAGAGAAAATTCTCTTCCTCACTCATTCAACCTTTTTTTGTTCTTGTGTTTTATTCAGTTTTTTTTTTTAATCCTTACCTTCCGTCTTGGAATCAATACTGTCTATTGGTGTGGTAAGAGTTAGGCAGTGGGGGCTAGGCAATGGGGGTGAGGTGACTTGCCCAGGGTCACATAGCTAGGAAGTGTCTGAGGCCAGATTCTAACCTAGAACCTCCCATCTCTAAGCCTGGCTCCCAATTCACTGAGCCACCCAGCTGCCCCTATCATTCGGTATTTTTAAAGGAAACATAAGGTGTGCTTTACTAAAGTATAAATTTCCACATTGGCCTCCTGGTTAAGTACTTCAGTAAACCCATCAATATGAGTTTTCCTTTTAGTGACTGAGTACAATGACTAGCATCTCTGATCTTGAAGGCTTGCTAAAACCCTTTTCAGGGTCGTTCATCCGCTTTCAGCGTCCACCTTTTACACAACTCTCATCTTTGGCCCCAAGAAGCTATACACAGTGGCCACACTCCAATAGAACCATCTTGGTAGATGAACTAAACAGGTTGAGGGTAACTTACATGTCTCAAACCTATTGCTGAGTTCAGAGTGATATCTACCTAAGCAATGATTTCCCCAGGCAGAATGGCTAGATGAAAACAATTTATTCTGAAGGCCATGAAGGCCCAGAAGCAGCTTAAAGCTTAGTCTGACATTGAAGACACCAGTGGGGTCATCACTACAATCCAGGGCATCACCTATCATCCTGACTTTCATTTTGCAATTGGACTTGAATGAGTCTCAAAGAGAGGGTGAGACTGATGAATTTGTGCAATTCTGCCTCATTTAGACCCAACTCACGAGCAAGTGAATTCACATGATGTCTACACTATCATTGGTCCTCTTTGAAATGAAAGACAAGGAACAACTACAAATGAAAAAAAAAAAACCTTTAATAATCAAATTAATCCTTGATCTCATTGATGTGGGTATTCCCTAGAATGATGCAGATCGTGGACCATCCAGGCTTCCTGCTGATCCTCTTTGACTTTTAATAAATTGCCCCATGGGGCTCATTTACCACCTGCCATTTATCACTTTCTCTTGACAACCCCAAGCATTGGAGCTCTGAGCCTGTCCACTGGCTATCCCCTGTGACCAGGCAATCTTTTTCCCTTGGGCGTCTTTTTGATACCCTCCTTACACTGCCTTTCCTATAAAATTTCTTATGGTGATGTGGTATAGTGTGTTCACAAGCACCATCATGGCTCTTTGACCTCTTCTAGGTACAGTCTTAGTAGTGATTTTATTAGGTCAGAAAATATATACAATTTAATGACTTTTTGAACATAGTTCCAAATTGCTTTCCAAAACATTTGGAATAGTTCCTGCTTCTACCAACTTCCATGATTTTGCCTATTTTGTTTCATTCCCTCTAATATTTGTCATTTCTTCTTTTGTCATCTTTGCCAGCCAGACAGTTGTGAAGTAGAATCTTAGAGCTTTTCTAATTATTAGAGATATGGAGTATTTTTTCACATGATTATGGATAGACTAGATTTCTTCCTTTGAAAACTCCCTGCATATATCTTTTGGTCTTTTATTAATTGAGAGATGGCTCTCAAAAGTTTGGATCAGAAGGCGGAGTCAAGATGGCGGCCTAGAAGCAGCAGAAATTCAGACCTCTGAATGCCCTTCCTTAGCGATCACAAACTAAATGCTCCTAGGGGACTGAAAATCAAACTTAACAACAAGACAGAGCCAAGGAACCCTCCTGCTAGACCCAATTAAAAAGGTATGCCCCCACCCCCAAAGCCGGAATCTGAGAACACTTGGGTTTAAGGGGAAGGCAGAAGGAAGGTCCCAGGATCCCTCTCCCCCACTCCCCCCATCTAGAGCGCTAGCCCCCAGCGGCAGCAGGAACCTTGGGGCAGGCAAAGGTGCTGATCTGGAGGCTGTACCTTGCAGGCAGGGCTGTACCAAGCTCAGAGCATCGAACACAGATGGCAGGGAAGGAGCTGGAGAGTGAGCATAGAACTGACACCCTGGTCAGAGCTGTGGAGATCCTCCTTATTTCTCCAGCCTTCCAGGACGTTTTGGCCTCAGAGCACACCCAGCCCAACCCAGCTGAACTTAATCCCATCAAAAGTCTTCAGAACTCAGGGAAGCCCAGGCTCCAACACCCCTCCCTCAGGGACTGCACCAAGAGATCCTCTGTCAAAGCTCCAAGAGGGGAGACTGACAAAAGCCCCCAAAACCAAAAAAATGAGAGGAACAAGAGCACAGACAAATACAGGGAGCAAAGAAGGCAAACAACAGAAAAAGAAGAAAGAAATTGCAATAGACAGCTTCTATTCAGTAAACGATAAATCAGAAATCCCAGCAAATTGGATTCAGCCTTTGGAAGAACTCAAAATGCAATTCAAAATGCAATTAAGAGAGGCTGAAGACAATTGAGAAAAGAACTTAAAAACTAAGATAAGTCATCTGGAAACAGAGGCACTTGAACTAAAACGAGAACGTAGTGTCTTGAAAGCCAAAATTAACCAGCTGGAAAATGAGGCAAAGGAGATGAAAGATGAGGCAAAGAAGATGAAAAATGAGGCAAAGGAGATGAAAGACGAGGTAAAGAGGATGAAAGATGACTTCCAAAGAAAATCAGACCAGAAGGAGAAGGATGACCAAAAAGCCAGGGATGAAATCCAGTCTTTAAGAACCAAAATACAACAACAAGAATTCAGTGATCTCACAAGGTAGCAGGAAACTATAAAACAAAATCAAAAGAATGAAAAAATTGAGGAAAACATGAAGCATCTCATTCACAAAACAGAGGATTTAGAAAACCGTTCGAGGAGAGACAATTTAAGAATCATTGGTCTACCAAAGACCATGACAAAAGAAAAAGCCTGGACATAATACTACAGGAAATCATTCAAGAAAACTGAGGGAAAAGTGGAAATTAAAAGAATCCACAGGTCACCTCCTGTATTTAATCCCCAACTGACAACACCCAGGAATGTTATAGCCAAATTCAAGAACTACCCAGACCAAAGAAAAGACATTACAAGCTGCCAAGAAGAAGTCATTCAGATACCATGGAACCACAGTGAGAATAGCGCAGGATCTGGCTGCATCCACACTGAAGGACCAAAAGGCATGGAATATGATATTCTGGAAAGTGAGGGAACTAGGTCTACAACCAGGAATCAACTACCCAGCAAAACTGACTATATTCTTACAGGGAAAGATGGTTATTCAACAAAATAGAAGAATTCCAAGAATTTGTAAAGAAAAGACCAGACCTGAACAGAAAATTTCATGCCCAAGCACAGAACTCAAGAGAATCATCAAAAGGTAATTAAAAAAGAGGAAAAAAAGAAAAACATAACAAAACAAAAAAAAACCCTTTTTTTAAAGACTCAATAAGTTAAAATGTTATGTATCCCTATAAGAAAAGAGGTCATTCGTAACTCTTAAAAATTGTTATCACCTGGGCAGCTAGAAGAATTACACTTAGAGGGAACAGTGACAAACCGTATAGGATGAAATGACAAGACATAAATAGGTATATAGATATATGTATGCATAAATGCATATATACTGTTAGATCTAAATTAGTTTTGAGCTTTAAATAGTTGTAGATAAGAGAGTGGGAGCCATAAACTGGGATAATTAAAATGTTTGGGAGCAAGGGAAATATATATTCCCAATTTATGAATATGCCCAAGCCAACTGGGTTTTATAGAGAAATTTAATTTATAATACACTGATTAATCAATAGAAAAACAGAGAAAGTAAGAAAGGAATAAGAATGAAGGGCCTCAAGCCAATAAGGCCTAGACCTCAGTCCTAAGAGATAAATCAGTCAGTTGGTTTTATCACTCACCCAAGATCTCTCTAGGTAAGGCTTCTCATGCCAACCTCAGGCTCCACCTTCATTGTGTTTCCTTTCAAGAAATGTTTCCAGAGAATTCTCCTCCTGACTCCTCCTGAGTTCTCCTTCCACAGCCTCCTTCAAGACCTCTCCAGGAGCTCTCCCTCCAGGACCTCTCTCCTCTCAGACCTCCTTCAGAGCAAAAAACTCTCTCCTTCAGTCCTCAGACCCAACTATCTTTAAGCAAACAATCATAAGTTCCCTCCCCTCAGTTCTCACATCTACCAATCACTGTCGATGTCTCCCCTGTGCCAATGGTGGCTCTAGCTTAACCCAGGACCGCCCAGAGGTCTGACCCCTTTGCACATGTCTGTTGAAGGTCATATTCTCAAATAATTAAATCTTGATCTTTGTTGCAGCCCTTCCTAAATCCTTTTACTCTGAGTAGGGTGGAGATTGTAGTTTCCAAGACCTGGTTCTGTCATTCCAAGTATCTCTATTGTATCAATTCTAAAATCAATCATGACTCTAAGAACTTCCTGTTCTATGCTTAAGCATAGAATAAGGTCAAAGCCCTTTCCATTGTTTAGCAAAAGGTTTCTGTCCTAAAGTAGACTTAAGTAGGGAGGAGAAGGATCCTCCCATGCCAAGGAGTTTCATATTCCAATAGAGTTCTTACTATTAGTAGGAAATTTTTTCAAGTATGAAATTTCCCAATGGGGGAATTTCCAACATTCATAAGTCTAAGAAATTTTAAGGTTTACAATACATATATATGTGTATATATATATACATATATATGTGTGTGTGTGTGTGTATATATATATACACACACACACACAACTAGAGCGAAAAAAAAGGCGTTAATACTAAAAGAAATGGGAAAAGAACCAAAAGGGAGTAAATTTATATGCCACAAAGAAGCTCATGGTGGGAGGGGGGAGAACATCAATACACTGGAAGGGTAAAGAGGTTGGAGATAGGAAATACTCAACTCTTATGTGCATTGAAATTGACCCAAAGAGGGAAGAACAATCCATTGGGGCAGAGAATAGATTTGCGCCCTATGAGTAGAAGGGTAACAAATGGACTGGTGTGGAGGGAAGCAGAACAAGGGAGGGAGATGGTGGGGGTGTAGTTTTAGAAAGACTGCAGGGACAATAAGGCGGGGGAGAATAAGAAGGAAGGGGGTAGAAAGAGAAGTAAAATAAGGGTGGGAACTAGGGGGACTGATTAAAAACAAACATTGGTGTAGAAGGAAATAGTAAAAGAAGAAAAGGTAGGACCAGGAGTAGAAATCAAAATGCTGGGAAATACGCGGCTAGTAATCATAACTCTGCATATGAATGGAATGAACTCACCCATAAAACGCAAGCAAATAGCAGAGTGGATTAGAATCCAAAACCCTACCATATCCTGTCTACAAGAAACGCACATGAGGAAGATAGAGACGCATAGGATGAAAGTAAGAGGATGGAGCCAAATCTATTGGGCATCAACTGATATAAAGAAGGCAGGAGTTACAATCATGATATCTGACAAAGCCAAAGTAAAAGGTAATTACAACCTGATAAAAGGCAGTATAGACAATGAGGAAATATCAGTACTCAACATGTATGCACCAAATGACAGCATCCAAATTTCTAAAGGAGAAACTAGTGGAGCTCAAGGATGAAATAGATAGAAAAATTATACTAGTGGGAGACCTGAACCTTCCTCTATATGAACTAGATAAATCAAACAAAAAAAAATAAATAAGAAAGAGGGAAGAGAAGTGAATGAAATCTTAGAAAAATTAGAGTTAGTAGATATGTGGAGAAAAATAAATAGGGACAAAAAAGGAATACACCTTCTTTTCAGCAGCACATGATATGTTCACAAAAATTGACCATGTATTAGGGCATAAAAACATTGCAAACAAGTGCAAAAGAGCAGAAATAATAAATGCAACCTTCTCAGATTACAGTGCAATGAAAATAATAATTAGTAAGGGTACATGGAGAGGCAAATCAAAAATTAATTGGAAATTAAACAATACGATTCGCCAAAAACCAGTTAAAGAACAAATCATAGAAACAATAACTTCATTGAAGAAAATGACAATGATGAGACATCCTTTCAAAACCTATGGGATGCAGCCAAAGCAGTACTCAGGGGGGAATTTATATCCTTGAGTTCATATATTAACAAATTTAAGAGGGCAGAGGTCAGTGAATTGGGCATGCAAATTAAAAAATTACAAAGTAAACAAATTAAAAATCCTCAAATGAAGACTAAATTAGAGATCCTAAAAATCAAAGGAGAAATTAATAAAATTGAAAGTCAAAGAACTATTGACTTAATAAATAAGACTAGGAGCTGGTACTTTGAAAAAATAAATAAAATAGACAAAGTACTAGTCAGTCTAATTAAAAAAAGGAAAGGAGAAAACCAAATTGACAGTATCCAAGATGAAAAGGGAGACCTCACCTCTAATGAAGAGGAAATTAAGGCAATGATTAAAAACTATTATGCCCAATTATATGGCAACAAACATGGCAATCTAGGTGATATGGATGAGTACTTACAAAAATGTAAATTGCCTGGAGTAACAGAGGAAGAAATAGATTACCTAAACAACCCCATATCACAAAAAGAAATTGAACAAGCCATCAAAGAACTCCCTAAGAAAAATTCCCCGGGTCCAGATAGATTCATAAATGAATTCTATCAAACATTCAAAGAACAACTAATCCTAATATACAAATTATTTGTCAGAATAAGCCAAGAAAGAGTTCTACCAAATTCATTTTATGACACAAATATGGTACTGATCCCAAAACCAGGCAGGTCAAAAACAGAGAAAGAAAACTATAGACCAATCTCCTTAATGAATATAGATGCAAAAATCTTAAATAGGATACTAGCAAAAAGACTCCAGCAAATCATCACAAGGGTTATTCACTGTGACCAGGTAAGATTCATACCAGGAATGCAAGGATGGTTCAATATTAGGAAAACCATCCACATAATTGACCATATAAACAAGCAAACCGACAAAAATCACATGATTATCTCAATAGTGCAGAAAAAGCCTTTGATAAAATACAACACCCATTCCTATTGAAAACACTAGAAAGTATAGGAATAGAAGGGCCTTTCCTAAAAATAATAAACAGTATATATCTAAAACCATCAGCAAACATCATCTGGAATCAGATAAATTAGAAGCCTTTCCAATAAGATCAGGAGTAAAACAAGGATGCCCATTATCACCTCTTATTTAACATTGTACTAGAAACACTAGCAGTAGCAATTAGAGAAGAAAAAGAAATTGAAGGTATTAAAATTGGCAATGAGGAGACCAAGCTATCACTCTTTGCAGATGATATTATGGTCTACTTAAAGAATTCCAGAGAATCAACCAAAAAGCTAGTCGAAATAACAACTTTAGCAAAGTTGCAGGATACAAAATAAACCCGCATAAGTCATCAGCATTTCTATATATCTCCCACCCATTTCAGCAGCAAGAATTAGAAAGAGAAATTCCATTTAAAATCACCCTAGACAATATAAAATATTTAGGAATCTATCTGCTGAGACAAACACAGGAACTATATGAACACAACTACAAAACACTCTCCACACAATTAAAACTAGATCTAAACAATTGGAAAAACATTGATTGCTCATGGGTGGGATGAGCTAACATAATAAAAATGACAATCCTACTCAATTTACTTATTTAGTGCCATACCCATTGAACTACCAAAAAACTTTTTTATTGAATTAGAAAAAAACATAACAAAGTTCATTTGGAAGAACAAAAGATCAAGGATATCCAGGGAAATCATGAAAAAAAATGCAAAGGAAGGAGGACTTGCAGTCCCAGATCTCAAACTATACTATAAAGCAGTGGTCATCAAAACAATTTGGTACTGGCTAAGAGACAGAAGAGAGGATCAGTGGAATAGACTTGGGGTAAATGACCTCAGCAAGACAGTCTATGCTAAATCCAAAGATCCCAATTTTGGGGACCAAAACCCACCCACTATTTGATAAAAACTGCTGGGAAAATTGGAAGACAGTATGGGAGAGATTAGGTTTGGATCAACATCTCACACCCTACACCAAGATAAATTCAAAATGGGTGAATGACCTGAATATAAAGAAGGAAACTATAAGCAAATTAGGCGAACACAGAATAGTATACTTGTCAGAACTTGGGGAAAGGAAAGACTTTAAAACAAGCAAGAGCTAGAAAAAAATCACAAAATGTAAAATCAATCATTTTGATTACATCAAATTAAAAAGGGTTTGTACAAACAAAACTAATGCATCCAAAATTAGAAGGGAAGCAACAAATTGGGAAATAATCTTCATTACAAAAACCTCTGACAAAGGTCTAATTACTCGAATTTATAAAGAGCTAAACCAATTGTACAAAAAGTCAAGTCATTCTCCAATTGATAAATGGGCAAGGGACACGAATAGGCAATTTTCAATTAAAGAAATCAAAACTATTAATAAACACATGAAAAAGTGTTCTAAATCTCTTATAATCAGAGAGATGCAAATCAAAACAACTCTGAGGTATCACCTCACACCTAGCAGATTGGCTAACATGACAGCAAAGGAAAATAATGAATGCTGGAGGGGATGTGGCAAAGTAGGGACATTAATGCATTGCTGGTGGAGTTGTGAATTGATCCAACCATTCTGGAGGGCACTAAAAAACTGTCTGCCCTTTGACCCAGCCATAGCACTGCTGGGTTTATACCCCAAAAAGATAATAAGGAAAAAGACTTGTACAAGAATATTCATAGCTGCACTCTTTATGGTGGCCAAAAATTGGAAAACGAGGGGATGCCCGTCAATTGGGGAATGGCTGAACAAATTGTGGTATATGTTGGTGATGGAATACTATTGTGCTCAAAGGAATAATAAAGTGGAGGAATTCCATGGGAACTGGAACAAGCTCCAGGAATTGATGCAGAGTGGGAGGAGCAGAACCAGGCAAATATTGTAACTGTGGTACAATCGAAGGTAATAGACTTCTCCATTAGTGGCAATGCAGTGACACTGAACAACTTGGATGAATCTACAAGAAAAACCACTCTCCACATTCAGAGGAAACACTGTGGGAGTAGAAACACTGAAGAAAAACAACTGCTTGAATACATGGATCGAAGGGATATGGTTGGGGATGTACACTCTAAATTAACATCCTAGTGCAAACATCAACAACATGGAAATAGGTTCTGATCAAGGACACAAGTAATACCCAATGAAATTGTGCATTGGCTGCAGGAAGGTTGGGTGGAGGGGAGGCAGGGAAATAATGTGATTATTGTAACCAAGTAATAATGTTCTAAATTGACTAAACTAATTCAAGTGGGGAAAAAAAGTTTGAATCAATTTCTTATATATCTTGGGAATGAGCCCTTTATCAAAAAACAAAGATTTTTCCCCCAGTTATAAGTTTCCCTTCTAGTAACTACGTTGTTTTGTTTCTGCAAAAAAAAAAAACAAAAAACTATTACATATATTTTTTATTTATTTAAAATTGCCCATTTTAACAGTTGTAATCTTCTCTGTCCCTTGTATTGTCATGAATTCTTTCTCATCCATACATCTGAAAGGGAGATCACTTCTTTGTTCATTTAATTTGCATATGTATCCATTTGGCCCTTAACTTGATATGTAGTATGAGATGTTGAAATGTATACATACATATATATGTATGGAGAGAGACAGACCGACAGACACACTGAATTTGTTAGTCCACTTTCTAGGTTTTCCAGCCTCTAGTTTCCTTTGGAACTGCTTAGAATGACAAATGCTCTGGGATGACTTATCAGATATTTTGGACCACAACAGTACCCAAAGTCATAAAAATCCCTTGCCTCCTCTGCAAAGGTATCCTAGACCAAGCTTCTCAGAATACAGAAAGATTCCTCTTTTTTTGCTTCACTTTTCATGACAGCCTTCTTGCCACTTTCCCTTCACTTCATCTTTTGCTTCCTGCTTGATGTTCTCAGAAACTGTGACAGCAGCTTTGATGGTCAGATCCCCTTTGGCTTAGGCTTCCCCCCAACTGTGTCTGGGGTATCTATAGCCATGTTGTGCTGCTTGCAAGATGCAAAAGCCTTTTCTTGTCCTCTTCTTTTGCCAAATATAACTAAATTTTTCTCTTTTGAATAAATTCTTGCTTAAGCTACTGCTTTGTGCATAAAAATTTTGTGCTGAGCACCCCTGCTAAGCATTACTGAGGAAATGTTGAGCCATGGCTACATAACCCAGCTGTAGCTTCAGTGGGAATGAGTACAGCCTTATCTTGATAGTCACTATTTATTTCCCAGGAATGCCTCTCACAAGTACGTGGTATTCTTTCTGTTAAAAATATAGTTTCCTTTTTTGTGGTGTGATGTTTTTTAGAGTTGGTCATGTCTAATGCTTTCCAATTTTTCCCTTGAAGAAAGTATTTATGATGTATAGAGATTTCTATGTGGCTTATAAGTCTTTGACTTTAAATTCATTACTATTAAGTCTAATTTTCCAGTGTATTATTTTACTCTTCTGTCCTGCTGCTGTCTTTAAAGTCAACAAGCATCTGAGAATATATTAGTTTTGTTTGGAAGAGTTTCATTTGCTTCTTCAAATAATTTTTTGTTTCCTCAGACTCAGCAACAGATAACACATAACCTTCAAATATTTTCATGGTTATCATTTTGCAAACACTCCACAGGACAAGGTAGCAAAATGTCCCATGGAATGTTTGTTCTTGTTGCCTTTGGACAAACAATGAAGCTAATGTTCCCTAATCCTTTATTCACCGCTCCAAGGGAAAACATGTTGATCATCCTTCCTATTTCTTTTCTTTTTATATATATTTTTTCAATCAGCAAAAACTCTACCTTCTCCCCTTCCTCTTCTTATTATCCCCCCTCCATTTTGAGAATGAAGAAAAAACCAAAACTCCTGTTACAAATACATAGAGTTAATCAAAACAAATTTCCACATTGACCATGTCCAAAAGAAATGTTTCATTCTGTACTCTGAGTCCTTTCAGGACAGGGATAGCATATATTTCATTAGTTCCTAGAATCACGGTCAGTCATTACACTGACCTGAGTTCCTAATTCTTTCAAAGTTGTTTGTCTTTATTATATTTAATATAAATTATTCTCCTGGTTCTGCTCACTTCATTCTGCATGAACTCACACAAATCTTTCTAAGTTTCTTCTTGTCCCATGGAGTCATTGGATTTTATGTGATCCATTCAAATTTTCAAGATTGTTGCTTGGGCAAAGTTTTGTGCTTCTTGTGCCAAGCTATTAATTCCCATTTTTCTTCTATGACTCAATTCTATTTTGAACTCTTTAAAAAAATTCTTGCTTTACGTCTTCTAGAATTCTAGCCATGTATGTGTCCAAGGTGTAGGGTTTGGGGTTTTTTTTTAAATATATTTTGGATTAGATGAATAATTTCTTCTGGGTTTGTGTCTTAAGGATCCCTATCACTGTAATAGCTCTTTATGATGGATTTTTGTTTGTTTATTTTTCTAGCCTACTTCTTGATCTTAGACATATATTGGGTTTTGTATACTTCTGGAGGGAAAGTCTGACCAGTGTAAAGGATAATTTTAGGGTTGTGACCTAAACTAAATTAATTTTGGTCACCAAGGAATGTCCCAAATAAAAATACCCAAGTCAGTTTAGAAATTTATGGTGGTTTAATCAATATAGAGGGAAGAAATCAAGGAGAAGAGAGAGGGAAAGGGTATAGGATTTCTCCTGCCTGGCCTGCACCAGGCGGTGTTCAAGGTCCTCTGCCACAAGGTTTTTGAAGAAAATTAGAGGCTTCTAAGTGGATAGTGTCTGAAAGGTAAAGGAGAAAGAATCAGCCTAAACTCCAAGAGAACTCAGAGAAGAAGCCTCACCTGAACTAGCTTACTAGGCTTCCTCCAGTATAGTATCGAGGGAAACTCACCGCTAAACCGGACAATAGCTGCTGCTATGCCAAGATGCCAAGATGCTCAGCAAGCTGCCGCCAGAGACCAAAGAGAGGAAGTGACGCAAAATATATAGACGGTTTTACATCAGTTTCCTGCGTCTCACATGTACCAATGGTAGCTTAAACTTGACTTAGGGCAGCCCAGGGGTCTGTCAGTTGTTTCTGATTTGCCATTTGCTAGCACATGTCTGTCATAGGCCATCCTCCTAAATACTTAAGAATGAGTGTAGATTTTGTTAGACTAAGTAGGGTAAAGTAATCTAAAGTTCACACCAGTCATATTGCTGTTGGAGGGAGAAAGCATTTCTATAGCACCTATTATATGCCAGGCACTATGCTAAACACTTTACAAATATTTTGTCATTTGATCCTGACAGCAACCCTGAGAAAAGGTACCTGCTATTATTATCTCTTATTTTATAGTTGGGGAAACTCAGGCAGATAGAGGTGAAGTGACTTGCCCTGGATCACACAGCTAATAAGTGTCTGAGGCTGGGTTTGAATTTAAGTCCCTGATTCCAGGTCTAGCACTCTGCCTACTCCACTACCTAAGCAAATGTAAAATCAAAAGATATCCATAAAATAAGATTTATTTTTAAATATTTAAAGATTCAGTATGAACACTTATTGTGCATTTTGTTTTAGAAAAGGGTTATTTTATTTGCTTTAAAATTCTCACTTGTGTCAGAAAACAACCTCGTTTATAAGATTATCAGTGGGATAAAATGAAAACAGGTCTTAATGAATCTGATATCAGCTAAAATAGACTCTTGATTTTGGTGCAGAAATGATGAAACTGTAGAATACCACCAAATTATTCCTAAGAGTAAAACATCTGATGATTAATGATGAAGCAGCAGAGCTTTTCAGTAGTTGTGGGGATGCCTTGGATTTGCTTTTTATCTCTGAAATTTGTAGTTTACAATGAAATCTCAAGTTAACTTTGTTAGACTCACATAATCTAACTTAAAAAGTAGAATTTCAGTAGCTTTTTTTCCCCCTGAAGCTGGAATAAATTTCAAGTTAGAAATATTGAACAGATCTTTCTGCCAGGGAGAACTAATACATTTTGTGGGGAAATAATACTGACTTCAGTTGCTGGAACTTTCAAAGAAACCTGCAAAGATTGTCCATTTCCCTGTTACTTTCCCCCTCATTTCTAGAAGTTCTAATTTTAAAATAGAGTTTATTACGGGATTTTTATTTTCAAATAGCTTTTGCTAAAAGTGACTGCTATAGCTGATTATTATTTCAGAGAGGGCAGGGAACACGGCTAACATAACTAACAGGATTTGGGAATCTATGTGAATTCAGCATTCCTTATTATCTTTATGGTCACTCACCTCTCTGGGTCTTGGTTTCTTCATCTGTCAGATGAAGGGGAGGACTTGACTAAGTGATTTATAAGGTCTAGGTCTAAATTTTAACATCTTTTTCTCCTAGTTATTACTATGTGAATTTGTCAGCATGTCAAGGACTTATGATTTCATCAGTCTGGAAGTCTGGCTGTGCCTGTATTAATTAGTAAGCTTTGACTGTATCTACTGTTGTCTCCACTGCCTGAGGGCCAGTTTCGTCCCTTCACCACAGTTCTCCAATACCATTAAGAGGGGATTGGAGTGTTTAGGCTTTCTGCCATTGACACCAACCCCCAGTAAAAGTGTTTCCCCAATTGTAGGAGGACCCCTACTCCCTGGTTCCATTTAACCCTTGTGAATCTTAAAAATTCTCAGACTCTACCTTAGAACAGTTTTGGTTAAGGCTGCTATCCCCTTATTTTTCAATGAGGGGACTTTGGTCAGGAATGTGGGAACTCTAACATTACTCCACGCATACTTAGGCATGCTTTAGGGGAAGATAAAGTTGTTAACTCCTTACTGAACAATGGAAAGGTACCCAGCCCATACTTAAAGTAAAGCTAAAACCCTTAAGCTGGGTCTATTTTTAGGTCTAATACAAAAAAAGGTGCTAAGTACCTATGAAGGTCAAATTAATCACTAAAAGGTCAAGCAAGCTTAGCAAGAGGTGTGAGGTTTTAGTCTACCCAGAGAAGGTGATAACAGGATTAGTCTACTCAGGTGTGAATTACTCAAAAGTTTTAGTCTACTCAGGTGTGAATTAAGAATGATCAGTCCTTTGGAAAACGTCTACTGTGATTGGTAGACATAAAAACTTAGAGGAGGTGACAAAGGAGAAAATTCTCTTTTAAAGGAGGTCAGAAGGCCTCTAAAAAAAAAAATTCAGCTATGGAGCTGAATTGGAGGCTGGTCTCTCTCTCTCTCTCTCTCTCTCTCTCTCTCTCTCTCTCTCTCTCTCTCTCTCTCTCTCTCTCTGTCTCTCTCTGTCTCTTTGTCTCTCTGTCTCTCTCTGTCTCTCTGTCTCTGTCTCTCTCTCTCTCTGTCTCTCTCTCTCTCTGTCTCTCTCTGTCTCTCTCTCTCCCCCTCCCCCTCTCCCTCTTTCCACATCCGGCCTGGAATCCTGACTCTCAGGTCTCCATGGCTAGATTCCAGGTTCAGTAGGGATCCCAGGATTCTACTGCCTAGAACTGAAAAGGGCAAATCGAACAGACCAGAATAAAACACCAGGCATGGTTTTTTTTTTTTGGGGGGGGGGGTTAGCACAGATTCTAAAAGAGACCAGGGAGAAAGTAGCCCTTCCCACCTCATCTCCCCTCCTCTGGAGGCTGCAAGTAAAAGAACATGACTGTTCCAGTCTTGTAGTTTTAAAGATACAACCCATTCTGGCCATTCAGCCAATTGAAAGAGGCTACTCCCACCCATATTGGAGTGGGGTCTGGGATTGCTGAGTATTTCCTCTGTGTTAGATGATCTGGGAATGTGCCAGAAACCTCTCATTAATGTAATACTCAGTTTTAGTGTTTGTACCATGGCTCTTCAGCTGGTACTTTTCATGCAGAATTTGAACCCCAAGACCTACACTCTCTTTTACCATGTTGGGCTGCCTCTCTCTTTGGTAATCTGGTAGGTTTTTGCTGGGTTATTCTCCTTCTGGGAAATAAGTGTTAACAGCCAATCGTCCATTTCCCCCTTCCCTCCTCACCCAGTAAGGTACCCGTATGAAGGAAAAACTGATTTCAAATGTTCCCTAGTCATTAAGATACTATTATTTGTTCCCAAATTACATTGTAGTCTTGGCCTTCCTCCAAATACCCTGCTGCATTTCTAGAAGAAAGGAAGAAGAAAAGGAGCAAGATTGCCAGTACTAACAACGGTGAAAGTGTGTGTGTGTGTATGTTCTATGTGTTTGTCGCTAGGTTTTCCCTATTAATAACCTCCAGTTTGTAAACAGACACAGGGAGAAAGAGTCTAGCCATGATGCAATTTAATGACCTGCTTTCTCTAGATTACAATTAGGTGTTGAAATTTAGAACGGCTGTTTTTACCTAAAAGGGGGTAGGGATAGTGTTGATATCTTTTTTAGAAGCCACAACTTGACCCTGTTCAAACCATCCATTCTTAGTCATTTTGTTCTTTTTTTTTTAACCCTTATCTTTCATCTTGTAATCAATACTGTGTATTGGCTCCAAGGCAGAAGAGTGGTAAGGGCTAGGCAATGGGGGTTAAGTGACTTGCCCAGGGTCACACAGCTAGGAAGTGTCTGTGGTCAGATTTGAACCTAGGACCTCATGTCTCTAGGCCTGGCTCTCAATCTACTGAGCCACCCAGCTGCCCCCTCATTTTGTTCTTTTAAAACTAAAGCTTTGTGCATTTTTACAAAGATGCTACCGATTCCTTCTTCCTCTTTTTTAGCAGTTGTTTCCATAGCAACATTTCCAGCTGATGCTAGGTAAGGTCTGTACTTCAGGCAGTCCCCAAGTCCTTACTGCCAATTTATTTCAACTGAAAACAGATCCAGAAAGTCAGAACAGATGTCTTTTGAGTATTTGGGGAAGTGATCATATTTAGGGGGAATTTGATGCTTTAGAAATCCCCATGATTTGAGTTCAACTGTTTATCAGCCTCCTGTGGTTAGTACATATGAGTAATTAAAGCTAATTCAGCCCTGTACTTAGACATTGTGTCTGTTGTAACTAGTGCAAGGATTAGCTCATCTTTTTAGCTAGAAAAAAAATGGGATGGGAAACTTGGGTGCAAATGCTACCTGTAAAAATCTGTGGTCACCACAGACTATTCATTGCTCAACCTGCCAAAGGCAGCTATTTGAAACAAGGGAGCAGCCTGACCCTGAGACCAGTGTCTTGCTGTTTGTTTAGCACCAGGTCCATAGAAACCATGTTGACCAACCGGATCAGCCCTGTGATGAAGAAGAACACTAAAGAAAGAAGAGGAAAAATACATTTCTTTTAAAATGGAAGTAAAATGAATATAAAAAAGGATTTCTCCTGTAATTTTTTGTCCTTTTTGGTTCTTCACAAGAAGAATCACAAGAAGAATTTCCCTGATTCACTTGCTCTAAATTTAGCAGCTGCTTTTCTTGAACTGCCCATAAACTGTGTTTAGTCTACTCCTCCATGATGAGAATGGGGCCCATGACAAGTATTTGTACCTACCTGTACAAATCAAGCTGCCAACTGACAAGAGCAGAGAGTTCAGGGGTTGTTTTCTCCGGTATGAGAAAGAGTCTGTAAAGAGTTGTTCCTTATCTATGAACATGCATTGAAAATCTATATCAGTGAAGACTTCTATGGGAGAATTAATTGATATTTCTTTGCCTGGCAAAGCAAGAAATAGGAAATTTACTCTCATATCAAACTAGGTTATGCTAATTTAAGTTCTTGCCATTATCATAAATGGGTTTTAGATTATCCTAGGAATATGAAATTTTTAAACACTAACATAAAAATCCCTTGATTATTCCTTAATAGAGTAGTGTGATATAGTGGATACCCTTAGATCAGGAGAATGAGGGTTCAAGTCTGTAAAAATGGATTTGAATCCAGGACTCCAATCCCCAGAATCCTTTGCTCCACTTCCCCAGAATGCTTTGTAATCTCACCTGGGCTGAGAGCGAGATGGGGTATTTAAACCTGGTTGTGAATAGGCTCGGGCTTTTTTGGACTTCTGTTTTGGAGCAGAGGTGGCTCTTTTCATAATGTAGGTGAGGTTGTGTCTAGGCCTCTCTGTGGCCTAGACACGTGTTTCTTATCCTGTATTTTCTTTAATCCTTAATCTTTAATAAACCTCATAAAAATATAATACTCCTTGCAGAGAGAAACTAATTTCTACCTGCCTCAGTCTCCCCTAATTTTAATCTTTACAAGTCCCATTTCAGACATACGTGAGCGAGCCCCTCAGGGCCTCATCTAAGGCAATAAGTTGTAGATACAGCATAGGTGGAGCGAGTTTCCTGCACTGATGAAATCACAGGTCTAGGCTAAAAATCCCTTAATTATTCAATTGAATGTATTATGCTTCCACCACCACCATTAAGTTTGCTTAAATAAAGACATCCATCTGAGTAGTCAGCCCCATCTTTCCTCACACAAATATTTGTTCTTTGTATTTGCTAAATGCTCTAATGGCGAGGCTTCCATTTTCAGTCAGCAAGCATCTACAAAGTATCTAGCAGATAAGGAAGGAGGAAGAGAGTACACTCCAGGCAGGGAGCATAGCCAGTACAAAGGTTTAGAGAAGAGAGATGGAGGCCACAGATGAAGAGCAAGAAGGACAGTTTGCCTGTATAATTTCTTATATGATTCAAGTTAAGGTGAACTTACGCAGTCAGAGGCCAGGGCAGTGAAGACAATAGAGCAGACTCCCTCAGCAAATGAGGCAACACCAAAAACTGAAAAGAGACCCCCCAGGGCCTTGGGCCCTGGTTCTACCTGAGGGAGGAGCAAAGCCAAGCCTGAAAGGAGAAGAATCGAGCTGGACTGTGACAAGGATGACTTCTTAAGTATAAATGAACCTCATGTCTTTGTCTGTATATCTATATCCATGTACACACACGTATCTAGAAATTAAAGTAACCCAGGACATGGAATCAGCTTCTTCTGTTTCCATATGTCAGTTCTGGGAAGATGGAGCAGTGCCCAGGAAATGACCTGGTCAGGAACTTACCAGTGGTGAAGAAAGTAAAGATGATGGTAACCACCAGGTTGCAGAGGAGAGGCTGGCTGCAGTAGTAGGCAGATCTGGGCCTGGAAATCAAGGACATGTAATCCCATAACCTGCAGGCTCAGCCAGAACTCGGTACTGCCATCCCCCCTCTAGCCTTGCCTCCTTCTGGAGTTCCAGACAGCTGATTTTCCATTTGTCCTTTGCCCTCCACCATTAGCAAGGACAGAAATAGCCCACAGCAACTTTTTTTCCAGTTAGCCAAACTGCTTTGAATATGAAACATCAAGTGAGAGAACGCTGCTCACGTTAATATGATACTTTGAGGAGAGAATAATTTAAGAGATTTTTTTTTCTTTGCAATAGATAGATGAATAAAAAATGAGAGGCAGTGTAATCTAGTGGAAAATGTGCTGAATTTCAAGATGGGGTCTTGTCAAAAGCCCAACTGTGCTACTACTACTTTTGTGACCACTGACTTAGAGCAAAAGTCCCCTGGTAGCTTGCTTCATTTTAGCTTTCTAGCAGAGGATCTTTATGGAGATAGTTTTATTCTGTATAGGTGATTTTAGCTGGGTCACCCTCAGACCTTAGAGACATTAGCTCATGCTGTGTGGGTAGGAATTGATCTCTAGGGAATGCATAGGTTGTAACAATGAATTTCTCTCCCTGGCTCATTTTTAATGGCTTCTGATTCTTTAAGAAGCAAGTGCTGATCTTCCCTAGCTCACCTAAACTTAGGCTAGAAATTTTGTATGAATCATTTTGTATCTTCAAAAAGGTGGCTAGATCTTATTGGGGCCAGGAGAAGAAACCATGGGACAGGCTGCAGTTAAATTCTTATCAGGGATCAGCCAGCCTGGGTACAGCACCTCTGCAGGTAAGATGAGCTCTAGGCCTCTGCCTGGGGTTGCCCATACTCCCCTACCCAGTACTGGCTGCTGCAGGGGCTGGGAAAGAATGCCCAGTCCAGAGAAGAGCACAGTCAGCTGGCTGAACATAGATTGTATATTACTTATTCAGAGCTCGAGTCCTCTCCAAGAAACCAGCTCTGGGTTTTGTTACAAGGCTTTGTACAAGGTTTACAGTGTTAAACTACAGCCTTGCCACTATTCTACCTTTAAAGTCAATCCCATTGAACTAAAATTGTGGCTTGCTCTGCCTCAGGAACAAACTTGGAACAAGTCAGTCAAGCCTCCTTCTAACTGAACAGACTCCTTCGCTCTTTTCTTCCCTGCTCCCAAAGAGATTTTGTCTCTCAGAGCACACATCTTTGTCATGATATTCACATCATCATATACTTTAGATAAGTTTCATCCAATTGAAGATATCCTTGAGTTGGGACCACCCATTTCTATCATGTCTGGCTTCAGATGACATAGTAATGTCCTTCAGACCATTGGAATGGGTTTTTAGGGAAGCTAAGTGGTATAATCCCTCTGTAACCCCAAATCATTGATTTCAGCAATATTGCTGCTGCTCCAGATATTTTTGGAAATTGCTTTCCAAGTAAATATATGAGCCATAAGAGAATCTCTTAGACCCAGAACTGGCACTTCATAGCTTGGTTACCAGACTTGGGTATTTATAGAAGTTAAATACAACCTCAAAGCATAAAGTTTTGCCCTGTGGAGGCTATTCTGAATTTCCGTGCTAAAAGTTCTTCAGGCAGATTGTTTGGGATGAGGTTGCTTTGGATGCTTAAATTCTGCTCTTCTAGGGGGGAAAAAAATGAAGCTCCACTTTAGTGACTCTTTCCAAACACAGACAAGATGCATTATTACTTGGAAAGCTGGATTAGTAAAGATTTCATTCCCTTTTTTGCCTATCAAACTTCTTGGCCTGATTTTTTTAAATCTCAGTGATTTTTAATTGAGTAATTTGACTTGGCTAATGCCTCAGAAAGAAATGACAATTCTTCCATAATTCAGCACATTCTCCATCCTCTACCCAATTGTCTGCAGATAAAGGTACTTACAACCTGAGGTGGGTGGGTCTGGGAAGCCAGCAGCATAAGTGAGGCTGTGTACACCAAACAAAAGTGAATCATGGCCAAGATAAACTGGAATGCCTATGAGAGCAAGGAGAAACCAAAGCCTTGGTGTCAAGGCTCCAAGGGCAGGATTTATTAACACTTATGGCATCCTGGACCCTTTGGGCAGTCTAATAAAGCCTAGATGCTCTTTCTAGATTCATATTTTTAAATGTATAAAATAACATACATAGGATCACAAAAGACACTAGTTGCATTAAAATCTAGTTGTCCAAAAAAATTTTTTTAAATTAAAACCTTTACCTTCAATACTGTGTTTTGGGTCCAAGCCAAAAGAATGGTAAAGAATAGGCAATGGGGGCTAAGTGATTTGTCCAGAGTCAATGCAGCTAGGAAATGTCAGAAGCCATATTTGAACCCAGAACTTCCCAAACCTAGGCCTGGCTTTCAATTCACTGAGCTACCCAGCTGCCCCCTATTCCCCATTATCAAAATTAAAAAAAAAAATGTACCTTACCCAAGCCTTTCCCTCAATTGGGTAGAAATCCTAGTCCCTAGGGTCATTCCTGGCCCTCAGACTTGGGGTCAGATGGAACCATCCTATTGCACAGTTTCTGTTCTCCCAGGCTGGCTGTGCTTCTCAGTGATTCTCATTTGAGAATAAAGCAGCAGTTGCCTGTGACAGACAGAGCTGGAACACTGTTGGCTCAGATGACAGTAGTCACTGCCCTCCATCATTGGCCCCCTCATCTCCATCTTCACATAGGAGGGCAAGTGTTGGCAAGTAATAACACAGTTCCATTTGCGCAAGAGCAGGTAATTCATGACTTGGTTGCCATGGGAGTGAGGGAAACAACTGACCACAGTCTTGTTTCAGTGAGCCCAGTTTACTGCCATTAATTTATTTTCCAATGGAAATTGGACTAGCATTATTTGCTTAAGCAAAGAGTCTAGAAACAAAATAAGTGGCCATCAGTTGTAAATTGGCTAAAAAAGAAGCTGCTTTGTGAATATAATATTTTCATGTAGAAATGTCAAAGGTGAATAATAGTTCAGAGAAGCATGGAAAGATCCATGTGAACCTGTGCAGAATGAAATAAGCAGAACCAAAAGAACAATGTGCCCAAACAACAAAATTCATGAAATGATCACAGAAAAGAAAAGAAATTCCAAGGAAGCAAAAGCCAGTAATGGGACCCGAGAACAAGAACTGAAAACTCTTCTCCTAGCATTAGAAAAGGAGAGTGGGAACAGAATGCTGCATTCACTGTTAGAGGTGGTCACTGGTGTTCTTTTCTTTTTTCAAGAGAGACTTTAATCTAGGGAGTATAGGGAGGAATATATTTCTAGAAATGGCCAAGTATAAAAAACAAAAAACATTTCAGGGAGGAGGGGTTAAGGGAATGGCAATGAGGCATCTACAGCAGGTTGAAGTGGGTTTTAGACATACATAAAGGAAGCCAAATGGTTAACATGCAGACCTTACAAAAAAGTCTTAGAGCAGACTTTCAGTTGAATATACTTCACTGATTTGGGGATTTGAAACTAAAAAGGACACTGAGCAGATAGGATAGACTTAGAATTAAAAGAAGCTTAGAGGTCATCTCATCCAACCCTCCCACTTTCCAGAAGAGCATACTTGAGACACAGAGAGGTATAGTGACTTAACCAAGATCAAGGTAGAGCCCAAACTAAAAGCCCTTACTATGTGTTAGGCACTGTGCTAAGCACTGGCAATGCTTGCCCTCAAGGAGTAGACATTCTTTTTTATTTTATTTTTATTTAGTCAATTTAGAACATTATTCCTTGGTAATGTGAATCTTAAAATTTCTCAGGCTTGTGAATGTTAAAAATTCTCAGACCCTACTTCAGAACACTTGGTTAAGACCATTCCCCCTTTTAAACAGTGAAGGGACTTAGTCAGGAATGTGAGAACTCTACTCCACCAATACTTAAGCATACTTTAGGGGAAGATAAAGTTGTAAACTCTTTACTGAACAATGAAAAAAGTACTTAACTCATCCTTATAGTGAAGCAAAAGCCTTAAGCTAAGTCTATTTTTAGGAAGGTGCTAAGTACCTATGAAGGTCAGGCAACTTCAAACTTGCAAGGGACAAGCCAAACAAAATAGGTGTGAGGTTTTAGTCTACTCAGGTGTGAATTACTCAAAAGTTTAGTCTATGCAGGTGTGAATTAAGAATGGTCAGTCCTTTGGAAAACGTCTACTGTGATTGGTAGATGTGAGAACTTAGGGGAGGTGACATAGGAGAAAATTCTCTTTAAAAGAAGGTCAGAAGCTGAGAGCAAGGGGACTCTCTCTGAAAAAACTCTCTTGAAGAACTCTCTCTGGAGCTCTCTATAAAGAGGACTCAGCTCGGTGGCTGAACTTAGTTGAGCTGAAGAGCTGAACTGGTGGGTCTCTCTGAACACTAGAATCTTGCTTGGGACAAATCTTGTGGTGAGTGATTAAAGACTAACTGATATCTCTCTCTTGGACTTAAGCCTAGGCTGGCCTAGGCTGGTCTAGCCCTTTTCTCATTATTCCCTCTTACTCTCTCTCTCCCTTTCATTAATTCCTCATTTGTATTAATTAAAATCTCTATAAAACCCAGCTGACTTGGGTATATTTCATATTTGGGAATTTTTCCCTGGCGACCACTTTATATTTGATTTAACTCAAGATGCAGTCTTGAAACCATATTTCTGTGGTCACAATTTAAGGCAACCACTCTTTTATCTGTAAGTTTTATGCCAAATACTATTTTAAATGTAATAGTAATAAGAATCATACTCTTCCCCTCCCTCTCCTCCCCCGACCCTTCCCGTAGCCGATGCACATTTCCCCTGGGTATTACATGTGTCCTTGATCAGAACCTATTTCCATGTTGTTGGTGTTTGCATTAAGATGTTCATTTAGAGTCTACATCCCCAATCATATCCCCCTCGACCCATGTAATCAAGCAGTTGTTTTTCTTAGGTGTTTTTACTTCCACAGTTTTTCCTCTGGATGTGGGTAGTGTTCTTTCTCATACATCCCTCCAAGTTGTTCAGGATCACTGCATTGCCACTAATGGAAAAGTCCATTACATTCGATTGTGCCACGGTGTATCAGTCTCTGTGTACAATGTTCTCCTGGTTCTGCCCCTTTCACTTTGCATCAATTCCTGGAGGTTGTTCCAGTCCCCATGGAATTCCTCCAGTTCATTATTCCCTTCAGCACAATAGTATTCCATCACCAACATATACCACAACTTATTCAGCCATTCCCCAATTGGAGGGCAGCCCCTCATTTTCCAATTTTTTGCCACCACAAAGAGGGCAGCTATGAATATTTTTGTACATGTATTTTTCCTTATTATTTCTTTGGAGTACAAATCCAGCAGTGCTATGGCTGGGTCAAGGGGCAGACAGTTTTTTATCGCCCTTTGGTCATAGTTCCAAATTGCCCTCCAGAATGGTTGGATCAAGTCACAACTCTGCCAGCAATGCATTAATGTCCCCACTTTGCCACATCCCCTCCAGCATTCATTACTTTCCTTTGCTATCATGTTAGCCAATCTGCTAGGTGTGAGGTGATACCTCAGAGTTGTTTTGATTTGCATCTCTGATTATAAGAGATTTAGAATGCTTTTTCATGTGCTTATTAATAGTTTTGATTTCTTTAACTGAAAATTGCCTATTCATGTCCCTTGCCCATTTATCAATTGGAGAATGGCTTGATTTTTTGTACAATTGATCTAGCTCTTTATAAATTTGAGTAATTAGACCTTTGTCAGAAGTTTTTGTTATGAAGATTGTTTCCCAATTAAGGAGTAGACATTCTAATGGTATGTGTGTGGCCGAATATCTGGCAGGCGGTATGGAGGCCTGGCTCCCAGGAAGACCAGGTGGGTGCTAGGAATAGAGACAAGATGGAGGGGAAAATCCAAGTCAGGGTGATATGGAAGAATGAGAAAGCATTCAGAGAACATTCTGGAGAACCTTAGTTTTTACATTTCTGATCCACACTTACTGGTAAACATCCTAAGAAAGAATAGAGGAAAATCTGAAGCTTGATCATGTAGACTGTTTTCACCAGTAATAGCATTTGGGAAAATAAGTTAAAAGTGTTCCACATTGAACAGCCTTAAAAAAAAAAGCAAGATTAAAAGTGCTCTCATTGATTTCTGCCTCAAATCAACCCTTGTCCACACCTGCACACCCTGCTGTGGTTTTGAACAAACCCAGCATGTGCAAAGGAAAGAGGGTTAGACTGAGAGTCAGGGAAGACTTGAGTTCAAATTCTGCCTTTGATATTTGGTCATTTTGTGATTAACCCCTCTGTATCTCATGGAGCATGCTCAAAGTGAAATAATGGAAGTGAAATTTTTATAACTTAGATTTCTGTATAAATGGCACCCATCCTTTTTGGGTACCTTGATATATTCTCTGAACTAAAAACAGGACTTGGGGTCAGGAAGGCCCTGGGTTCATGGGATACTAGATCTAGTTCTGGAAGGGACCTCAGAGGCCTCTCATCCAGCTCCCTCTTTTTACAGTTTAGGAACCTCAAGACCCAGGGAGATTCAATGATGTGGCCAAGGTCAGCCTGGTAGATGAGTGGCAGAGGCAGGACCTGGATCCTGTTCTTTGACTTCACATCCAGTGTTCTTCCCACAAACAGCTCACTGCTATCTCCACAGGATCATCAGAACCATAACCTCGCCATTTAACTTGTCTGAGTCTGTTTCCTCATTTGTAAAATGGAAACAATAGTCCTTGTGGCTCTCTCACAAGATTGTTGGGAGACCCCAGTGAGATGATATGGAAGCTATTGATAGTCAGCCAGAAGAGAGAGCAGTAAATAGCACAAGTTACCCTCACCGTCATAACACCTCAGTTGGGACCTTTGGGAATGAAGCCGGGGACATGTCCCCATAGAACACACTTATCACCATGGTGGGCAGCATGGATATGCCATCAACTATGCAGTTTCTGATAGTAAAGCTCGAAGTGCTCCAAATACTCAACAACAGTCTATTAACCCAAGAGAATACTGTCAAGTTATCAAAAGTGAGGATGGGACTAGTCATCACCTGGAAATGTTTATATGACATCATATAAAAAAAAAAACCAGAACACAAAATAGTGTGTATTCCATGATTGCCGTCGCATAAAAATAGATATGATAAAGTATTTGCATTGGCAAAATTTAGCATTCCATTTAGGAATGTTTTAAAAACGTCATTCTGAGAAGAGAGCCATAGGTTCTCTACCAGGCTACTGAAGAGACCTGTGATACCACAAAGGCTAAGAGACCCTAACTTAAATGCAAAACATGCTCTAAATCGCTATTGTGTAGAGAAATGCGAATTAAAATAACTGAGGTGCCCCACCCCATGTCTATCATATTGGCTATAATGACAGAAAAGGAAAACCACAAAACTTGGAGGGAATATGGGAACACAGTGACACTAATGCATTGTTGCAGGAGTTGTGAACTGATTCATTCATTAAGGAGAGCAATTTGGGCCTATGTCCAAAGTGTTAGAGGTTTAGAAAAAGGGGCGGGGACCTATATGTACAAAAATATTGAAAGCAGCTCTTTTTAGTGGGTCAAAGATTTGGCAAGTGAGGGAATACCCATCAATTGGGGAATGGCTGAGTAAATTGTGTAATTGTGCTATAAGAAATGACAAGCAGGAAGAGCTCAGAAAAATCTGGAAAGACTTAAGCTAAAGCAGAATGAAGTAATCAGAACCAGGAGAACATTGTACAGTAATGGGAATACTTTACAATGAACAACTATGAATAATGGCTATTCTCAGCAGTACAGTGATCTAAAACTATCCCAATGGACTCATGATAAAAAATGCCAAATGCTTCCAGAGAGAAAGAACTGAGTCTGAATCCAGATCAAAGCAAACATTTTTTACTTTCTTAATTTTGTATCTATTTGAGATTCCTTCCACAAAACTATTAATATGGGGAAATGTTTTCCTTGATTGCTCATGTAAAATCCATATGATATTGCTTACCATCTCAAAGGGTTTTTTGGGTTGGGGGGGATGGAGGGAGGGAAAGCATTTAAGACTCAATATTCTTTTTAAAATATTGGAAATTTTTTATATGTAATTGGGGGAAAATTAAATAAATAAAAGAAAAAAAGAAGCCTTGACTTGATAATAAATACTTGCTAGTTGATTAAAATAAAGTTCATTATTCAATAAGGTTTTTTTAAAAGTTAAAGTCAAAATAAAAATGAATAAAATGAGGGAATTGGGTCAGCCACCTGCTAAGGTTGCATTTTCCCTTGAGGGCCATTTTATATTTTGTTTGATGGGTGACCACAGCCAAAGAATTCATCCAATCACGACCAGACTGCTGGTGATAGTCCTTAAGCACATATATGTAGCCCTGGGAAATGAGAAAGTAGGCATGACCCAGGCAGCTAAGTGACACGGAAAGTAGAGTCAGGTCTAAAGTTGAGAGGCATATGTGTTCAAATACAACCTCAGACACTTCCTAGCTGTGTGACCCTGAGTAAGTCACTTCACTTTGCTTAGCCCTTGCCGCTCTTCTGTCTTGGAATTGTTACCAAAGGTGAAAGTAAGGGTTTTAAAAAAATTGAAGGCATGACTGAGCCCACAACCTTTCCCTCTTTGATGGTCAGTGTAGACAGTCTCATGAGTTACCAAGCTGACTTCATGGTTTTTGTGTTGATTTTCAAGAGGAGTTCTTCTAGCCAGTGTTGGTCCTCACCAGCCTTGCCTGTTCTTCCTTTCTTTTGTAGATTTTAAAGGCCAACAGCCCCAAAGCCAGGCCATGGAGAATTCAGACGGGAAAATAGAGGTGGTCCTCCTGGCCTGTGGCTCCTTTAACCCCATCACCAACATGCACCTGCGGTTGTTTGAGCTGGCCAGAGATTACATGAATGACACAGGTATGGTAACCTATCACCCCCCCAGGGCTGGAGCTGACCTTGCCCTGGTGATTGTTTAGATGGCAGCCCAGGTGGAACCCTCTGTGCTGCCAGAGGAGGGCTCAGGCTTCTTGTCCTGGTCTTTAAACCTCACTGCAGCTGGCAGCCCCTATTCTTCCCAACCTCATCTCGTAGTGTACCCCACATATAGTGTTTGGGCCAGGACACTTCTGTTTCCCAGACACCCCTCAGAGCTTGGACTCAGTCCTGGGATTCTCCATTCCTCTCTTCCCTGTCCAGTTCCTACCCAACCTTTGAATGCCATCACCTTGGCACAGAAAACTCCATTAACAAGCAGTGAGGTTAGAGGTGAGAAAGCTAGCCATGGAGACAGGAGACCTGCCACTGACTCCTGACTGTGGGATCCTGGGCAGGCCCCTTACCCTGGCATGCCCCAGGCAGCTCTTGGAGTGATGGACAAAAACTAGAGCTGGGAGGGACACTAGGGGCCCCCTAACCCTCCCATCTCCTTTTACAGAGGAAGAAACTGAGCCTGGAGGAGGCGAGATTGTACAGGTAGTAGGCAAGTTCTGAACTCAAGGCCTATCCCTCCAGGGCTAGCCTCCTGCTTGAAGGCTCTCAGTTACAGAGCAGGTGGCAGTCTGCACCGATAGCATGGAGTATTTCCTCCCCAGGAGTTTGATACCATTGAAGTCACAGGGTCAGTCAGGTCTGTTGTGTGGGGCACTGGGTTTGGGGCTAAGAAGGATGCAAAGGAAGGACCCGTAACTGTTCTTGAGGAATTTATGTTCCTGTGTGGTGTGGACAGAAAACAAGTATAATGCCAGGCAGGTGATGGGTTTGAGGCAAACATTCACCCAGATACCTGGGGGAAGTGTATAGAATAGACAGTATTTTAGTTGGAAGGGAAAGTGGGGCCAGTGATGACACTAAAATGAGCTTTGAAGGAAAAAAAGGATTCTGGGAACTAAACAGGAGGCAAAAATGGGTCCCAGGCATGGGGGACAGCCTGCATAGCGCACATGGGGGAGGCCCTTATAGGGGAGTTTCTCCCTGAAAACTTCCTGAGCCCCCTAGTTGGTCATGACCCTTCCTTTCATTCTTCATGTAGTCCTGATCCTGCATCTCTTAATAGGTTTAATAACTACTGAGAAATATTCTGCATTATAGACACATGTGTTGGTGCTTTATCCTTTTAGAAGACTCATAGGCTCCTTGAGATCAGGGATGTCTTGGCCAAATTTTAATCCTCCCTCCCAGCACTTAGCCCAGTGCTCTGTACACAGGGAATATTGTATGTTTATTGTTCCCTATTATAACATGTTTTATCTGGACTCAAGTATGTACAGGTAGGTGAGGACACTATTGAAGAGGACCAGGGTGTGTGACCAGTGACCTAGGAGACCAGTTTAGAGAGGGGGAAATAGAAGAGCCACAGCAACATTTCATCATGACTGCTGGAGCCTTTGTTCAAACTACTTTGCAGAATTAATACCACTGATTTAAGGCACCAAGCCATGAATTTTGCCCTTCATAGCCAATTTATGGTATACTTAGTGAAACCAGAAGAGGGTCCCATAGTGCTGGGTCTGATATAGTAGCCTTTGTGGACTGAGGGATCAAATTGTTCGCAATGAACCCTTGCTCACTCCTCCATTAGAACTCACCTGGGGGATTCTAGTCAGCAGAGTAACCAGTTGTGTGAATTGGAGGTTAAACATGCCTCCTAGGGGTAGCTAGGTATCTCAGTGGATAGAGAACCAAGCCTGGAGATGGAAGGCCCTGGGTTCAAATCTGGCCTCAGACACTTCCCAGCTGTGTGACCCTGGGCAAGTCACTTGACCCCAATTGCCTAGCCTTTACCACTCTTCTGCCTTGGAACTGAAACCTAGTAGTAATTCTAAGTCAGAAGGTAAGGGTTTAAAAAAAAAAAAGAGTAGAAAAGAAGCCCACTTCCTGTTGTCACCAGGTAGGTATAGGACTCTAACTGGTATGGGGTGGAAGTGTGCAGACAGAGCCCAGGGCATAGATTGGTTTCATTTGGCTGTATTTCTTTGGTATGTAAATATTAAAATTTAGGGGAAACTGAGGCAGGTAGAAATTAGTTTCTCTCTGCAAGGAATATTATATTTTTTAGAGGTTTATTAAAAGTTAAGGATTAAAGAAAATGCAGGATAAGAAAAACGTGCCTAGGCCAGAGAGGCCTAGACAAGATAATCTCACATCATGGAAGAGCCACGTCTGCTCCAAAACGGAAGTCCAAAAGAGAGACAAAAGCCTTGGCAATGAGGTTAAATCCCTTCTCGATCTTGGCCCACCTGAGAATTCAGTGAGATTACAAAGCATTCTGGGAGCTAGCAAGGACTCCTGGGGAATCGAGTCCAGAGTTCAAATCTCAATTTTATATCTCTCCCCCCCTCCCCCGTTTGATCCTCTGGGAAGAAGTCCTTCCCCAAAGGATCATAAAAACATAATCAATTTAAAGATTACAATAATTTGAGGATAAGAGAAAAAAAGAACAAAACCAATAATTGCTGGACTCATTGACAGAAAGCCAGTTGGGGGCAGTCCCCTTTAGCATGAAAGTATACATACAAATAAATGTTCAATCAACTACACCCAAAGTTCATTTTTGTGCAGCTTGTGGTGTGACAAGGAAATCACTTTTAAAAGACTGATATATATTAATTTAAGGTCGCCAAGGAATTCAGCTATGTAATTCCTAAATGAAAACTCAAGTCAGCCGTCAACCTTTTATAGAGTTTAATTACAGACAGGAGGAAGAAAGGAATTAGAGATAGAGAGAGAGAGGGAGAGAGAAAGGGGAGAGAAGGGAATAGGGCTTAAATACCCCCTCTGTTTAGGCTGGGCCAAAAGGCCCAAGCCCTTAGATAGCTGGGGCAAAGAAAAGAGATCAGTCCCTATTACTCACGTGACCAAAATGGAGAAACAGTCTCAGAGGCCCCCACCTTCAGCTTCCTTCAGAGCAAGCTTCTCAGAGCACCTCTCCAAACACCCAGAGCCAAAACTCTCCAACCACCCCCTCAGTCCTCAGACCCCCCTATCTTTAAGGAAACCATCCAGGTTCCCTCCCCTCAGTTCTCACATCTACCAATCACTGTCCATCATTTTCCCTGTGCCAATGGTGGCTCTAGCTTAACCCAGGACCGCCCAGAGGTCTGGGCTTTGCACATGTCTGTTGGAGGTCATATTCTCAAATAATTAAATTTTGATCTATGCTGCAGCCCTTCCTAAATCCTGTTAGGACTGAGTGGGGTGGAAATTGTATTTTCTAAGACCTGGTTCTGTCATTCCAAGTATCTCCATTGTATCAATTCTAAAATCAATCATGACTCAAAGAAATTCCTGTTCTGTGCTTAAGCATAGGTCAAAGCCCTTTCCATTGTTCAGCAAAAGGTTTCTGTCCTAAAGTAATCTTAAGAAGGGAGGAGAAGGAACCTCCCATGCCAATGGGGTTCACATTCCAATACACTATCAGTAAGAAATTTTCCAAGTATGAAATTTCCCAATGGTGAAATTTCCAACATTTATAAGTCTAAGAAATTTTAAGGTTTACAGTGGTCTGGAGGCTTCTTCATAGTGGCTTCTCCAACAGTTCAGTTCTGGATTCAGATAGGTGTCATCTTTATTTACCTAAAATTCTTCTCAAAAAGGAATTTAAACTTTGCAATTTAAATAATGATATTTTTTACATTACCCCCATTAAGAGGGTGATTAAAAAAACAGGATCACTTAGGGATGCATGGCTGAGGTATGAGGTATATGAATCAATTGGCAAGAGATATTAAAAAGATATCAGAGGTGCAGCTGGGTAGCTCAGTGGATTGAGAGCCAGGCCTAGAGATGGGAGGTCCTTGGTTCAAATCTGGCCTCGGACACTTCCCAGCTGTGTGACCCTGGGCAAGTCACTTGACCCCCATTGCCTAGCCCTTACCACTCTTCTGCCTTGGAGCCAATACACAGTATTGACTCCAAGACAGAAGGTAAGGGTTTAAAAAAAAAAAGATATCAGAAAAATCCAAAGAAAAAAAGAAAAAACTGGATGAAAATATAGACTATCAAAGTCTTATGTGCAAAAATTCCAAGTGAAAAGAAAAATAAATCTATAACAGGTCCTTGAATCAGGGCCCAATCAAAATGATCTAAGCAATAATGCATTTACCCAGTCAGTAGCCAGGACTATAGAAAGGTACCACACTATGAGAGGCAGAAAAAGGGACCAGATTATAGGAGCCAAGGTTTTGGGGATACTCATCTGTGAGTATCTTCAGAGTGAGTGTGGACACAAGGAAGGCCTACATCTTAACATAAGTCAAGTGTCGCAACCCCAAGTCTCACACTAGGTTCAAAACCTTTGTATTGGCCTAGAAGTGCATCAATCCATCCAGGATTGGCTTTTCTTTGGCTCTGTGCAGTAGCTCTGTTGTGTATATCTTGTCCTGGAATCAGACAGAATCATTAAGCAAAGTCCCATAATTTTTTAAATAATTAGTGGCATCATTTTTATAGTCACAAGCTTTTTGGGCATGCTCTGACAGATGTATTTCAAACTTATAGTACTGAAAAGTCAAAAAGTTAAAGAAAATCTTAATGCTGGTGACATGTGTTTCAAATATAAAAAAGAGAGAAAAAAGTAAAAAAACTGAAAAAGTATATTGCACATGCAAGAAAAATCTAATAATAAAAGAGCTTTAAAAAAATTCAAAATGTAGCTTATAATCATTGACACTCTGTGTCAGCTAAGAAAATATAAAATACAAGTCTTTCTCACCAAAAATGAGGTCCATTTCCTCTTCATGTCTAGCCATGCTCCACTGTGAGTAGAAGGCAAATGAATTGAACAGTAGTACAAATATGTAATTTCCATATCCCCAAAATTCTCAATAGCCCAATTAATTACAATAGCAAACAAACACACTATCATATTTCACATAAGTTGTTGTATGACATTTTTAAAACCTATGAATTGATGGATATTTGTCACAATTTTTACAAACGTAGTAAACTTCCAACCTTGGTATTTAAACATATTTTTAAACAAAGTAGAATTCATCTTTGGGTTTAGAACATAATCAAGAAATCTATATATCATTCTGGTGGAAGTAAAATAGTGAGCTGAAGAGTATAAATAAAGGGATGCTCCTTTTTTGGAGGCTTTTTAGGGGTACAAATGCCCTGAGATTAACTGCCCCAACTTCCATTCACATATTTAGAAATGTGGGAAGGTTGGGGGTTATAAGATGTATTTCAACTTCAGCTAGAATTGGCCTTACACCTTGTGTTAGGGGCAGGCAAAAATAACCAGAGATTGTTAAAAAAAAAATTACAAAAATCATATTAAAAAAAAACCTTAAAATCAGTTGAGATATTTAGCACATTAAATTTCCAAAGATTGTTATGGCAATTGTAACCAGTTCTGAAGTCCATCTATCCTCTATGTGACAATTTACAAAGGCAAAAATAGAAAAAAGCTGTTTTTTTTTTTCAATATGGGCTTATTCAATCAATATATGGTTATAGGGGAAAAGCAACAGAATTTTAAAACTCAGTATATTAAATGAACAGTATAACAGAATAATATTGAATCCAGTTATATATGAACTTAAAATCACAAAGTTAAACCTTAAACAAAAAATGCATTAGAATACAGAGAGCATCTTTATAATCATTGGAGTCTGAAATGCCTTAGAATATATAACCTCCAGTCCTTAAGTTCCTTAGGTGTGTTTTTTTTTAAATTATTAATTATCTATTTAAATGTCTATTGTCCGAAGGCAAATTGATATGGGCTAAGCAATGGGGATTAAGGAATCTGCTCAGGGCCCCACAGCTGGGAAGTATCTGAGGCCAAATTTTAACCCAGGACCACATGTCTTTAGGCCTGGCTTTCAGTTGGCTGAGCCACCCATTTGCCTCCCCAAAGTTAGCTGAGTCTTCTCCCTGACACCCAGGTGAAGTCAATAAAATTACCAGAACAGTCAAAAGGTATTCTTTTAAATAGCCCATAGTTTTTGAGTTCCTGTTTGAAAAGTCTGTTTCTTCTCCCTTTTTTTTTTCTCTCTCTCCCTTGCTATGATCTGCCCATGTGGTCAATACCCCCATCCACATGGAGGCTTAGCCTAAGGGAAAATTACCCGGTCTCCTTTCCCTCTTGTCTCTCCCTTCCGCCCACGTGGCCAATACTGTTACCAGCTGGTAGAAATGAGTCCTGAGTGATCTGCTCCAAATATCTGGGTGATGAGCCGGCTGGGGTTGCGCTCGTGGGTTTGTGGCGCAGAAACAGGCAGGCAGGGCCAGGAGATTGGGCACCAGGTGAGAGGCCAGGAGCAGGAGCCAGAGCCCAAGTGGGCCACCAGGGTGGGCAGGGCCGGGACCAGGTGAGGAAGGAGAGGGGTCAGGATCTGCAGCAGGAAAAAACAGGCAGGCAGAACGAAGCAGCTGGGAACCAGGTGAGAGGCAAACAGCAAACAGGCAGCTAGGGAGAAGCTAATGGCTGGAACGAGCAGCAGCTTTGTGAGGGTAAAAAAACCTCGGCCAGAGAAAAGTGGATCAAAAAAATTTCTAGGCACTAGCTATTAAAGCTGAACTAAATATCAGAAAAGAATCAGAAGATTGAGAGTCTTTTTCTCCCATTAGGTCGCCAACTTTAAAGATTAAAGTTTAGGGGAAACTGAGGCAGATAGAAATTAGTTTCTCTCTGCAAGGAATATTATATTTTTTAGAGGTTTATTAAAAGTTAAGGATTAAAGAAAATACAGGATAAGAAAAACGTGCCTAGGCCAGAGAGGCCTAGACAAGATAATCTCACATCATGGAAGAGCCACGTCTGCTCCAAAACGGAAGTCCAAAAGAGAGACAAAAGCCTTGGCAATGAGGTTAAATCCCTTCTCGATCTCGGCCCACCTGAGAATTCAGTGAGATTACAGAGCATTCTGGGAGCTAGCAAGGACTCTTGAGGAATCGAGTCCAGAGTTCAAATCTCAATTTTACAGGTATAAGGAGGGGTGTATAGGGCAGAAAGGAAGTGGTCAGGCTGGAGTAATTGGAAATAACAGTGCTGTGTTACCCCCCCAAAAAAAAGAGCATCAAGATAACTTTTTAAAGGGGGGGGAGAATCCTGCAAGCAGCAAGTCTCTGGCCCTACAGTTTGTTTCAAGTGGAAAGTGGAAGAACCAACATCTTGTAAAGGTGCCTGTATTGTTATATGGCCATAGAATATAGCATTCTCAGATGCCCCGAGTCTAAGCTGACTTCTGTGTGGATTGTAGCCCAAATGTTCCTCATGGCTTGGGTGATCTTCCCTAGAGCTCTGTGGAGGCTTCAGAGAAGGGTAAGAGGGTGTGTGTCTGTGGTGTGTGTCTGTGTCTGTGTGTATGTGTGTGTGTCTGTGTGTCTTTGTGTGTGACACAGGGAGAGAGACATGCCCTAGCAGAGGGAGCCCTCAGAGCCAGGAGAGAACAATCTTATGTCTTCCCTCACAGCTTCTGACTCCTGGAGAAGGATTTCCCCAGAGGGAAACAAAGTCCATAAGGAGACAAGCTGCACATGGGAGCCAAGTCATCCTATAAGTGATAGCTGTATTCAGATATTCTCTAGTAACCTGAGTGACCGTCATGGTTTGGGACTGCTTCACAACCTGAGGAGAATGGCCAGGCCTCTCACCAGCTTTGCAGTGTCAATGGGGCAGGACAGGAAAAAGCTCTGGCTTGGAATCTGGAGGGAGGGTGGCTCCCCGTACGGCCTTCGGCAAAGCACTCTTCTGTGAAATCATGGGATGGATGGCCTAAGAGGGCCTCAAGATTCCCACTCTTGTCAGTCTCAGGGACTCCTTTTGTTCCTGGATCTTCACGATGTTCCAGGAGTCTCTGGTCACTGAGTTAAAAGGCTAGTAAAGGAGTTGGCAGCTTAAAGAAAATGGGCCATCATACTAGCCTCTGTGAAGGATCCCTTTATTGGCGGGTCTGGGCACTCTCTCCACTGACACAAGTGGCAGCCCTTCCACATGTTAAGGATGTCTTCCTGTGCCCAAGAGAATACTCCAGAGATGTAGTTTAGTGGGTTTGTTGTCCGACGCGTTGTTTGTCTCTGAGCGCTTACTTGAAGCCTTTCCATCTCAGTCAGCTTTGCTAGTGCTAGAGCCCAGCTGACACAGCAGCAGATCCCTGGGCCCACGGGCACCTCGCCCCTTCAAGAATGAGGTATCGGGGGTG
Source organism: Monodelphis domestica (assembly GCF_027887165.1). NCBI lineage: Eukaryota > Metazoa > Chordata > Mammalia > Didelphimorphia > Didelphidae > Monodelphis > Monodelphis domestica. The sequence goes on along the minus strand of NC_077230.1, from coordinate 400,479,320 downwards.
GCAGAGTTCTTGCACTGCATGAAAACCTGAGCTGTTCTAACTGGTCTTCATTTGAACTCTTTTTGCCCAGGAAAATATAAAGTTATTAAAGGCATCATTTCCCCTGTGGGTGATGCGTATAAGAAGAAAGGACTCATCAGTTCCTGTCACCGAATCACTATGGCAGAATTTGCCACACAGACCTCCACATGGCTGGAGGTGGATGCCTGGGAAAGCCTGCAGAATGAGTGGATAGAGACAGCCAAAGTGCTCAGGTATTGGTTGAGGCCCAGGCCTGTGCTGGTCAGTCCAAGCCTCGGTACCCTGTACTGCCCCAGGCCAGCTTATAGACAGGTTCAGTAGACCGTCACCCTTTAGTGTCCTGCAGAAATGTCAGAATGTGGCTTCTTACAGCTAAAGCACCTCACAAGGACCATTGCTCAGCCAGTTAGGGGATTTGGTGTCCTCTTCCCCTCCCCCCATCTGTCTCTCTCCCCTCCCCCCTTCTATCTCTCTCACTTCCCCCATCTTTCTCTCTCTCCCTGCTGTCTTCCCCCACTCCATATCTCTCTGTCTGTCTGTCTCTCCTCCCCCCCCCCCCCCCCTTATCACTCACCCTCCTGGGCCTCATCATAGACTGGTACAGCCAAAAGCCATCCTATCCTATTACAGAACCCTCATTATTTGGGGCTTTAGAGTGAGCATATACGTATTTGACGATGTCTGTGATAGTTTTTTGTATATTTCCTTAATCTCTGAAGATATACCTTGGCCTCCTGCTCATTGAACCGTCCTTGTGACAGAGTAAAAAGCAAGAAAGCAGTTGAACAAAACTGACCACCATAACAACTAGTCACAGTATCAAACTGTAGCAGTCCAGCCCATAGATATTATGGAGAGACAAGGTTTGTGAATGGGCACATGGCCATTCTGCGCATGGTAGTGAACCCTTTCCCAGCATGGCTGAAGTTAGGGCATGAAAACCCTGCTTCCTTTTGTCTCACTCACCTGAGGATAAAAACTCCACCCTAGGTAACTCATCTATATGTATTGAGGCATTGTGTAACTTATCAATATGTATTGAGTTCATTTGCGTAGACAATAAATTGGAAAGCCGTGGCCAGCTCCTCCTCTTCTCCCTCTTCGTCTCTTCTCCCTCTTCGTCTCTTCTCCCTCTTCCTCTCTCTTTCTTTCTCTTTCTCCTTCTTTTTGGACTAGCTACAGGTTTGCTGTCCTTCCACCTTTCTCTCTTCTCTCTATCTTTACCTGAGGCCTGGCCTTTGGCCAGGTGTCTCTTTCTTTTCCAATGCTAATACATAGCATTCTCTAATTCTATTAGTCTCTATTCATTCTCCCAGCTGAGCTATATCATCTTTGACCAGTGTAGTGTTAAACGGATCTCTGGGCGGAAAATAGCCTTTCAGTGACGTCCATTGATCGGAGCATGGCTGCAGCTCCCAAATATTAATAATATTTGATTACTGACTCATTATTGACATCTCAAGAGCTTGGCTCCTTCACGCCCTTCACGGGATCCAAAACTTCTATCCCTTTTCTATTTTCCTACCATAAAGCTTCTCGCTGGCGGGAGGCTTTACAAACAGGAGCCTATTGATGTAGACTTTTCTTTATTATGAATGTGAGAATTGTAATCAAACATTAACATTTCCATATACAAAGAGAAAAAAATTATACATGAATCTGTCTCAGTTTTTTTAAAGCACAGAGTAAAGTTAATATCAGCCTCCACACTTTATCTTTGTTGCCTTCAGAATTTCCTTTGCTTTCTTCAGAAGATTTTAATCCCTTTTGATTTTTATGAGTCATTTCCAGTCAGCAAGCACTTATTAAGCACCTACTGTGTGCCAAGTGGGAATACAAAGAAAGACAGAAACTCTCAGGGAGCTCACAGTCTAATGGGGGAGACAACATGTAAACAACTCTATGCACAGAAGATCTACACAGGATAAACTGGAGATAATCACAGAGTGGGGGAGACTAGGAAAGGCTCTTTGATGAGGCTGGGACTTGAACTGAGGCTTTTAAAAAAAAAAACAAAACTTTAAAGATAACTGAAACCCCCACCTCCCAATTTATATTTTAAATGAGTCTTCATGAGCCCCGTCCTAAAGATGGGACTATAAATTCACATCACTTTTTAGATTGGTCTGGGTTTTTAGTCTTAGTACCCTGTTCTGTATCCTGGCATTCAGTGGAATCTAATAGAGTTTTGGCCCTGGTATCATCTTGGACTCTGTTGTTGGGTTGCTTAGCTCTGACTTAGCTTCCCCACCTACAAAACAAAATAACAGTCATTAAATTTCCATAGAGGATTCTCGATCTCCTGGGTACACAGAACATACCCCAGAAGTTATGTTAAAACCTTTTACTTTTCAGTGGGGCCCGCTGAGAAGGAGAGGAGAAAATGCTTCTGTCTGAGCTCCTCAAGCATCCATGGGCTTCTTATGTTCTTTTTGCAGCCACCATCGGCAGAGATTAGAAGCTAGGGCCTCTGACAATAGCGTCCCCAGTTCCCCATCAAGTCCTGGAGTGAAGAGGAGGAAGCTTGAAGACTGCCAGAATTTTAGTAAAAAGAAATTGCCAGCAGTAATACATAAAAAAGGTTAGTACATCGGCTGAACTTCTTGGCTTGGCTGGGCCTGTGACTGGAACATCGGTTCACCCAGGCAGGTGTTTCCTTTTTCCTAGAAAGTTTAATCTAGAGGATAATGAAAGATGGTAAAAAGTTGTATGAGGAATGCAGACACTGCCTGGTTTGTGGGAGTAAATGAAGTCTAAGTTTCTAGAAGGTATTCAAGAAAGTTAGGGAAGATCTTTGTTGAGGCAGGAGGCAAGAGAGAAATTCACATTAAAAACATTTTTTATTCTTCTCCCTAGAGGTACCAGAGTTAAAGCTGCTGTGTGGGGCAGATCTTATGGAGTCGTTTCGTGTCCCCAACTTATGGAAGCTGGAGGATATCACCACCATTGTGGCAGACTATGGGCTTGTGTGTATCACCCGGGCTGGAAATGATGTTGAGAAGTTTATCTATGAGTCAGATATTCTTTGGAAATACAGGAGCAACATTCACCTGGTGAATGAATGGATTACCAATGACATCTCATCCACAAAGATTCGGCAGGCTCTGAGGAGAGGCCATAGCATCCAATACTTGGTGCCAGACCCTGTCCGGCAATACATTGAAAAGTATGATTTGTACTCTTCAGAGAGTGAGGACAAGAATGCAAATGTTGTCCTGGCCCCTTTGCAGAAAATCACCGAAGAAGCCAAGAAGTAGAAGAGCCACCAGCAATGACCATCCTTCCAGTCCTGGCCTCTGAAGGTGAAGCGACCCACGCTTTAGGAGACCGGATCTTGTTTTATAAACAAGAGTTAACAGTTAATATATAATAAAAAAAACTTAAGTTTTGCATTTTTATCTGAAACCTTGGCTGTGATGAATGATATAGTCTGAGAGAATTTTAAAATTTTAGTTTATTTTGCCAGAACCATGATTTTTATTTTTTCCATGGGTACAACTAGCAACCACAATACATTTCATCTTGTGTGAGACTTAGTATGTCTTTCCACAAACCTTCCATGGGATTTGTTCATTACACTAAAAGCTGCTGTTTTCTTCTCTTTGAGTCTTAAGGGATTCCTTTTTTTTCCCTTCAGTATTTTTCCCCCCCTCCAATTCCATATAGAAACTATTTTTGGCATTCATTTTTGTAACATTTGAGTTTCACATTCTCTTCCTCCTTCTCCTCCTCCTCCCTAAGATAGCAAACAATTTGATATCTGTTATGCATTGCTATCATACAAAACATTATCATAGAAAAAAATATTTTCCACTTCCATTTTTTTCTTCATGTGGAAGAAGACATATATTTCAAAAAACAAAGAAAATAAAGTGAAAAGGTTATGGTTCAATTTGTATTCAGACTCCAGTTCTTTCTCTGGAGATGGATAGCATTTTTCAGCATGAGGCCTTTGGGATTGTCTTGGATCTTTGTATTGTTAAGAACAGCTAAGTCATTTGCAGTTGATCATTGTACAATATTGCTGTAACTGTGTACATGGTTCTGGTTCTGCTCATATCACTTTGCATCAGTTCACATAAGTCAAGGCTTTTCTGAAATCTTCTTGGTCCTCATTTCATATAGCACAATAATATTCCATCACAATCGTATGCCACAATTTGTTCAGCCATTCCCCAACTAATGAGGAATCCCCTTAATTTAATCTCCCTCGATTTCCAGAACTGCCATAAATGTTTTTATACAAATAGGTCATTTCCCTTTTTTTAATAATCTCTTTGAGATACAGACATAGTAGTATTGCTAGATGTTGCACACTTTTATAGCCTTTTGGGCATAGTTCCAAATTGCTCTCTAGAATTGTTAGGTCAATTTACAACTCCACCAACAGTGCATTAGTATCTTTAGGAGAATTCTTGGATTCACTTAGTCTCTTGGTCAATAGGGAAGAAGCTTTCTAGCTTCAGAGTGAGAAATTCCAAAGCACAATGAATAGAAGGCACCCACTGTTTGTTACAAATAAAAAGCTGAACTCAAGCATTCTAGTTTGATTATTCTAGCCACACAGAAGCAAACCATTGCTCTGTTTAAAATCCCTTTGGTTTTAGTTCTTAAAATAATACTTTTTAAAAAGTTCCATTGAAGATCCACAGCTGTGGAAAAAATGTAACTAGAAGATTCATGTTGAATTAGAATACATTTGTTATATGTCACAATATGAGTAAAAGACTGGCCTTGGAATGAGGAAAACCTGAATTTAAGCCCCGTCTCCAATCTATTGGCTATGTGATCAATGCTAGACAAATCTCCTGCCTTCTTAAACCACTTTTTTTTTTAAAATCCTCAATTTCCATCTTAGAATTGTGTATTGTTCCAAGGCAGAAGAGTAGTAAGGACTAGGCAATGGTGGTTAAGTGACTTACTTGCCCAAGGTCATACAACTAGGAAGTTTCTGAGGCCATATTTGAACCCAGAACCTCCTGTCTCTAGGCCTGACTCTATCCACTGAGCCACCTAGCTTTGCCCCCACCTCTGCAAGTCACTCTTTTTAGGATTCTCTAAGTTATAGACTAGTTGCCTGTATGTGTCAGGGGAAGGAGCTTCCATACTTGAGATGTATAAAATCCTAAATCCAAATGGCAGAAGTAATAACACTTAGCACCTATATAGCATTTTAAGGATTGCATAGCTTTCCAAAATACCTCATTTAATCCTCACATCACCTCTATAAGGTAATTGCTATTAATTAACTATTTTATAGAAGAGGAAACTGAGTCAGACAAAGATTAAGTGACTTACCCAAGTAGTAAGTGGATCTGAGGCAGGATTTGAACTCAGTTCTTTCTGACTTTAGGCCCAGGCATTCTATCCACAGTACCATTTAGCTATCCGAGAAGCATTTTTTAAACCCTGGCCTTCTATCTTAGTATCAGCTCTAGGACAGAAGAATAAGGGCTAGGCAAAGAGGTTTTGAGTGCCTGGTCCAGTCACACAGGTAGGAAGTGTCTGAGATCAAATTTGAACCCAGGTCCTCTCAACTCTGGGCCTGGCGGTCCACTGTGCTGCCTAGCTGCCCACATCCCCAAAACATTGAATCAAAATAAATGCTCCTAATATAGCCTATGGATAACGTGTGTGAGAGCAGCCTAAGTTTGGTGATGTGACCTATGCCCTTGTTAATATCACCACCCTATGCTCCTGTTAATAATCCAGGAATTTATTTGAAGAGCACTGATTGTTCTTTTTAACTGAATAACTTATTTTTACGTCACCTACATTTCCTACCGTATCTCAGCAGCATTCTGTTTTCTTAATTTTTATTTTCTCAAAGGAATTTAAATAAAATCAAATTATTATTATGAATGCTGTTCTTCATACAATAATGAAGTCAAAGGTTATTGTCCAGGATTCACTAGCATATTGGGGTATTAGAGAGGAAAACCCAGTAAGTCTTAAAAAGTCACTTAAAGAAAGAAAGGAAGGAAGGAAGCAGCTTTTTATGGACCAGCCTTGGTATTTCCGAATGGTGGTTTCCAGCTAAAATGGAACTAAAAAGAATAAAGTTCAAGTTTCCTAAAAAACATCCTGGGATCATGAACCTTTTTGGCACTTTCAGCCCGGTCTGAACTAGAAACAAAGATGGGAAATGAAGATACCCAAGCTTGGACTCTGCAGCCCCCTCTTTATGCTCAAAAACTATACCAAGTGTGTAGCTCATGGAAACCCACAGGAGGCCTGAGCATCCCCCCTGCTTCTCAAACAAGTAGATCGAGTCACTACAGTCATCTTGCTGCGGGCCCCATCGTACTAGTCAAAGAATCGTGCCTGTTTGCCACCGAGAAGAGGCAGGCGCTGGCCAGTCATAACTTGTGCCTTTCGACCCCTAGAAGAAATGGACGCTCCTCTTCAGGGAGTTGGAGGAGACACAGAAACAGGACTCGGACGCTCGCCACGTTTCCTCCTCCATCTCTCCCCGACGCCAAGGCCACGGGAGCAAAGATTCTATTCATCCGATCTCAGGAGAAAATTGTGCCTTCTTACACAGTAACCAATGGAAAGCCATCAATGTGTCCACCTCGGGACACTGTGTGAAGCATGCGTGACCTCTGACCTCTTGTGACATTTATAGAACATCAACACACTGTGTACCGTCCTCGTCGGCCAGGCCCTTATCTCAGGATGTTGCTAGCTGCGCAGCGGAGCCTTGGGTGTCATCAAGGCCTGAATTTCCCCTCGAAATAATGGAGATTGTAACAACTGTGTTCACAGGGAAATGCTGTTAATGAATGTCGTGAGCTCATTGAGGGAGAGGGGGAAAAGAAGCCATTCTTTTTTTTTAATCCTTACTTTATGTCTTGGTACGAATTCTAGGATAGAGGAGCAGCAAGGAGTAGGCAATTGGGGTTAAGTGACTTGTCCGGGGTCACACCTAGGAGGTGTCTGAGGCCAGATTTGAAACCCAACTCCAGACCCAGCACTCTATCCACTGTGCTTCCTAACTGCCCTGAAAAGAAGTCTTTTTTTTTTTTTAATAAAAGAAAACTACATCAAAGGACAGAGTGGGGAATTATGTGAATTTTTGTGAGACTGTCAATTGCTGGATTTGGGGTGTTTTGTTTTTTTAATAATTGTGTGATTCAGGTTTGGGATAAATTGAGTCACATCAGGAGAGTGTGTAAACACTATGTATATTGTTTACTCATGTAATTGAAAAACTTAAATAAATTCTATTTGATCAAAATTTGGAGAATATTAGAAAAATTATTTGGGTTTTATCACCACCCATCTGCTGTCCCCCATGGGTAAGGATTCATTACCTTCTCACCCCCCCCATATCTCCTTCCCACACATGCAAAATTACCCCACAAACTGTCTAAATCGCATTCTCAAAGCACTGTGAAGCCGTCGGGCCACCTAGTTAGAGTCTTGTTCAGTCCTCACCCGACCCCGTTCTCGCGCTCATTCCAGGAATTGTGGGTCTCCTGGATTCAACTCCACCTCCCACTGAAGCCGCCCCATGCAAAGGCATGGATCATTCGTAGTCACTCCGAAAGGCAGTTAATTCCTTTTTGTTGGTGCCTGCAGAAGCGAAACAGTAAATTTAAAGAGTGGCTCCCCAAGTCTGGAAAATATCGTCCAGCCTTCTACAAGAGGGCCCTGAGAGGTCCCTTTAAGTGACACCCCTTAGAGGCACCTGAGAGAGTCACGGGAGCCCGGGCTGCGGGCAGGATGGCAGCTCCTTTGGCCACTTATGATGGTCCGAGCTTCAGCGGCTCCATCAGTGGCCACAAGACGCTATAATCGTGGCTCATCGCTCCAGAGGGCTGCAAAATGCTCCTAATTGAGTTGCTGTGTTAGCTCGTCCAACCAGAGGCTGAGCATCATCGCAAGCTCCTTAGCACAGGGAGAACTAGACCGTGCGGGTGTCCATGGAGGCGGCCAAACTAACCCTTTTCTGCCTCGATGGCATCAGACTGGCTGAACTACACCTTCTTCAGGCCTGGGAAGTGGCCAATCCTTACCTGAGTGCAGGAAGAGTACTTATAGCAGAGCAGGATGGGGTGTATTCCAGCCCGGAGAGAAAGAGCTCAGATAGGAATGCGGCCAGGTCGCCCTTCCTTTTCCAGAGCGTAATTGCACAGGAGTGAAAGTCTTCTTACCTCTCTTAACCTTTCTGAGCTCAGTTTCCTCATCTGTAAAATGGGCATAACAACATCTGTCCCATCGCCTCACAGGGCAACCTTCGAGGCTCAAACGAGCGCTTTCAGAGCACATGTTAGTTAATACAAGCCTGTGAGCTTCAGGTAAATGGGACAGAATTCAGAGAGTGAGGAAACAGCAGAAAAGTGCCCTGGACGGGGAGTCAGGACCAGTGTTCAAATCCCAGTTCTGCCAGTCATTACCTCAGCGACTTTGGGCAACTCACAACACCTCTTTGCCCTTCAGTTTCCATCTTTAATGGGGGGTCTCTGAGGACCAGATCTGGGATGCTGGGCGGCATCCCTGGCATTTCTTCAGCCATGCCCTCTTCAAGCCGTCCACAAGCAACACAACTGAAATTACCGGTTACGTCTGCAGCGTGTTCATGTTCTGGCCAAGTTCGGGAACAATAGGGTAGGGATAGGAAGTACGTGTGGCATTGCAACATCCTTTGCTGTGGTCATCAGGACTCAAAATAAGCCCAACACCGTCCCAAGAGTCTGGTCAGAGTTCATGGTTCTACATACTTTAAACAACTGAATAATGCCCAGTTCCAGGACTTTCCACCCAACGTACCCTCCATTCAAGGAATGACTCTCTAGTCACCTAGATAGCGAGCCATCTGCCCTCTAAGACTGTAGGATGCTGCTCCCGCTCCTTTTGTTTGTAAACCCGTTCCTGCTGTCTTACTGTCATTTCAAGGCAAGGGCTAGGCCATTGGGGTAAAGCCACCCAGGGTCACACAGCTAGGAAGTGTCTGAGGCCAGATTTGAACCCAGGTCCTCCAGATTCTAAGCCTATCACACTATATGCTACCTAGATACCTCAAAATGCTTTTTATCTAATGTGAATTTGCCTATCCAGTGGAGGGAAGAGGCTGATGGGTCCTTGGTTTGAGGACACATTGGGGCTGGGTAAAGAGAAGCAAGAGCAGAAAGGGGGACACTCAAGTTGGGGGTCTGGCCAGAACCAAAGCATGGACAGGCAGACACATGGGTGGGTGGGCTGAGAGGGCAAGTTTCTCTCAAGTCAAGCCTCCAATCAGGTAGAGTCTCTCAGCCTTACTCTTCTGTTTTCCCTTGAAGATGGTTTTCTTTTTTAGATTTTGTTTTGTTTGGTGGGACTCAGGGTGGGAAGCCTTAGAGCACTCAGCCAAGGGGTAGCAACAGAGAGAAAGTAAGGTATTGTATAGTAATGTTAAGTTCTGGCAGATTTCTTTTAGACTTCTTTACCTAAAGTTGAATGTCCCTAATGTGAATTTATCTAAATGGAGAACTATTTATTCTTTAAATATTCTTTACCTCTAATTACCAATTTATTCAAGAGTTTTTAAGCACATATTATATATCACTTCACATCTCCCTTTAAAGTTTGCAAAGCACTTCCCATCCAACAATCCTGGGTAGGTAGCACCAGTAGTGTCATCCGCATTTTTTTTTCCCATAAAGAGGAAGCTCAGGTTCAAAGAAATTAATTAAATCCCTTGAGGTCACCTAATAAGTGTGTGAAGCAAGATTTAAACCCAGGTCCTTGTGACTCTGTATCTAATACTCTATCCTCTTCACAATCCTTTTCAAACTAGTGAAAATTGCAAATAAACTTAAATTGCTACAGAAAACAAAGAGAAGAATAAGCCCTCAAAAGCGGTATTTATGGTTAGCATCATAGCACTTACTCCCAACCTAACAGGACCACTGGGGAATAGCTACATTCAGATTCAAGGGACTCTATCCTGAAAACCTGATGAGCCCCCACTAGTGTGTTTACTTTTCAGTAGTCAGCCAGAAGACATAATTCACTCAGAGAAAAGGCATTTCTAAAAATAACATTTAAAAAAGTTACAAAATATCTCTCCCATAAACTTAGGGTAAATTCTTCCACAATGTACCCAGCATGAAAAAGGAGAATAAATACACAGAGGTCACAAAGAGACACACATTTCACAAATACATGTGGCAAGGGCACTTTGGGGAGAGCTGCACACTTAGGAACTTAGGAAATACTTGTGACTAAAACCTGAAAGACTCATGCATGCTTCTGATGCTCATGAGAGCCAAATGACTAAATCTTCAGTTTGAGCATGTACATCTCAGGATTAGGCAAACACTTGATGTAAGGGCTTGATATATTACTTTGTTAATTGTGAGAAAGTGATGGAGAATATGTAAATAATGCTAATTAAAATTAAAAGTACACTGTAGCAGAGCCTCAGACACTTGTAGCTGTGTGACCCCAGCTCAAGTTATTTAATCACAATTCCCTAGCTCTTACCACTCCTCTGTCTTAGAATTGACATTGACTAAGAAAGAAGGGAAGGTTTGGTTTTTTTTGGTTTATCATAAGGACATTTCCTCCCCTCAAATATTTTATTTATTATTATATTAGATATTAGATATTTATTATATTATACCATATTATGGTATTATTATTCATATATTAATACATACAGATTAATAACATATACAACTTGTGCATAATTGTATATTGCATATATTATAATATTATATTAATTATATAATTATTATATTGTATATATATATTACATGCAATTATTATTTTATATATAAGTATATTAAATATAATGTATACAAATTATATTACTATATTATTTTACCTCTGATAATGATTAATATATACAAATATATATTAAACATTTATTAGCACACAGCTGAAATCCTTAGCTAGAATTTTATTATCTCTTAGAAAGATTAAGAACCCTTATCTTGCATTGACACCATGTCAGATGCTTTTTAGGAACCATGTAGACTGTCTTCTTCCTTTTTCAATGAGTCAGGAAATCTTTCCATAGAAGATCCAGTGTCTACACTCAAATTCAGGAACTCTTGGACTTGGAATTACCCATTAGGTAACTAAAGGCCCTGGAGTCTCTTTTAGCTCAAGATATAGGATCCTTCCATCCCACAGCTAGTGATAATCCAGAAATCTCCTTTTTTCTGATAAATGGCTAGATTCTATAGAACTCAGAATGTCTCCTCCTCTGCTATTTAACCTCAGTCTTCCTCAGTTTCTTCACTTATAAAATAAGGATAATAATAGCATCACTCACAGAATTGTTGTAAGGATAAAATGAGATTTTACATATATCTTTGTAAACCTTAAAACTCTATATAAATGCTAGCTATTAAAGAGCAGGCAGGTGAAATAGTAGATAGGGCACTGTGCTTGGAATTGGGGAGACTCAATTTCAGAAATTTATGAGCTGTGTGACCCTGGGCAAGTCAGTTCACTAGGTTGATAAATGGGTCAAAGGATATGAACAGGCAGTTTTCAGATGAAGAATCAAAGCTATATAATATTACATAAAAAATGCTCTAAATCACTATTATTTAGAGAAACGCAAATGAAAACAACTCTGAGGTACCACCTCACACCTAGCAGATTGGCTAAGAGGACAGAAAAGGAAAATGACAAATGTTGGAGGGGATGTGGGGAAATTGGAGCACTGCACTGTTGGTGGAACTGATCCCACCATTTTGGAGAGCAATTTGGAACTAAACCAATAAGACTATAAAACTATGAATACTCTTTGCCCCAGCAAAACCACTACTAGTTCTCTATCCCAATGAGAATAGAACAAAATAAAACATAACAAAAAAGGAAAAGAACCTAGATATACAAAAATATACATTGTAGCACATGATTATGATGGAATACTGCTTTTTAGAAAAACCTAGGAAGACCTAGATGAACTGAAACAAAGGGAAGTGAGTGGAATCAGGAGAACACGCTGCACAGTAACAACAATATTGTAAGACGAAAAACTGTGAATGACTTAGCTCTCTTCAGCTATTCATCATCTAAGACAATTCCAAAAGATTTATGATGAAAAATGCTCTCCACCTCCAAAAAAAAAAACTAAAGGAGTTTGAATGCAGATTGAGGCATACAGTTAACTTTTCCTTATTTTTCTTGTTATTATTATTAGCATGGTATGTTTTCTTTCTTTTTTTTTAATTTAAAAAAAAAAAAAAACTCTTGCCTTCTGCCTTAGAATCAATACTGTGTTTTGGGTTAGGACTTTGTATTGGTAAGGGCTAAGCAATTAGAGTTGCCCAGGGTCACACAGCTAGGAAGTCTCTGAGGTCAGATTTGAACCCAGGACCTTCCATCTCTAGGCCTGGCTCTCAATCCAGTGACCCTCTGTGTTATCTTTCCCAACATGACTAATATGGAAATGTTTTGCATGACTGCATAGCAAGTTGATTCCTGTCTCAGGGAAGGAGGAAAGAAGGAAGAGAGAGAAGTTGAAAGTCAAAATTTTACCAATAAAGGTTAATATTTTTACATGTAATTGTGAAAAAATAAAATATTTTTTATATATAGTCTAGCATAAATTTCCTCCCTGTTCATGTCCAAAAAACTTCAAGGTCATCACTTCTCTGTCAACATGTGTGGGTAACTTTATTGTGAATCCTCTGGAATCCGACAATGATCAGAGTTTGAGTCTTTCAAAATCCTTTGCCTTAACAATGTTCTTTTATTATATGAATGACTCTTCCTGGTTCTTCTCACTTCATTCTTTATCAGCTCATACAAGTCTTCCCAGACTTCTCTAGAAGTATTGCCTTCAATTCTTTTTTTTAGTTGCCAAAGGACTTCTTTTTGGGGGAAGTGGGTAAAAATATATCATTTTACCAATTATAGATAATAAAAATTTTCCAAATAAGTTTTCTGAAGTGCTAAGATCCTCCCTTTCTCTTAGATACTTCCCAGCTATGTGACCCTGGGCAAGTCACTTAACCCTCATTGCCTAGCCCTTACAGCTCTTCTGCCTTGGAACCAATACCACACACAGTATTGATTCTAAGGCAGAAGATAAGAGTTTAATTAAAAAAAAAAATCTTCCTTCCCTCTCCCTTCCTGTAAATAGTAAGCAATTTAATGTGGGTTATACATGTATTATCATGCAAAATATTATGCAACATATTTCCTTATTGTTCATTGTTGTAAGAAAATGCTTCTATAAAACCAAAACCCCCAAATAAAAACACAGATAAACTAAAGTGAAGGATCATATGCTTTGATCTGCATTTTGACTCCAATAATTCTTTCTCTGGAGTTGCATGCATTGCCTTCATTTCTTATAGAACAATAGTTTTTCATCACCTGAATTAAAAAGTTTGAATCTCTTCCCAGGCCCTGGTCAAGCCACAAAGCCTTTTTTCATTCTCTCTGACCTTTCACCTCATATCTTTTCCCCAAACCAAATAATCTCCATTCTGCTACAGGGCTGTATGTCCCCAATTTAATTTAAAGACTGCCTTTGAATACTTTATTCAAGGCCAAAAGTGTCAGAGGACAGAAGGGGGGGGGCGGGGTATATTCATCAAGAGATGCTGCAGGACCTGTGATGGACTTAGCTATTATTGGCAATACAATGATCCAGGACAATTCTGAGGGATTTAAGACAAAGAATGCTATTAACCTCCAGAGAGAGAAAAGAAAGAAAGAAAGAAAGAAAGAAAGAAAGAAAGAAAGAAAGAAAGAAAGAAAGAAAGAAAGAAAGAAAGAAAGAAAGAAAGAAAGAAAGGAGAGAGGAAAAGGAAGGAAGGAAGGAAGGAAGGAAGGAAGAGAAAGAAAGGAAGAAAGGAAGAAAGGAAGAAAGGAAGGAAGAAAGGAAGGAAGGAAGAAAGAAAGAAAGAAAGAAAGAAAGAAAGAAAGAAAGAAAGAAAGAAAGAAAGAAAGAAAGAAAGAAAGAAAGAAAGAAAGAAAGAAAGAAAGAAAGAAAGAAAGAAAGAAAGAAAGAAAGAAAGAAAGAAAGAAAGGAGAGAGGAAAAGGAAGGAAGGAAGGAAGGAAGGAAGGAAGGAAGGAAGGAAGGAAGGAAGGAAGGAAGGAAGGAAGGAAGAGAAAGAAAGGAAGAAAGGAAGAAAGAAAGAAAGAAAGAAAGAAAGAAAGAAAGAAAGAAAGAAAGAAAGAAAGAAAGAAAGAAAGAAAGAAAGAAAGAAAGAAAGAAAGAAAGGAGAGAGGAAAAGGAAGGAAGGAAGGAAGGAAGAGAAAGAAAGGAAGAAAGGAAGAAAGGAAGAAAGGAAGGAAGAAAGAAAGAAAGAAAGAAAGAAAGAAAGAAAGAAAGAAAGAAAGAAAGAAAGAAAGAAAGAAAGAAAGAAAGAAAGAAAGAAAGAAAGAAAGAAAGAAAGAGGAAGGAAGGAAAAGAGATTACAAAGATAAAAATCAACAGGACTTCATAACTGATTGAATATGAAGAGTAAGAGAATAGAATTGAAGAGAATTGTAGAGTTGGATAAGGGATTCTAGGAGGATAAGGCTGAGGTGACTGGGGACAGAGGAAAGAGAACGGTAGCCAAGAAAGGGAGTCTAACCAGGCAGGCATTTGATTCATGGTATGGTACATAGTGATTCCAAGAGGAGAAGGATAAAGTGTGTTAGCCAAACAATAATCACACCCAAAGAAGAAATTGATTGACCAAATACCATGCAGATGCGTTCTTGCTAATGCTACACCATTCATGTTTACCTTCTGTGCTATTATAGAGTAAGAAGAAACTAGTAATGCTAGTACTGAGAACAACTTCATTTGAGTAGAGATTGGGGGAGGGGGACAATTGGCATGGAGACCAGTTGTTATACTGGGAAAAAGAATGACCTCCCGAGATTCTGTCCTTTGCCCCAACAGGAATAATGAAATAAAGTGAGCATGAAGAGAGGAGTGGCAACCTAGGGACAGTTGTGGCAGCATCGTCTATTCGATAACTTTACGTTGAAGTTGTGGCAACCACCAGAAAGTATCATGCTTTCTGCCAACGTTGGCACCCCTGGACAAAGTCCCATTGTCTAATATTGGTTAATTCTTTGAATAGGAGTTTCCAAAATTAAGCAAGCATTATCTGTATTTACTAAGTGAGTAGTTCAGTTTTGTATACATAAAGGTCAGTGTGCAGCAACGCCTAGACAAATATACATGAACCTTCAACACTTTAAAACTCATGTACTTATTATTTAGCCATCGGTTTCTGGGTAATCAATTTCCAAATACATAAGACGATGTGTATTTACTGGACCAGAAGAAAAATAGTAATTAGGCTGAATATTTCCTTTACTAGACCTTGTGATTTTCTAAAAATATATATACATTCTAAAGAAGAGATCTTGAACCCTAGATATTTAAGCCTAATAATGAGCTTCTCTTTGATGTCTATAGAAGGGTCCAAGATAGAGATGACAATGGACTTTGACTGTTAAAACAGCACGACAAGGGGTGAAATGAAAGCAGGGGTCAGGCTGGCTGCTATTAAAAGCACAGGATATAAATGTAGATTCCATTTCATGGAATCTCAAAGTTGGATGGTCTCTCAAGGGTCAGCTTTCCTCTCTCAAAAAAATTTAGTCAGATAAATGGTCAAAGGATATGAATAGGCAGTTTTCAGAGGAAGGAATCAAAGTTATCAATAATCATATGAAAAAAATGTTCTAACTTCCTTTTGATTAGAGAAATGGAAATTAAAACAATTTTGAGGAATCATGTCACACTCATCAGATTGACCGATATGGCAGTAAAGGAAAATGGTAAATGTTGAAGGGGATGTGGCAAAATTGGGACACTAACGCATTGTTGGTGGAATTGTGAACTTATCCAACCATTCTGGAGGGCAATTTGGAATTATGCCCAAAGGACTATAAAAGGATGCATCCAGTAATACCACTACTGGGACTGTATCTGAAAGATATTTTTAAAAAATGGGAAAGGATCTGTTTGTATAAAAATACAGCTGCTCTTTTTGTGGTAGCAAAGAATTGGAAACTAAAGGGGTGTCCCTTGATTGGGGAATGGCTAAACAAATTGTGGCATATGATGGTGATGGAATACTATTGTGTTGTATGGAATGATGATCTGGAGGATTTCAGAAAGAATTGGAAAGACTTTCATGAACTAATTCAGAGTGAAATAAGCAGAACCAAAAGAACATTGTACACAGTAATAGCAATAATGTGAGGGATTTTGCTACTCACAGCAATACAATGATCTAGGACAATTCTGAGAGATGTATGACAGAGAATGCTCTCCACCTTCAGAGTTCTTTCAGAGAAAGAACTGTTGAAGTAGAAATGCAGATGAAAACAAGATTTATCACTTGTTCATTTGGGTATATGTTTTGGACTTTGGTTTTATAGGATTATTCACCTACAAAAATGAAAACTACGGAAATGTATTGCATGATGATACATGTATAACCCAGATTGAATTGCTTGTCAAATCCAGGAGTGGGGAGGGAAGAATAGAGGGAGAAAATATGGATCATATAATGTTGGAAAACTTAGGTGTAAATTTGTTATTAAAATTTTTTTAAGTTTTAAGCTTTAGTCAAGATCTTCATCCTTCTCTTTTGGCTGACCCCTTTCTGCCTGGTGGCATTCTAGAGAAAAAAGAATCAAAGCAGACCCTCATCTGAGGTCAATATGTAACCCATGAATGTGGGCCTTGGTTCTCTGCCTTGTATTTGTTCTTTCATTTTGGGTAAAGGAGATTGAAGGCTACAATCTGGAATGTTTCAGAAAGTCAAGAAAGTGAGTCACTGGGTGTTAAAGTCCATGCTTGAATGGGAACTTAGTGGCATCAATGATATGTAGAAACAGCATGAAGTGTGAACATACTATCCTCAGAGAGAGTGTGACCCAGGGGTGTTGGGGAGAAATGTTTGTATTCATTCTGTTCTTGCTATATGTTAGAAATAAATATCCCTTTGGAAAAGCTTATTGATGTTAATCAGCTAAATGGAACATGGTCAGTGGTCACTGACAACCAAAGTGACTGGAATAGGAATATAAGCTAATGACACAACCCTGACCCCCTAGGAATACCTCTACAACCTTGATAGGTATATATAGTCAGTCTCTCTCTATGAAGGTGAGCCTAGAACAATTGCCTCACCAGATTTCAGAGAAGTTTTCACTAAAGAATCAAAGACACTAACATGGAGCTTTGCACATAGGGGGACCTCAATAAGTCAAAAGTCACATTCTAAAGGAATCTGGTCTTGATCTCTTCCAGTTAGTTCTCTCCCCCCCCCCCAGAAAATGCTTTTTATCTACTTGTCTATGTGCATGTTGTTTTATAGAATAAATAGAATATAAGCTCCCAAGAGAACGTGAGCTCCTGAAGAGAAGAGTTTTACTTTTCTCTATATTTTCTTTCTTAAGACCCAGCATCTTGAAAATAGATAAATTACTGGTTAATCTAATATAAAATAATAAAATAAAATAATAAAAAAGGAAAGAAGAAACCAAATTAACAGTATCAAAGATGAAAAGGGCGACCTCACCTCTAATGAAGAGAAAATTAAGGTAATTATTAAGAACTATTTTGCTCAATTACAGGGCAACAAATATGGCAATTTAGTTGATATGGATGAATATTTACAAAAATATAAACTGCCTAGATTAACAGAAGAGGAAATAGAATCTTTAAATAATCCCATATCAGAAAGAGAAATTGAACAAGCCATCAAAGAACTCCCTAAGGAAAAAATCCCCAAGGCCAGATAGATTCACAAGTGAATTCTATCAAACATTTAAAGAACAACTAATCCCAATACTATACAACCTATTTGACAAAATAAGCAAAGAAGGAGTTCTACCAAATTCCTTTTATGACACAAATATGATACTGATTCCAAAGCCAGACAGGTCAAAAACAGAGAAAGAAAACTACAGACCAATCTCCTAAATGAACATAGATGCAAAAATCTTAAATAGAATATCAGCAAAAAGACTCCAGCAAGTGATCATGAGGATTATTCACTATGATCACATAGGATTTATACCAGGAATGCAAGGATGGTTTAATATTAGGAAAATCACCCACATAATTGACCATATCAACAACCAAATAAACAGAAATCACATGATTATCTCAAGATATGCAGAAAAAGCCTTTGAAAAAATATAGCACTCATTCCTATTGAAAACACTAGAAAGTATAGGAATAGAAGGGCCTTTCCTAAAAATAATAAATAGTATATATTTAAAACTATCAGCAACCATCATCTGGAATCAGATAAATTAGAAGCCTTCCTAACAGATCAGGAGTGAAGCAAGGATGTCCATTATCACCTTTGTTATTTAACATTGTATTAGAAACACTAGCAGTAGCAATTAGAGAAGAAAAAGAAATTGAAGGTATTAAAATAGGCAATAAGGAGTCCAAGCTATCACTCTTTGCAGATGATATGATGGTCTACTTAAAGGATCCTAGAGAATCAACTAAAAAGCTAGTGGAAATAATCAACAACTTTAGCAAAGTTGCAAGTTACAAAATAAACCCACACAAATCATTAGCATTTCTATATATGTCCAACACATCCAGGCAGCAAGTGTTAGAAAGAGAAATTCCATTTAAAATCACCCTAGACAATATAAAATAATTAGGAATCTATCTGCCAAGGCAAACAGAGGAATTATATGAACACAACTGCAAAACACTTCCCACACAATTAAAACTAGCTCTAAGCAATTGTAAAAACATTAATTGTTCATGGACAGGATGAGCTAACATAATAAAAATTATAATCCTACCCAAACTAATTTACTTATTCAGTGCCATACCTATCAAACTACCAAGAAACTTTTTTTTTTTACTGAATTAGAAACAATTACAACAAAGTTCATTTGGAAGAACAAAAGATCAAAGATATCCTGGGAAATCATGAAAAAAAAATGTGAAGGAAGGTGGCCTTGCAGTACCAGATCTTAAACTGTACTATAAAGCAGGGATCATCAAAACAATATGGTACAGGCTAAAAGACAGAAGGGAGGATCAATGGAATAGACTTGGGGTAAATGACCTCAGCAAGACAGTCTATGATAAGCCCAAAGATCTCAGCTTTGGGGACAAAAACCCACTATTTGACAAAAACTACTGAGAAAATTGTAAAACAGTATGGGAGAGATTAGGTTTAGATCAACATCTCATACCCTACACCAAGATAAACTCAGAATGGGTGACTTGAACAAAAAGAAGGAAACTATAAGTAAATTAGGGGACTATAGAATAGTTTACCTGTCAGATCTATGGGAAAGGAAAGATGTTAAGACCAAGCAAGAGATATAAAATATTACAAAATGTAAAATAAATGATCTATTATTGTGCTAAAAGGAATAATGAACTGGAGGAATTCCACATGAATTGGAACAACCTCCAGGAAGGGATGCAGAGTGAAAGGAGCAGAAGCAGAAGAACATTATACACAGAGACTGATACATTGTGGTACAATTTAATGTAATGGACTTCTCTACTAGCAGCAATGCAGTGATCCAGGACAATTCTGAGGGACTTATGAGAAAGAACACTATCCCCATCCAGAGAAAGAACTGTGGGAGTAGAAATACAGAAGAAAAACAACTGCTTGATCACATGGGTCGATGGGGATGTGATTGGGGATGTCGACTCTAAGAGATCACCCTGGTGCAAATATCAAAAATACCCATATATGTAGATTAAACATACATACATATACGGATTGTTGAAATGTAAAAAGTACACAGCTCACAGGAAGCCTGGTAGATACCTCTGGAATCTGACCCATTTCTCTATTAAGAAGACTGCGATATCCTTCCTGACAGGGATAGCAAATGAACTATGGCTGGGTTCTTACTCCATCCCTCACATTTTTTGTAAGAAGAGTATCAGACTAGCATTATAAAGGTATTCCTCAGCAAGTAATGCTGGTCTAGAGTGCCAAGTCTGATTTACAACAATGCCCAACAAGCCCAACATTCTGCCCAATACGTTGCAAGTAGAAGCGATTTAAGAAACAATCTAGTTTATTTCCCTCGTTTTACAGATGGAGAAACCGAGGTCCAGAAAGGAGACGTGATTGTTTGCTCAAAGGTCGTATGAAGCAAAGGGGAGATTCAAACCCAGGGCTCCTTATACCTGCGTTCCTTCAGACACTCACCAGAGCTTCCCTTCAGAGGAAGGAGGCCAGGAAAAAATGGTCCTAACTCCCACGGTCCCTTGACTCTTTCTCCATGCCCCCTGGAGCATGCCAAGTTCACAGCCAAATTGGTCTTTCCTCTCCTTCGCTTTCCCCCAGTTCCACCTTCCCCCCACCGCGCCCACCTGTTCCCAGGGGCTCCCAGCTGACGTTCCTCCCTCCCGGGTAACGCCCCCGCCGCCACACCCCCATATAGGGCTGAACCACCGGCAGGCAGCCCACGCTGAGGGTGTTCATTCAGTTCCCTGATACACACACGCTCAGGGCCAGCTGGCTCCTCTCTGCTTCCCAGCCATGCCCGTGGACCTCAGTGGCACCTGGAACATGGTCAGCAATGAAAACTTCGAGGGCTACATGCAAGCTCTAGGTAGGGAAGTGGCCAGGGCGGGGGTGGGGTAGGGGTGGTATTCAAAGCACGGGCTGGGGGGGGGGGGCACCTTGGGAGAGCGGGCAGGCAAAGCGCGTGCCCTATGGGGGCTCAACTCTGGCAGAGTGCTAACCTCTCCAAGCCTCAGGGGCCAGGGCTCTCTGTCCATCTGTGTTTCTGTCGGTCTCTGCCTATCTCAGCTATCTGTCTCTCCCTTAGCTTACTTAGTCCATTGTATTAGGACCCGCAGAGTTTTTATGAGTCTAAAAGGAACCTCCACTCTCTTTCCAACCTAAACAAATGAGTGCCTTCTTAGCAGACGCGTAAGTGGCCCAGGAAGGAGGCAGCAACCCAGAGGGTTTTTGGAAAACTTAGGTGAGTGGCTTCTGGCTCTCTGTACCACTGTTAGAAATTTGCCCTTCTGGGCTCTGGGACAATAAGGTCTTGACGTCTTCAATCCTTTTGCAGTTTATCTGAGTTAGGAAGGTCTTAGGAAAACTTGTAATGGATCTAGGTTCAGTGAAATGATCCATCCATCCATCCATCCATCCATCCATCCATCTATCTATCTATCTATCTATCTATCTATCTATCTATCTATCTATCTATCTATCTATCTGTCTGTCTGTCTGTCTGTCTGTCTGTCTGTCTGTCTGTGTCAGTCTGTCTATTATCTATCTGTCTGTCTGTCTGTCTCTTTGTCTATCCATCTATCCATCCATCCATCTTTCTATCTATCTAAATAGATGAGACTTAGTGTACTACAGGGGAAAGAGCTCTGGAATTAAAATTAGTTTCATATTTTCTCTCTGATGCTCGTGTGTTACTTATTTGACCTTGGGCAAGACATTTAAACTTGAACTCTGTTTTTTTATCTGCAGAAGGAGGGATTTTGATAGGATGGCCTCTGAGGACTACCAGTTTTAAATCTCTGATCCTAAGTGAGTCAGAGCACACACACACACACACACACACACACACACACCCCTTGACAATTATCTCTCTTGATGACTCTGACTTTTTCATCAGCCTTAAGTCTAATCCAACAAGCATTCATTGCGCTCCTACTCCCTGTCAGAGACTGTACTGTTTCTGGGTCAAAGAAAATCCACTAATTAGTGACAGTGCCTGCCCTCTAGAAGGTTATAGTCGCATGGGATGATTGGCAGGTATAGTTCATCATTATGTTGGTTTAGGGAAGGTATCTTAAAAAGGTATTTATTTACCTTCCCTCTGCTTGTGAAACAGACACTAGAGTTCTGGGGAAAAAACCCATTAATTTCCCAAATAACTTCTTGAATCTGTCTCTAAATGAATGTGGATGAATGCATTGCTTCTGTTACTATAGTAAATCCATGTTTTTCCTACGCTTAGCCTAATTTAGTTTTTGTCCACTGTTAAAGAACTGATGAAATAATACACAATTCTCCTCCCACCCTCACCCCCTACACAAACCCTTTTCTGCCATACTATGAAGAAGAAAGTCGGAAACTCTTAGAATCTAATTCTGGTTCTGATGGTCTTGCTAATATCAAACTCATTTCCTCTTTCTTCCTCCCACCCTTTTTAAAAACCCTTAACTTCTCTCTTAGAATCAATACTAAGTATTGATTCCAAAGCAGAAAGATGGTAAGGACGAGGCAACTAGGGTTAAGTGACTTGCCCAGGGTAACACAGCTAGGAAGTATCTGAGGTTACATTTGAACCCAGGAAATCCTATCTTTAAACCTGACTCTCTCCATTGAGCTACCTAGCTGCCTCCCTTATTATCAATTCTAAGACAGAATAGTGGCAAGGGCTAGGCTATCAGGGTTAAGTGACTTGCCCAGAGTCACACAATTAGGAAGTATCTGAAGCCAGATTTGATGCTGGAAGAAAGAAAGGAAGGAGGAAGAGGAGGAAAGAAAGGAAGAAAGTGTATGAGGGAAGATTTTAATTCAGATTTTCCATACTCCAAATCTATCCATTGCACCACCAAGCTCCCTAGGGGATGATTGGGTTGACTGAAAGTGTCCAAAAGGCTTCCCAGCTTGTATATGTGTTCTGATATCCCCATGCAGTACGCTCAGTTGAAAGAGCCTTAGACTGGAGTCAGGAAGACCGGGATCTACATCCCACAAAGCCTCACTTCAGCAAATCATAACTTGCCTGAGCTCTTGTTTTCCCATTAGTAAAATGAAGAAAGCACTTCATTACCAGCAAAATGTACCTCACTGAATTAGGGTGACGCTCAAACAAGATAATGCATATAAGGCACTTTGCAAATTTCAAAGTGCTATGGGTAAAGCCAGTTCTTTTGTCTGGGCTAACAAGTTGCAAAGTTTCAGTGGTATTTTGGAGATCCTCACTCAATGCCGCCCCCTTCCCAATTCTTCACAGGCAAGTCCAAACTCTTTGGTCGAACCTTTAAGTCGGCAGCTAGGTGGCGCCATAGTGCACAAATTGGACCTAAAGTCAGGAAGACGGCAGAAACTTCCCTACTGTGTGACTTTGGGCAAATCACAGTTTTCTCATCTGTAAAGTAAGAATAATAAGAGCACCTACCCCCTAGGATTTTTTTTAAGGATCAAGTGAGATAACGCTTTCAAAGTTCTTTGCAAACTTTAAAGCATCATGGCTCCCCTGTCTTGCTCTTTGATTCCACTTTAGCTTAGGGTCCCCTTTAGAGTCGGGGTGCTCTACAGTTCCCTGTTCCCTCAAATAGTTCACCCGAGTCCTGGTCTCAAACCAAGCAGGAAGCGCAGTGCGACTGGTTGCAAGCATCCCAATACCCCACCTTCCATACCCCACCAGAGTCCTGGAGGATTCTTCTCGGCCCTACCCCACGGCACTTTCTCCCCACATAGTGCAAGATGGATGGTGTTCTGCTTTTCTTCTGGATCTCTCTTTCCCCAAATGTTCAGAGCCAGGTGCAAAGCGACATCACCAATCCGGTGAATGCTGGGCTAACATCCGCTTGAATCTCTGGTCCCCTTTAGATCAAAGCTTAGGATCTAGCTGGGGAGGCAGAGCACACGCTCCCGAGAAGCTAACAAAGCACACTGTTGGGGAGGTTGGGTCCTGGATCCCCTGGCTCCCGCCGAGATAGTCCAACATTCTGTCCACTGCGCCACCTAGAGGCCGGATGCAGCTTATTACAATAACGTCATAACTAACAGCTAAGGAAAGAGTTCAGAATGCCACCTTCAGTTCGATTTAAAAATATTTATGTTCTTTATTACATACCTATGAGAAAACTACTTCATGCTCTAAAAATATATTTCAGTATATATTTTTAAGTATATTGACTTTTCCACATCTAGAGAAAGAACTATGGGGAGTAGAAATCCAGAAGAAAACATATGATTTATCACTTGTTTATATGAGGATATGATTGGGGTTTTGGTTGTAAAAAAATGACTCTATTACAAAAATGGATACTATGGAAATAGCTATCGAGTGATAATACATGTATAACCCAGTACAATTGCTTGTCAGCTCCAGGATGGGGGAGGGAAGAGGGGAGGGAGACAACATGAATCATAGAACTTTGGGGAAAAAATTTTAAATAAAAAAATTTCTTTAAGTATATAGACTTAGGTGGTATGTGTTGGGGTTTTGCTGAACTCTTCTACTCTTTTTCAAAAGATATTTTTTTTGTAAGAGATATGCTCGATAGTATAAGGACTTTAATTAAGGGTTTGACTTATGAGCATTCTAATATTGTAGTTGCTGATTTAAACATATTATAGCTCAAGCCAAAATGACTTTTAGTAGCTTTATTTACAAAGAGATGGAAAGAGTGAAAGTAGAGAACTGTAAGAAGAGTGTGGAGAAGATGTCTAGCCTATCACACTAAATGTTGTGCCTGTGCCAGGCTCAGCCCTGCACGGCTTGTTAACCCTCAACCAGAAGACCCAGTGTTCCACTCATGCAGCCTCCTCCAAGAGGGGAAAGCCTCTCCAGAACTACTCTCTCCAGAAGCCAGGAAAGGAGGGCCAGCTACTCACTTACCCAAGATGGACACCAAAGGAGAAGATCCAAACCAAAGATCAAAGGAGCCATCCCAAAAGCCAATGTCACCTCCAAGAGTCAAGTCACCAGCCAAAGCTCCAAGCTGAAGATTAAAGCAAAAGACCTCTTGGACAGGAAGTTCAAGACTTTTTATAGTCCTTTGTCAACATCACTTCCTGTCCCTTTCCCTCTTCAAGGGGCCAACTACAGCTTTCAAATTTCCTAGGACTGCCCAGGGGGGCAGTATCTATGGGATTCACCTCTCATCCTCTGAGGGTATAAACTCTTATCAAAGGATTCACAAGTTTCTGAAGTTGTCACCCATTTTAGTAAGTGACTTGGGAACTTCCTTACTTAGTGTTAAGTAAAGGTATTTAGGATTTTGGTTGATTAATTTAAAAATAGACAAAGAGAATAAAGAATTCTCTTTCACAATAGGAAAAGGCAAGGCAAGTCCAGAAGCATTTATTCAGACCTTACTATGTACTAGGCACTCTTAAGAGATAGCATATATCTGTATATACATATATAATATACATTTTATAACACTTAATTTCCAAATATATCCCTCCCTGTATATGTCTATATATACCCATATATGTATGGATATATATATATATATATGTATATATATATATATCAACAAAGGTATGTATATAGCTCCATATACATATACAATAGAATTGATATATGCCTTGCCTTCTCGATGGATGGGGAAG
Source organism: Monodelphis domestica (assembly GCF_027887165.1). NCBI lineage: Eukaryota > Metazoa > Chordata > Mammalia > Didelphimorphia > Didelphidae > Monodelphis > Monodelphis domestica. The sequence goes on along the minus strand of NC_077230.1, from coordinate 400,454,051 downwards.
GGGCTAAAGGGAGAAAGAATTTGGAATTCAGCATTGTAAAAATGAATGTTAAGGGGGCAGCTGGGTGGCTCAGTGGATTGAGAGTCAGGCCTAGAGACAGGAGGTCCTAGGTTCAAATCTGGCCTCAGACACTTCTTAGCTGTGTGACCCTGGGCAAGTCACTTAACCCCCATTGCCTAGCCCTTACCACTCTTCTGCCTTAGAGCCAATACACAGTATTGACTCCAAGATGGAAGGTGAAGGGTTTTAAAAAAATGAATGTTAAAAATGAATAACTAAAAATATAATTATTTTTCAGATACATAAAATGCATATTCCTTTTTACAATGCAGGTTTTTAAAAATATAGCTGGCAGAACTGACTAACAGATAGGCTCTAGATTCTGTTTGTTTTACTAGTGATTTCAGCCATTCAAATTTCCAGTTTGAGCAAGCTCAAGGAGGTTTAGTGTCAGTCTTAATCTTCCTGGACAAGTTCAGAAGTAGGTCTGTGATTAGACTAAATAATATCCTCTAGCATCTAAAGATTAGAGAAAAGACTAGTGAAAATAAAGTTGGGCTCCAGAGTCAAGGATCAAGCCCTCCCTCTGATACATTTTCCCTATATGACCCTGGGCAAGTCACTTAACATCTCTATCCTTCTAGGCAAATTTCTGACTCCAAGTTACAGAAAAGCTGCTAATCTGAATGGCTAGAGGAAACTTCCTTTTTAAAAAACAAAAACAAAGAACAACAAAAAATCACTTACCTTTTATCTTACAATCAATACCAAGTATTGGTTCTAAGGCAGAAGAGTGGTAAGGGCTAGGCAATGGGTGTTAAATGACTTGCCCAGAGTCATACAAGTAGGAAGGTGTCTAGCCACCTAACTGCTTCTGAGAAAACTTCTTGAAGAGTTCATTAAACCATTAAGATCATAGGCAAAAAAAACCCCCAAGAAATGTTAATAAGATAAATAAATAAATAATAAGGTAAAAATAAATATGATTATTCAAAAGGCATCATGGACATATAATTTTAAGTATTGTAAGAATTAAATTTTAATGGTTGACTACAATATATAAAAATTATAAATAATATTGTAATCATCATTTCAAGTATTATTGCTCAAAGTAAAAATGACCTTTAATATCTTTTATTTACTAAAGAGTTGGAAAGAGTGAAAGTAGAGAAATACAAAAGGGTAGAGAAGTCATTTAACTTATCTAACTAAATATTGCTCTGATGCTGGACTCAGCCAGGATTTGTTGACCTTCAACCTGAATTAAACTCTCTCCAGAAGACAGGAAGGGGAAGCCAGCTCTCCACCCACCCAAGTTCCTTCCCTCCAAGAGGAAGATCAAGACAATGACTTGAGTTGAAGGTGATTCCTGAAGGTGACTTTCTTCCTTGAGCTGACCTTCTTCTTGAAGCTGACTAACTTCAACTTTATTAGCCCCAGCAATTCAGGACCTTTTATAGTGGCTTCTTGTCCCTGCCCCTCTTCACAGGGGTCAATCACAGCTTCTAAATTGTCTAGCACTGCCCAGGGGGCAGTGTTTGGGAGAACCAGTTCTCACCTACTGGGGGTTAATGCTCATCAAAAGGGTTCACAGATTCCTGGCTGATTGAGTTTCTGAGGGTGTGAATTCTCTAAGTAGTTTGCTGCTCCTCCACCTAGTTCAAGTTTGTGTTGATTTAGTCAAAAGGTAGACAAAGGAGAGTTAATCCTGTTTTCAGAATCTTGTGAGGTCATAGGTAAAGGTACTTAATTTATCATTAAGCAAAGTGTTAGTTCCAACTAGGCAAAGAGGACAAAGAATTGTCTTTTACAGTATGTCATATAAATGTTTTTTAATAGGAAAAAGCACAATTGGAAATCAGCAAACCTTATTTAGCACCTACACAGTAGTACTACTCTGGAGTATGCAATGGAAATAATAAATAAAAAATTGGTCCCAGGGGGCAGCTGGGTAGCTCAGTGGATTGAGAGCCAGGCCTATAGACAGGAGGTCCTGGGTTCCCAGCTGTGTGACCCTGGGCAAGTCACTTGACCCCCATTGTCTAGCCCTGACCACTCTTCTGACTTGGAGCCAACACACAGTATTGACTCCAAGATGGAAGGTGATGATTTAAAAAAATTGGTCCCAGCCCACAAAAAGCTTACATTCTATTATATAACTATATGCTACTATATAGCATATAACCTAGATGAATTAAAAACATGGTAATCTGAAGGAGAGAGAGCTCTAAGTATTGAGGAAAATCAGAGAAGGCTTCAGGTAGGATGTATTTGTATTACTTGAGCAGGCCTTTGAAGGAAAATTAGTTTTTTCCTCTTATGTTTAATATTTTTTCAAATTACGTGAGATAACAATTTTTAACATTTTTTCCCTAAAATCATGAGTTCTTAGTTCTCTCCCTTCATTCTTCTCCCCATTTCCCTGAAACAGTAAAGAATTTGATCTAGGTCATACATATGTGATCATGCAAAACATATTTCCATATTGGTCATGTTGTAAAAGAAGATTCATATAAAACTAAAACACACACAGAAACCCACAAAAAATAAAGTGAAAAATAATATGCTTCAATCTGGATTCAGACTCCATCAGTTCTTTCTCTAAAGGTGGGTAGTTTTTCATTGGGGGTCCTTTGGAATTGTCTTGGACCATTGTATTGCTGAGAATAGCTAAGCTGTTCATTAGTTAGTCATCATACAAAATTGTTGTTACTGTGTATAATGTCCTCCTGGTTCTGCTCATTTCACTTCCTGTAGGTTTTTCTGAGATCATCCTGCTCATCATTTCTTATAGCACAATAGTATTCCATTGCAATCTTATACCACAACTTGTTCAACCATTTCCCAATTGATGGGCATTCTCTCAATTTCCAATTCTTTGCAACCACAAAAAGATATATATATATATATATATATATATATATATATATATATATATATATATATTTGTATAAATAGGTCCCCACAGGGGACAAGTAGGTGGCTCATTAGATTGAGAATTAGCCTAGGAGATCCTGGGTTCAAAGCTGACCTTAGGCATTTACTCCTTGTGTGACCCTGGGCAAATCACTTGAACCTCATTACATAGCCCTTACTGCTCTCCTACCTTGAAACCAATACTTAGGATGGATCCTAAGACAGAAGATAAGAGTTTTTTTTTTTAAGTCCTCTTCCCTCTCTTTTAAAAGATAGCTCTTTATTTTTATTATTATCATCATAATAATATTATTTTATTAATATTATTATTAAAGACAAAAATACCTTTGAGATATAGATGTCTTAATGGTATTGTTGGATCAAAAGATATGCACAGTTTTATAGTCCTTTCAGCATAGTTCCAAACCACTCTCCAAAATGGTTAAATCAATCCACAACTCTACCAATAGTGCAATAGTAAACTAGTTTTTCCACATCCCCCTCCACCATTTGTCATTTTCCTTTTCTGTGATATTAACCAGTCTAATAGGTGTGAGATGGTAACTTGGAGTTGTTTTAATTTGCATTTCTCTAATTAAGAGGGATTTAGAACATTTTTTCTATATGACTATAGGTAGTCTTGATTTCTGTATCTGAAAACTGCTTGTTCATATCCTCTGACTATTTATCAAATGGGGAATGACTTGTATTCTTATAAATTTGACTCAGTTCTCTACAATATTAGAGAATGCTATATAGTAGAGGCTTTAATCTGAGAAACTTGACCGTAAAAATTTTCCCTCAGTTTTCTGCTTCCCTTCTAATCCTGGTTGTGTTGTTATTTGTACAAAACCTTTTAAATGTAATATAATTAAAATTATCCATTTTATGTCTCATAATGCTTTCTATCTTTTTTGGTCATAAATTCTTCCCTTTCCTCCTATCTTTCCATAAATCTTACAGATAAACTCTTTCACATTCCTTTAAATTTCTTATGTCTAAGTCATGTACCCATTTTGACCATATCTTGGTATATGCAGTATGAGATGTTGGTCTACACCTCGTTTTTACCACATTACTCTCTAGTTTTCCTAGCAGTTTTTGTCAAATAGTGAGTTCTTCTCCCAGAAACAAGGATCTTTGGACTCATCAAAAGTTAGATTACTATGATCAGGGATAGCTAAGTGGTACAGTGGATAAAGTACCAAGCCTGGAGTAGGGTGGTCCTGGGTTCAAATTTGGCCTCAGACACTTCCTAGATGTGTCACCCTAGCCAAGTCACTTAACCCCAATTGTCCTTTTTAGAGTTGTTATAAAAACAAAAAGTAAGGTTTAAAAAAAAAATTACTATCTTCATTTACCACTATGTACCTACTTTAGTCCACTGATCCACCACTCTATTTCTTAAGCAGTACCAGATTGTTTTGATGAATACTACTTCGTAATACAATTTGAGATATGGTACCACTAGGCTACCTTCCTTCATATCATTTTTCCCCCATTAATTCTCTAGATATTCTCGATCTTTTGTTCTTTCAGATGAATTTTGTGATTATTTTTTCTAGCTCTATAAAAAAATCTTTGGAGGGAGATGTGATTGATTTGACACTGAATAAATAAATCAATTTAAGTAGAATTTATATTTTTATTATATTGGTTTGGCCTACCCATGAACAATTAACATTTTTCTAATGGTAAAGTTCTGATTTTGTGTAAATTGAGTTCTAAGGAAAGGGAAGGGAAAGGAAGGGAAGGGAAGGGAAAAAGCAATTATTAAATGCCTACTATGTGCCAGACAATGTGCTAATCACTTTACAAATCATTAAAAATGTTTAAGTGGTAGCAAGATATGATCAAATTTGTGGTTTATAAGAATACAAATTTGACAGCAATGTGGAGGATTCAGTCAGTTCCAATTGATAAGCTATTACAATATTTTAGGCAATAGAAATTAAAATCCTGAACTATAGTAGATAAAGAGAGAGGGAGATGAGAGAGTTGTGGAAGTTGAAATGACAAAAATGATAAATAGGATGTAAGAGGTGCTCTAGATCTCTTAGAATCAAAGAACAAAGTAAAAATTGAAAGAATCCATGAGTGTCCAGGACTTTCTGGGAACTTTACAACCACCATCCAGAGCTCCTGGGTCAAGTAAAAAACTGTAAGAATTCAGCCAGAAAGAATTCAAGTACCAAAGAACCATAATTGGTACCACACAAGATTTAGCAACCACTACTATAAGGGAGTAAAGAGATGAGACTATCATATTCCAGAAGGCAAAGAATCTAGGTATAACCAAGAATAACCCAACCAGAAAAAATGAGTATAATTTTACAGGAAAAAATGATCTTCATTGAAATAGAGAGCTTCCAGGTACTACTGATGAAAAGATCAGAACTGAATAGAAAATTTGACATACAAACCTAGGATTTAAGAAGCATAAAAAGGTAAACATGACTGCAAAATCAAAAATAACTAAATAAGGTTACATTGTTCATTTTCTTATATGGGGGGATGATATATTGTAACCCTGAGAACTTTATCATCACCAGGAATCATAGAAGGAATCTAACTAGACAGAGGGTCTAGCTATGATTTTCTTGTCTTTTGATGATCTCAAAAGGAAAAGTTAAAGTTAAGTCATAGCCAGGAATATGCTGGCGAATGTTTAATAGCAAGCTTCCCCCACCCCTCCCAAAATAGATGCATATTGACTTATTTTTTTTTAAACCCTTACCTTCCATCTTGAATCAATAATATATATTTGTTCCAAGGCAGAAGAATGATCAGGGCCAGATAAAAGAGGTTAAGTGACTTACCTAGGGTCACACAGATAGAAAGCACCTGTGGTCAGATTTGAACCCAGGACCTCCCATCTCCAGGCCTGTCTCTCAATCCACTGAGCCACCCAGCTGCCCCATTTTCTAGATGAGAATACTAAGGTTTAGAGAGGTGAAGGGATTTGCCAAATTTCATATAACCTGAAAGTATCTGAACCAGGATTCAAATCTAGGTCTTCCTAAGTCCAAGGCCAGTTCTATCCATAATGTCATACCAGAGTAATACAGAATTCTTTAAAAATGCTGATACCTTTATGCCCAAAGGGCTGTAAAAGCATGCATGCCCATTGATCCAGCAATACCACTCCTAAGTTTGTATCCCAAAGAGATTGAAAAAATGGGAATGGACCTGTTTGTACAAAAATATTTATAGCCGCTCTTTTTGTGGTGGCAAAAAAAAAAATTGGAAAATGAGGGGATGCCCTTTGGGGAATAACTGAACAAATTGTGGTACATGATGGTGATGGAATACTATTGTGCTATAAGGAAGGATGAACAGGATGATTTCAGAAAGAGCTGGAAAGACCTACATGAACTGATGCAGAGTGAAATAAGCAGAACCAGGAAAACATTGTACGAAGTAACAGCAATATTGTGGAACGATCTAATGTGATAGGCTTCGGTACTACAACAATACAATGAGCCAGGACAATTCTGAGGAATTTTATGCTCTTTTGGCACTATTCAGGTTAAGTCCATGCTGATTTGGCATTGTGTAGGTGAAGTCTGTGCCCCTTTTTGATCCAATTTCCTTAGAGGTTAGGTTCTGGGGTCCCTTTGTAGGTTGCCAATTGAAGATGCTAAAAGAAAAACTACCCTTTTTATCCTTTTTCAAAACTTTATTAAGGAAAAAACAACTGAAGCTTCCCCTGGCTGAAATTCACTAACTCTCTAAAATTTGAATCAAGTTCAATTCAAAATTTCCTCCTAGGCATGAGATTGGTCCTTATATAGACCAATCCCAAACCCAGAAGTAGGGGGCTTGGCTCCTCCCTAGCATGAGATTGGTCCAATTCAAGATCAATCCCATTCCAGGAAGTTGAGGGCATGGTCCCTCCCCAGCACAGGATTGGTCTATTCAAGACCAATCCCATGCCAGGAAGTAGTAGGGAGGGACCCCTGAGGCATGCTGGGGGATGTAGTTCCCCTGGCCAAAACACTTTAAAACCCACACCTGCCAATACCATGTTAATTCTTGATTTCACTGGGTTCCAAAGGCCATCTAAGGGGCCATGTTCTGTATTCACTCAGAAATGAATGATTAAAAACACATACATGTATAAGGGTTAAAATGTAACAATTGGACTAAATATATAAAAATGTGGTCACAGAAAATATATTATTCAAGTCAGAATGACTTTTTATGGTAGTTTATTTATAAAAAGAGAAAGTGAAATTAAAGGAAATGAGAGAGAGAGTAGAGAATTACTGCAGCCTGGTCTAAACCAGGAGCTGAGGTTCCAGAGGCCTCAGTAAAAGAGGTCCAGAGATAAATTAAACAAGGGTTCTAGCCACGAGGCTTCCTCCAAGATGAGGGCCCTCTCCAGAGCCTAGTATTCCAGAAAAGCCAGGAAAAGGAGTCAGCCTTTTCATTCACCCCCATAGTAGTCCTAGGGGAAGATCCAAGAGCAGTCTTACCAGAAGCGATTTGAGGTTCCAAACTGGAGCTCCTTCAAGGCCAAGTTCCAAGGAGAAAAAGCTGGTCACAGGAAGTTACCACCATTTTTAAAGACAGTTGCTTGCATCACTTACTGTGCTTTCCTTCCACTTTACAGTGGACCAATTGCAGCTTTAGCTTTGCCCAGGGGGCAGTGAGTCATTTTTGATTTGTCACCCACTATAGCATTCGTGGGTTATAGACCCCCCCTTAAGGATTAAGCGGGGGGGGGGGGGGGTGTATACATTCCTGGTGGCTAAAATCTAAAAAAGCTAGGGGAGAGTTAATTCCATCTTCACAATGGTCAAGCTTCCACTCTGGTGTAGAAAAACAAGGAAATCTTTTTTTTTTAACTCATTTTTCCTTTTTTGATAAAAACGATTTTCCTCTTTTAAACCTCAAACTTATAGGCTTAGACACATATCAAGTAGTAACAGATAATGAAGAAAAAAGGGAAAATATTTGATCAGTGTATATGGCTGTAGTGGGGTTCTCAACCAGACTCCCCGGGGAAATCAGAGGCAGTCCCAGCAACTGACAGATCAGCCTGTCAGGTGCTTGTCAGTCTAGAGATTTCTCTTTTCCTCCAAAAACTTCTCTCAATTGTCCTCAAAATGGCATTCCTTCACAAAACATATGATTGATCACATGGCTTGATGGCTATATGGCTGGAGATTTTTGACTTTAAATGATCTCTCTATGCAAATATTAATAATATGGAAATGGGTTTTGAACAATGATACATGTATGACCCAGTGGAATTGCTGGTTGGCTCCAGGATGGGGGAAGAGGGTGGGAAAGAACATGAATCATGGAATCATGGAAGAATATTCTAAAATTAATTAATGAAATAATCATTTTTAAAGTGGCTTTCCTTCAGCTCTCTTAATGTGCCTCACACTCTTTCCTCCAATGGCAACTAACTGTAATTTCAATTCTCAGCAGGAAGGATACTTAACTCAGCTTTTCTTCTTAGGGTGACAGTGAAGAGGCTTTTCCTCTTAGGACAGCAGTTACAGCCTCTCAGCTTCCCTCAAAAAGGGGATAAATCCTGCCAGCAAAGATTCTGTTTCCTAATAATTCTTTGTGATCCTCTTAAACATATAACATCATTGTCCAGAATGCCTAATGGCTATTTAAGATGGGGCTTTATCTGTATCTACTTAGAGATGTGTGGATTGGCTTCCCCCTCCCAAATATGTGCTCCTTGAGGAAAGAGACTACTGGATTTTTGTTTATTCCTTTTTTTTTTTAAACCCTTACTTTCTATCTTAGAATCATTACTGTGCATTGGTTCCAAGGCAGAAGAGTAGTAAGGGCTAGGCAATGGGGTTGAAGTGACTTGCCCAGAGTCACACAGCTGGGAAGTGTCTGAGGTCAGATTTGAACCCAGAACCTCCTATCTCTAAGCCTGGTTCTCAATCCACTGAGCTACCCAGTTGCCCCCTATTTTTGTTTATTCCCATATCTTTTTCAGTCACTTCAAGCGTGTCTCACATTTTATGACCCCATTTGGGGTTTTGTTGGCAAAGTTACTGGAGTATTTTGTCATTTCCTTCTCTAGTTCATTTGACAAATGAGGAAACTGAGACCACAAGACAAAGTGGCTTGCCCAGGATCACACAGCTAGTAAAAGTCTGAGGTCAAATTTGAACTCAGGTTTTCCTGACACCAGGCTTGACACTCTTAACTATTTATTGTACCATCTAGATCCATGGTGGCAAACCTATGGCACGTCTACCAGAGAGGGTTGCTCTCTTTCCCCTCTCCATGTCCTGAGGACATTTGTCTTATCACCCACACCTCTGCCCAGCAGCCTAACAGGAATGCTTCCTTCCTCCCCTGACTGGGGTAAGATATGGGAGAGAGGAGAGGCTCATGGGGGTTATGAGGGCTCTCAGTCTCTAAAAGGTTCTCCACCATTGATCTAGATGCTCTATCTATATATCTTAGTGCATAGCCAAAAAAATGTTTGTTGGTTGACTTGAGATTCCTAAAAGATGTTAACAGTTTCAACTTGCTAATCTTCTTAAAAGGACTACTAGCCAAGTGATGTCTACATTTTTTTTTAATGGGATAGGTGAGATGCAGTGGAAAGAACCTTGGATTTTAAAAAAGAAGTCCTGGGTTCAAATTCTGGTCTACTGCTTATATTTTAAGAGGAAATAATGGAGTAAATGGAAAGAGCACAGGTTTAAAGGTCTTAGATTTGAATTCTGCCCAATTCTCACCTCCCCATCCTGGCTTCCCTGACTTCCTTTCAGTTTTGTCTCCTCCAAGAAATCTTTCCTGTTTCCTCTAAATACTGATGTCTTCCCTCTGAGATAATACCCTGTTTGTACTGGATATCTCTTGCTCGTGTGAATTATATTATGAGCTCTTTGGGAATAGAAACTATATTTATCCTTCATTTATATCCCAACACAGCATAGTTGCTTAGTTAAATGCTAGTTGACTGGCTTAATACCTGTGTGGTCTACTGAAATCTACTGAAAGGAAAATTGTTTTATATTGTTTTTATATTAATGATCATAAACCAAGAGATCGCACATAATTCTTTAGATAAGTAACTACAACAATGATTATTATTTTTTGGATTGAAATTTTTTATTTAATTAATTTAGAATATTTTTCCATGGTTCCATGATTCATGTTCTTTCCCCCCCTCCCACCTACCCCCATAGACAATGAGCAATTTCACTGGATTGTACATGTATCATTGATCAAGACCTATTTCCATATTATTGACAATTGCACTAGGGTGATCGTTTAGAGTCTACATCCCCAATCATGTCCCCATCGACCCATGTGATTAAGCAGTTGTTTTTCTTCTGTGTTTCTGCTCCCACAGTTCTTTCTCTGGATGTGGATAGCATCTTTCTCACAAGTCCCTCAGAAATGTCTTGGATCATTGCACTGCTGCTAGTAGAGAAGTCCATTACATTCGATTGTGCCATAGTGTATCAGTCTGTGTAAGATGTTCTCCTGGTTCTGCTCCTCTCACTCTGCATCGCTTCCTGAAGGTTGTTCCAGTTCACCTGGAATCCCTCCAGTTCATTATTCCTTTGAGCACAATAGTAGTCCATCACCAACAATCATGACTTTTAGAAAAATTTAGACCCAGTTAGTGAACTGTGTATAAGGTGTCAAGATAATAATAAAATAGTAACCATAGTACTAGAAAGGGTATAGTTTGGTATATTAGAATATTAAAGTAACTAAATATATTTGAGCTTCTGTTGAAGGAATAAAACTTGAGGTCTGCGTCATTATCTAGGGAAGCTGAAACCCATGCAGAAGGAGCTGGGCTCATGGGAATGACCAGTGGACAGCTGGCCTGATGAGATCATAGGAAAACAACCCTGGCATGTCCAGGTATTGTTTGAGCCTTTGAAGATTTAGGCCACCTGTAGGCTCCCCAAAGTATTATGGCCAAGAAAGGTTATTTTGGCCTAAGAAGTATTATAAGTTCTAGAGGATTAATTAAATTTTCTTATTTTAATCTTATACTGAATTTACAACTTCATATCAGATGATCCAAGCCTTTGTTCCCAAACACCATTGCATGTTTCATAAGATCCTATATACTTTCTGCCTTGTTAATGACTTATGCTAATTAACTGTCAAAAACCTATAAAATACACTGTTAGAACTTTTAAAGGTGTGGTGAGATCTCTGACTTTAATTTTCCACAATTAAAATTTGAATTTTCAGCTCAGAATTATGGCCCAGAGATTTCTAATACTGTTTGGGACTCAGTTTCCTCTTCTATAAGATGACTAGAATGCTTCAATACTCTGAAAGAGAGAGCTGAAACTGATAATTTTGTATAACTTGAACTCACTTAAATTAAGTCATAAATGAGAAAATCAAGTCCTCATTCCATGATGTCATTGGTCCTTTTTGAAAATGAAGGATGAATGACAACAAGAGGGCTTATGGGTCACTTTTCAGCTTTTTTTGTTTTATGATTTAAATAATATGAACTACATTAGTAATGCATTTTTGTTAATTCATCATCTTAATTTCCAAACATGCCTGTATTCAATAGATGAGCCCCTGGGAGAAATAATTTTTTTAATTTTTACAAATTAATTAATTTAGAATATTTTTCCATGGTTACATGATTCATGTTCTTTCCCTCCCCTCCTTCCTCCCCACTCCTGGAGCCAACAAGCAATTCCACTGAGTTTTACATGTATCATTGTTCAAAACCTATTTCCATATTATTAATGTTTGCAATAGTGTGATCATTTAAGGCCCAAATCCCAATCATATCCCCATCGAACCATGTGATCAATCATATGTTTCTCTTCTGCTTTACTCCCACAGTTCTTTCTCGGAATGTGGATGGCATTCTCTGAGAAAGAATTTTTTTTTGAATTTTATTATATTTTATTTGATCATTTCTAAGCATTATTCATTAAAGACATAGATCATTTTCTTTTCCTTCCCCCCACCCCCCATAGCCGTCACGTAAATCCACTGGGCATTACATGTTGAGAAGAATTTTTAAAAAGAAAACAGAGGAGGGAGAGCCAGTCAAAATGTGAATGAAAGGAACAACCTAGAAAACTAAACTGAGATTGTAGAGGAGGAAAGCATACCCTGCCCTCCTCCTTTGCAGAGGTGTACAGGTCTGTGGGCAGGCAACATTCACATAGTCAGTTGTTCCTTAGCCTTTTTGTCTGGCCAATCTCTTGAAAAAATGGATGTTTTTGGATACAAGAGATGGCACTTAGGGGAGAAATGGGGACAGTGTAAAACAAATAACTATTAAAATTGCTAAGGGGTTTTATATTAATAAGTAAAAATAAACAAGACAAAGTATGTTGCTCCTGTCTCAAGAGATGTCAGTTCTCTCCTTCCTTGCAGAAGAGAATGAATTCACATAAAGAATGTGCAATATAGGGGTAGCTAGACCTTGGAGATGGGATGTTCTGGGTTCAAATTTGACCTTAATCATTTCCTCACAGTATGACCTAACCTCAATTGCCCAGCCCTTACCACTCTTCTATCTTGGAACTAAGACTCTATATTGATTCTAAAGCAGAAGGTAAGGATTTAAAAACAATAGGTACAATATAAGCTATATCCAATTGCTTGGCTTCTCAGTTAGGGGAAGAAGAAGGGGAGGAGGAAAGAATTTGAAACTCAATTTTCTTAAAAGAATGCTAAAATTATTTTTACATAATTGGAAAGATAAAATATTAAAAAATAACACCTGGAAAGTGCTTCCCAAGTCAGAAAGTGCTACATGTAAGGACTAGTTCTGATGATGATGATGGTTATGATGAAGATGAGGATGAAAATAATGATGATGACAAAAGAAAGCATTTTTTTCAAAAAGAAATTACAGCCTCCTAGAGATCTGGTAGGGGGAATGCTAGACTCTTTTATTTACCAAAGATGCTGTACCCTGTGATTTGCTCCATTCAAAACATTTCCTTAGCTCCTCCTCTACGGCAGAAGTTCTTAACCTGGGGGGGGGGGGGGCAGCCTGGTGGCTCAGTGGATTGAGAGTCAGGTCTAGAGATGGGAGGTCCTAGGTTCAAATCTGGCCTCAGACACTTCCCAGCTGTGTGACCCTGGGCAAGTCACTTAACCCCCATTGCCTAGCCCTTACCACTCTTCTGCCTTGAAACCAATATGCAGTATTGATTCCAATTTGGAAGGTAAGATTTTAAAAAAGAAGTTCTAAATTTGGAGTCCATGAGATTGTTTAAAAAAAAAACATTTCTATAACTATATTTCATTAGAATTGGTCTCTTTGGTAATCCTACATACAAGGTGTTCCAAAAGTCTTAGAGCCATCTGCACCAAGACTTATGGGACATTTTATTCTATGCAGTTGGGAACAATAGTCTGAGAAGCGGTCCATAGGCTTCAGCAGACTGCTCCGAGAGCCAGGGACACAATGAAGAGGAAGCAGCCCTGCTCTTTAGCTTTGTCAGGATTCCTTAATCCATCAGTTCTCACTGGCTTTCCTTCTGAGGAGCCCTTTGAGAGAGGCCAGACCTGAAACTTTCCCCTGTATCTGATAGTGCCCTGAGTCAACTGCCTTCAAATCAGTCAGATTTGCCAACTGAGATTTTTCTTCATTTCTCTTCAAGGCATTGACTTTGCCACACGGAAAGTAGCCAAGATGCTGAAGCCACAGAAAGTGATCAAACAAGATGGCGACAGCTTCACTATCCATACACTCAGCACCTTCCGGAACTACCTCATCCAGTTTAAAGTGGGAGAAGAGTTTGATGAGGATACCAAAGGCCTAGATAACAGGAAATGCAAGGTAAGGATGGAGAAAATCACTGGTAACTGACACCTAAGAACTTCTCTGGGCTGGAAGCCTTCATTCCCTGGACCAAACGTTATCCTTTCTCTTACTCCAGAGTTTGGTCACGTGGGACAATGACAGACTCACCTGTGTCCAGAAGGGGGAAAAGACGAACCGAGGTTGGACCCACTGGATTGAAGGGGACGAATTATACCTGGTATTTATGAGCTCTGGATTCCCTCTTGGGGGAAGGCAGGCTTTCTCAAGCTGGGGTCCATTGACCCCTTCTTAGAGGTTGGGGATAGATTTCAGGGACCCATCAATTTGGATGGGAAAAATATTAAATATTTCTTTCACTAATTTTTGGTTTCCTTTGTAATCCTATGCCTTTCAACAACATAATTCTGAGAAATTCATAGGCTTCACCAGACTGACTGCCAAAGGGGTCCATTACACACACACACACACACACACACACACACACACACACACACACACTCCTTGCTGGATCAATCTGGCTTCAAACACTTCCTAGCTGTGTGACCCTGGACAAGTCACTTAACCCCCATTAACTCACCCTTGCCACTCTTCCATCTTAGAATTAATACTAAGATGGAAGGTAAAGGTTTAAAAAAAAAAAGGATCTCTGCTATTAAAGAGAGATTTTTGCTTAGGCTATGTTAAGATTAAAATTTTGGGGAAACTGAGGCAGGTAGAAATTAGTTTCTCTCTGCAAGGAGTATTATATTTTTTAGAGGTTTATTAAAGGTTAAGGATTAAAGAAAATACAGAATAAGAAAGCACGTGTCTAGGCCCAGCGAGGCACAACCACTCATATCTTGCGAGCTAGGTGGAGAGCCGCACCTGCTCCCAAACGGAAGTAGCAAAGAGCGCAGAGCCTATTCACAACCAGGTTAAATACCCCATCTCGCTCTTGGCCCAAGTGAGGTTTCAGTGAGATTAGAGGGAATTCTGGGGAAGTGGAGCAAGGACTTCTGGGGATTGAAGTCCTGGATTGAAGTCCATTTTTACAGCCAAATGAAAAAAAAAAGATAAAAAACTTAAGCCTAAATTATAAGGTAGTGACTTCTAGTTTCTCTCTCTCCCTTCCACAGCCTTCCCACCACCCCCAAATCAGTTATTTAATTGGAATAGGAAATTCATGGCATGGAAATTCCTTCCTTTAATCAATACACACACAAAAGTCCTAACTACCCACAAAACTGAGATCCAGTATGCAACGGCAGACAAATATGGCATTTGATGGTGCATTTATTATTTTTATCCTTCCTTGTTTTCCCCTTTTTCTCTTTAGAACTTGCCCTTATGACAAAGAAATAGAGTTAAGGGGCTCCTGCCTAAATCCTACGTAGGGTGCCCTGGCACCGAGTCCCTTGACTCATGGCCAAGCTTGACAAGCTGGTGATTAATTAATCCATTGAAGATCTCAGGGAGGAGATTGTGTTCTCAAGGGCTGATCTCAATTTTGTTTTCCTCCCTCCCCTGATCTCATCCTTCCCTTCCATGTCTAACTCCAGGAAATGTTCTGTGAAGGTCAAGTGTGCAAACAGAGATTCCAAAGAGCCTGAGAGAGAAAACCAAGGCTGTGTCTATACACCCACCCTGAGGAGACGGCAGCTTTCATTGAACCAGGACCAAACAACTTTGCAAGGGCTTGTGGAGCCCAAGGCTGCCTCTTGGGCTTCTCTTCTTTTATCAAGGAGCTTGGATAGAAGATCACAGCCTCCATCTGGCCAGTTATAATAAACTTTTTTTAAAACCACTCAAAGACTCTGTTGTTATTTATTAAGAGAAGAGTCTGAAGGCATCATAGGATCCTCGGTAGAGAGGAGAAAGAGACCTTAGAGGCCATCTAGTCCAACCCTATCATTTTACAAATAAAGAAGGTGAGGCCCCAGAAAGGGAAGTGATTCAGAGGCATAGTGGATAGAAAACCAAGCTTGGAGTTGGGAAGACCTGAATTCAAATTCTACCTCAGACACTTCTAGACCTTGGGCAAGTCACTTAACCCTGTTTGCTTAGCTGTTGACCTTCTGTCTTAGAATTGATACAAAGATAGAAAGTAATTGTGGGTTGTTTTTTAAAGGATGTGACTCACCCAGTGCCATACAAGAGACAGAGGTGGGATTTGAACCCTGGTTCTTGGACTCCCAAGGAGATACTTTGTAGTGAATGAAACATCTATTTTGCTGTTCAATGCCTTTTTTTTTTTTGGCTTATTTCTGGGTCTTGACAGTGGTATTGACTCATTCCCATGTACCTGGGTCTCCATTCAAAGTCTTTCTTTTCCTTGCCCATCTCCCTTTCTTTATATTTCTCCTTGTCTCTCTGTGTCTCCCTACACATTGGTCACAAGTCTCTCAGGCAATCAGGAGTCTTATCTCCGTATATTTTCTTTTTTTTTAAATAAAACCCTCACCTTCTGTCTTGGAGTCAATACTGTGTATTGGCTCCAAGGCAGAAGAGTGGTAAGGGCTAGGCAATGGGGGTCAAGTGACTTGCCCAGGGTCACACAGCTGGGAAGTGTCTGAGGCCAGATTTGAACCTAGGACCTCTCGTCTCTAGGCCTGGCTCTCAATCCACTGAGCTACCCAGCTGCCCCCTCTCCATATATTTTCTGATTGTCAGAGGGCTGTCTTTTGAGGGATAGCCCCAAGCCCACGTATGGTACATATTACAACCTAAATGATCTTGAATCTATTTTTCACATACTTAAATATTTGTGCAGGTCAACTAGGTGGGTGCAGTAAATTAAAGTCCATATATGAAGTCAGGAAGACTTAAGTTTAAATCAGATACTACCTTTGTGACCCTGAACAAGTCGCTTAACTCTATCTGCCTCAGTTTCCTCATCTGCAAAATGAAGGAAAAAATGACAACCCCCCTTCAGTATCTTTGTCAAGAAAACTCTAAAAGGGGTCATGAAGAGTCTGACATGACTGAAATGACTAAACACAAGATATATGTACATGTTATCTTCCTTTGGTAGAATATAAGCACCTGGAGAGAAGGGATGACCTCATAATTGTTTTTGTCTCCCAGCACCTGGTATATAGTAGGTGATGATTGTATCATGGTGTGGTCAGAAGCCATAGGGACAAAGGAATGGCTGAGCAGTGATGAGGTAAACAAGTAGTTTGTAGAGAATGTTTTCTATGAGCTTTTAGCTGTAAACAGGATGAAAGCTCTTGGACGGTCTTTTGAGAGGATAGAAGCATTGAAGAATAGTGCTTAAAAAAAAAAGTCAGGAGGCAGAGACTTTGGGTGCACCCCCTGAGATGGATTTACTGGAAAAAACAGGCACAAATTTTATGCGAAGGGTCAGAATGAATGAATTGCAATTGGCATCACTGGATCAATTACCCTTGTCTTAAGATCACAGATCTTTGAAAGCCCTGAGCCATTTAACAGACACTAGAGAAGAAGCTCCCAAAGAGGAAGGAACTGAAGATTAAAGTGAAAGAATAATCACTAGTCAGTTCCTGGAGGAAATGAGATCAAAGGCATAAGGGATCTGGTTAGACCTGAGTAGGAAGGCCAGTTCATCCTCTGAGATCAGATCAAAGACGAAAAGGAGAGTTCAGGACATAGAAAGGTTTTGAGGTATAGAGGATGAGAGAGAGAGAGAGAGAGCTCTCCACACCTCTTCTTTCAATAAAGTCTGAAGTCCTCTGGAAGAGGAGGCAGAGCTGAGGAGGGCAGTGGTGGAATGTTGAAGAGAGAGATATAGCAATTTGGAACAGCCTCCTGGAGAAATGTGAGTTGGTCTCAGAATGCCTAGCTGTGTGATCCTGGGCAAGTCACTTAACCCCAATTACCTAGTCCTTACCTATACTTAGTATTGATTCTAAGATGGGAAAGTAAGGGTTAAAAAAATATTGAGACTAAGATAGAAGAGAAGAGGGCAACAAGGTACCCTGGTTTCAATTCTAAGACAGAAGGTAAGTTTTTAAAAATTTTATTGGTAATTTGTATTTATATTCCAATTATTGGTAATCAATAAATATGAACTATTGGTAAATAATCCCTTAACTGCCATTCTACTAAATCAAATAACCTTTTTATTTTTTTTTTAATAAAACCCTTACCTTCCGTCTTGGAGTCAATACTGTGTATTGGCTCCAAGGCAGAAGAGTGGTAAGGGCTAGGCAATGGGGGTCAAGTGACTTGCCCAGGGTCACACAGCTGGGAAGTGGCTGAAGCCAGATTTGAACCTAGGACCTCCCGTCTCTAGGACTGGTTCTCAATCCACTGTGCTACCCAGCTGCCCCCCAAATAACCTTTTTATAGCTCTCATCCTCCTTCCTTCCTGTTGTTTTTGATATAATCCTGAATAATTCCTTCTCATCCTGAATAATTCCTCCATTGGCCTCAGTGACCCTGCTCTCTCCTGTTTCTCATCTCATTTGTCTTATTATTCCCCCATCTCCTCTGCTGAATGACTGTCCTTCTAGTAGTGGCTGGCACAATGTTTGATGATTGATTGATTGGGAGTATTCTTTTGTTTTTCAATTCCATGTAGAAACAATATCTGACATTTTGTGATGATCCAGATTCTCTCCCTCTCTTCCTTCTATTCCTTCCTTCCTATTCCACTGGAATAGGTTATTCCAATGCTGTTATATAATACATGTTTCCATATTCCTCATGTCATGAAAGAAGACAATATTGCACATACAAAAAAAAAACTCATGAAGAAAACAAAATTTAAAATGGCATTTGATCTGCATTCAGACTCCTACCATTCCTTCTATGGCTCTGGATAGTATTTTTTTCCTCAGGAGTCCTTTGTAGTTATCTTGGGACCTTGTCTTGCTGATAGTAGTTTAGTCCTAATTTAATCATTGTGCAATATTTCTGTCACTATATACACTGTTCTCCTGGTTCTGTCCATTTCACTTTGCATCAGTTCGTAAAAGTCTTCCCAGCTTTTTCTGAACTCATCCTGTTCATCATTTCTTATGGCACAATAGCATTCCATTACAACCATATGTCACAATTTATTCAGCCGTCCCCAAATTAATGGACACCCCCTCAGTTTCCAATTCTTTGCCACTACAAAAAGAACCCCTATAAATATTTTTTTTCCTTTTCCTTATTCTTTGATCTCTTTGGGATGATTGGGAATATTCTTCAGGATGTTTTCCTGGGTCTTTTCCTCTTCGGGATCTCAGTTCCCATGGGTTCAATGATCATCTTTATAACATTTGACTCCCAAGTTTCTATACGCAACATTAACCTCTCTTCTGAACTAAGGACAAGTATTGCCAACTGTTTACTAGACAGTTTCTATTGGGGCGTCTGGAATGTATGGGATGTTTGAGTTGTTCAGGGAGGACTAGCACTTCTGGCTGGAGGGCTTATTGAGCCCTTTTCAGGGTTGCTCATCCACCTCTGGTGCTTTCACCTTTCCCCCAACTCTCTTTTTCTCACCTGTGGCTCCAAGAAGCTGTAGTATGTACAGAGGCCACACAGACAGGCTAAAGCAGATGAGAAAAATCAACAAGCCTCAAACTGTGCGGCAAATTAGGGAGATGATACGAAGACTCCCTGGTGGAAGGGACTGCTGAGCTATCCTGTACCCTCTAAATAACAACCCCCTGGGGCAAAGCTCTGGTGGTCCTCTCCTAGTTATGGCGCTGGTTGGATTCAAACAGTCCATGATGCTGACACTAATAAACTTGTTTGACCTTTAGGACGATATTCAGCCTCTCTTCTTTTTGGCTCCAAGTTCTGCTTTGCAGAACAATAGTCAACGGTGTTTAAAATAACATGTTGTCTGTTTTCTGGTTAAAAGGTAATTCTGACCTACTGAGGAATAATATTAAGCATCAAGAGACCTGATTTCAAATTCTGTCTCTGAAGCTCACTTTTGTGACCTCAGGCCAATCACTTGACCTCTTGGACCTCAGTTTCCTCATCTGGAAAATAAATATAACAGGGGTTGTGGGGCTAGTGAGCATGCACCATGTGTGCAGGTGATAGAATCTCTGGAGAAGCTGTTTCTGGAAAAGCCTTATGGTGTCTCCTGCTTCCTAAATTTGGAGCATGAGCAGATACTCCCTGATGAATTACCATCTGTTACCCATGTGATGAAGAGCATATTCAAGAAAGTGGACAAAATGATGGAGGGCCACATTCCTATCTGGCAAGGAGGCAAGGACAAAGGCCCCTGTGGGAAGAGAGGCCTCTGGTCTTTATGCCCCCACCAGGACCTTGTGACCCCAAAACAACCGGCCCTGTTTTTGCCTTCATCTTTTTGGGGTCCCTTCTTTCTTTTCGTGTGTAGTAGTTTCTCGATAACCAAGGATGACGATTGACTTTGTGCGTTTTTGTGCACAAAGACACCTGTGGCAGAAGGAAGGTAAGGACTAGGCAATGTGGAATTTAAGTGACTAGGCAATGTGGAATTTAAGTGACTAAGCAATGTGGAATTTAAGTGATTTGCTCAAAAAAATCCTTACCTTCTGCCTTAGAATTTCTAAGGCAGAAGGTAAGGATTTTTTTAATCGAGAGATTGAAGAAGGCTTGTTATTTTTTAAAAGCTATTTTACTTTCTTAATTACATTTAATAATAATTTTCAACATATGTTTTCTGAAATTATAAGATCCAAATGTCTTCCCTTCCTCCCTCTCAGAGATGGTAAACATTTGATCTGGATCATACAGAAGACGTGTTATAAACGTTGGAATTTTAGCTGAAACTAAATTGGAGGTCAAGGAAATAAGACTCTAAAAATCTGGAGCTGGAGCTGGAGCTGGAGTCCATGCTAGAATTTGCTGGAGATTTCTGGCAGATCTGGAAGAGTAAAGCCCTGATGGATCTATCGGTCCTGCTCAGCTCAGCCCAGCAGCAGCAGAGAAATGGTTATAATTTATTTAAGAAGAGATCTTGGTGAGGCGAATGCTACGTAAAAACTTCATAGTTTGTACCTGCTGTCTCCAGAGGCTAAAGTGGCATTTAAAAGAAGGTTCCCATTTTTACATGTAATGGAGAAAAAATAAAACAAGAGAAAGAGCAAAGAACAGGAAAGCGGATCCCCCAGGGATTGTGAGGAGGGAGGCGTTTGTCACTTCTGTTTCTGCAAGACCTTCCCAGTAAATATCCCTTCCTGAAAGCTAATTGCTATTGACTGGTTAACTGATCCTGGGCTGCCAATGATTGGAGGCTGATACTGGAAAGGGCTCATGCTGATGGCATTGATGACTC
The DNA here is from genome assembly GCF_027887165.1 of Monodelphis domestica. Lineage (NCBI taxonomy): Eukaryota > Metazoa > Chordata > Mammalia > Didelphimorphia > Didelphidae > Monodelphis > Monodelphis domestica. The sequence goes on along the minus strand of NC_077230.1, from coordinate 400,433,130 downwards.
AGAGGGAGCCCAGTAACTAGAAGCAGGAGATGTAGCCAGCTCTAGAACCACGACCCTCTTTCCCGATCACGTCCGTCATCATTTTGTGATGGGCTGGGGCCATCCCTCTTCCCGAGAAGCTGGAACAGAGGAACAAGGTTTCCCTTCTTTTTGAACCAGGAATTCATTTTGTGAGTCAGGGAAGAAGATGGGCCTAAACAAAGATGAGCTCCAGGCTCCACTAGGTGGGGTGTGTGCAGTGTTTCTTACAGCACGACCACAGGAGACAGGAAAAAAGGTGGTTGGATTCTATACAAAGAAATCTGGGGTGTGGTAGGGCTGGGGAGCCTGTGCGGAAACTGAGTGCCCCAATCTAATAATACTAACTATAATTTATTAGAATGATTGTATATTGGCGATGGATTATATTATACATTAATAGGTTAATGCAGGTGGATATATTATATAAGAAAGAAATGAATATTGTTATATAATGTATCTATGTTATATATTATATATTGATTACATATTGGTTTTATGATAATGATAAGTATACTGTTATATATTATATATATATATATTTTTTTTTTAACCCTTACCCTCCATCTTGGAATCAATACTGTGTATTGGTTCCAAGGCAGAAGAGTGGTAAGGGCTAGGCAATGGGGGTCAAGTGACTTGCCCAGGGTCACACAGCTGGGAAGTATCTGAGGCCACATTTGAACCCAGGACCTCCCATCTCTAGGCCTGGCTCTCCATCCACTGAGCCACCCAGCTGCCCCCCTGAGTGATATCTTTTGACACATATATAAATTAGATTTAAGTGAGGCAGAGTTTCATGATGTTTTCAACCTCACTCTTTCTTCCAGAATCCTCAGTCCAGTGGTGACACACAAATCAGGATGCCTGGTGATGGCTTGGGACACAGTGGATGGCCTTGGCTTCTCCCATATCTGACCAAATATCTAAGCACTCCACGGAGCCTGCTTCGACTTCCTTCATGGCCACTGGAACAAATCGTTCTCATTAGCCCCTTCCTGTGGGGGAAGACCTCACATGGGTGAGGGAGACATCCCCTTAACTCACCAAAAAGGTTCAAGGCTGTTGGCTACCCTCAACCTGGTTTAGCCCATCTACTGAGATGGTTTTCCTTGGTATGGCTGCTGCACATGCTACAGCTTCTTGGAGCCTTAGTGAGAGCTGGGTGGATCCCAAAGGAAGAAAACAGCCCTGGCAAAGGGTCCAGCAGTGCACTGGCAGTGCCAATCTCAGCACCTGCCACATCACCTGGAACATTGTAAGCTATCTATAAAGGAAGGCTTTGAGAGGAGCTTAATGCTCTGCCCTCCAATTAGAGGGAAACTGAGGATGAGTTCAGTAGGCGTTAAATATCAAAACTGAGTCAGTCTTCTTGGTGATGAGATTCAAAGTGATCCATCAGTTTATCCTGGGCAGGGCAGGCAGGCAAGGCAGAGCCCACCCAGCATAGTGTTTTCTGGAATGGAAGTCAAAAAGAAAAGTTGATGAAGAATGTAGATACCTGAAAGATTGTCAGCCCTTTATAAAGAAAGGCTTTAGGGGCAACTAGGTGGCTAAGTGGATTAAGAGCCAAGCCTAGAAATAGGAGGTACTGGGTTCAAATGTGATCTCAGACATTTCCTAGCTGTGTGACCCTGGGCAAGTCACTTATTCCCCATTGTCTAGTCCTTACTGCTTTTCTGCTTTGGAATCAATACACTATAATCAATACAATACAATATAATATTATTGATTCTAAGATGGAAGGGAAGGGAAGAAAGAGAGAAAGAAGGGAAGAAAGAAAGAAAGAAAGAAAGAAAGAAAGAAAGAAAGAAAGAAAGAAAGAAAGAAAGAAAAGAAAGAGAGAGAGAAAGAGGGATAGAGAGAAAGAGAGAAAGAAAGAAAGAAAGAAAGAAAAGAAAGAGAGAGAGAGAAAGAGGGATAGAGAGAAAGAGAGAAAGAAAGAAAGAAAGAAAGAAAGAAAGAAAGAAAGAAAGAAAGAAAGAAAGAAAGAAAGAAAGAAAGAAAGAAAGAAAGAAAGAAAGAAAGAAAGAAAGAAAGAAAGAAAGAAAGAAAGAAAGAAAGAAAGAAAGAAAGAAAGAAAGAAAGAAAGAAAGGAAGGAAGGAAGGAAGGAAGGAAGGAAGGAAGGAGGGAGAGAGAGAAAAGAAAGAAGGAAGAAGGAAGGAAGGAAGGAGGGAGAGAGAGAAAAGAAAGAAGGAAGAAGGAGGGAAGGAAGGAAGGAAGGAAAGAAAAGCTTTGAGAAGAGCTGATGCTCTGCCTTCTAGCAACAACAGAGACTGAACTTGGGATTCCTACAACTAACTGTCTCAAATATTTACTTAGAGACTTGGGAAGTTAAATGACTTGTTCAGAGTCATATAGTCAGAAAGTATAAGAGGTGAAGGCAACTAGGCGGATAGAATGCCAGACCCGGAGTCAGGAGGACCTGGGTTCAAATTTGGCAACAGACACTTCCTCGATATATGACCCTGAGCAAGTTACTTAACCCCACTTACCCTTCTGTCTTAGAGTTGTTACTGAGAAAGTAAGGGTCAAAAAAAGTATTGGAGGCAAGTTCATCATGGCTCCTAATGAAACTTTCTATTTTCTCTATTCCATACTATCTCTCAATAATGACAGCTCACAATTATACAATGCCCAAGAACATTATCTCATTTGGTCCCCACACAATCTTGTGAGGTGAGACAACTATTATCCCCATTTAATGGATGAGGAAGCTGAGGCACAGACAGGTTAAATGATTTGCCCCGGATGGCACAGACAGGTTAAATGATTTGCCCCGGATTCACATGGCTAGTATGTGTCTGGGATGGGTTTTGAACTCAGATCTTCCTTCATTCAAGTCTACTACACTATTTACTTTATTACAAGTGTCTCAGCAGAGGTTAAGATAACAGTAACAATAACAGCAATAATTTTCACATAGTACTAGGTGCTGTATGTCATTTAATCCTCCCACCAATTCTGAGGTAGATGTTATTATTATTCCCATTTTACAGCTGTCTGGGATAAAAATGGACTATAAGTGCCTCACACAGAAATGAGCACCAGTGCCCCCCCTCACTCCAAAGAACAAAATCAATCAGAAGGCAGGAGCAAAAAGAGGCGGTTGTTTATTCCCTTTCATGAAAGAGAGCACTTCAATGATGGGCTAAGAGGCGCCCACAGACGAGGCAGCAAACAGGCAATATATACACAAGACTCCTCCGCAGCCTCTGTCAGACTTCCTCCCCCCTAGCAATAAATCAAACCACCTGTGCTTCCAACCCAACTCAGGTGAGGCAAGGGAAGCGTCCGAGCTGTCCCTTGCCCCTTCTGTCCATCACTCTCCCTCTTGAGCCTGTCCTGGAGTCTTCAACCAGCAAAAAGGTAACAAACCAGCTTTTGTAAGCTGAATGCTCATTTTCAGAATAGCATGCTCAATTCTGTCCCATGCACAGATGAGGAAACTGAGGCAAACAGAGAGTCATTGGCTTTCCTAGGATTAATTAAGTGCCTGAGCCCAAATTTAAATTCAGGTCTTCCTTACTCCAAGCTCCGCATTCTGTCCACAACACGGGCTAGCAGTTTCAAGGTTCAGAGGAAGATTATAGTTGCCAAAAGAGACCTTCGAGGCTGTGGCATTCACTCCCTCCAAATTTTACAGATAAGCAGCTAAAGCCCAGGCAGGGAAAGCTACCTGCCCATAATCACTTAACTAGGAAGGAGCAGAATGAAGAAGATCTGAACCATGAACCCTAAATCCCAAGATCTTTCCATTTTCTGCAGGAGAGAAGGAAGAATAATGAGAAAAAGAAGAGTGGGGGGGGGGTGGCAAATAGTAACGAGGATCTAGATACAGTGAAACAGATGGACAGTGCGAACCTCAAGAGGAGAGAGAGGGAAAATCTGCTCCATTCTCCCTTATATGCCCGTCTACATCTCTGAGTTTTTGTTTTTGTTTTTGTTTTTTTAAACCCCTACCTTCCATCTTGGAATCAATACTGTGGATTGGTTCCAAGGCAGAAGAGTAGTAAGGGCTAGGCAATGGGGGTTAAATGACTTGTCCAGGGTCACACAGCTGGGAAGTGTCTGAGACCAGATTTGAACCCAGGTACTCCTATCTCTAGGTCTGGCTCTCCATCCACTGAGCCCCCCAGCTACCCCCTCTAGGGTCTTTTTAAGCACTGTCTTTAATATGAAGAATTAAGGGAAGTCGAGTTTCCTAACCAAGCCTCTTGTCTTTTTGGAGGCCTTTGAAAGGCAGCACCAGCCACCCTGCTCTTCACCTTGAGATCCACTTAAGAATGGAGCCCTGGAAGAGCTTCTCTAAATTAGGACGCCATGACTGGGGAGAGAAAACCAGATTTTTAACGACAAAGAGGGAGATAACGTCCAGCAGAGGGAGCCCAAGAGACCGAATTGGATTTCTTTTGATGCCTTTGTTCACGTTAGGAGTGGCCTTCCCAAAGCATGCCTTACACCAGAGGTTTACTTAAACTGTATTTCAGTACAATTAGATTCCTTTAAAGCCCTCGATATTTTTTTCTTCCTTTTTTTTTTTTACTTAAAAAACATTGCTCTAAGAAGGGCTCCTTGGTTTTAACAGACTGCCAAAGGGGCTGTGCCACCCAAAATATTAACATTTCTTGCCTTTTAGTAAAATCTCTTCTAAGAATCACTAGCATTAAAAAGCAAATTATAGATGGGGGACGTAGACTCTAAGGGATCACCCTGGTGCAAATATCAATAATATGGAAACAGGTCTTGATCAATAGCACATGTAAAACCCAGTGGAATTGCTCATTGGCTACGGGAGGGGGTTGGGAGGAGGGGAGGAAAGAGCATGAATCATGGAACCATGGGAAAATATTCTAAATTAATTAATTAAATAAAAATTTCCCAAAAAACCCAAATTATAATTTCTAACTTACTAAATTTACTTGTGGCTAAAAGAATTGACCATCATTTCCATGGGAATAATGTCCCCAGTAGGGAGGGAGGTGGTACAATGGACAGAGTGTTAGACCTGGAGTTCAAATCTAGCCTCAGATACTTCCTAGCTGTGTGAATTTGGGAAAGTCACTGGATCCTATTTGCCTCAGTTTCCTCATCTGCCAAATGAGCTGGAGAAGGAAATGGCAAAACACTCTAGTGCTTTAGCTTCATGGCCCTGGACAAGTCATTTCACTTTGTTTGCCTCAATTTCTCCATCTGTCAAATGAGCTGGAGAAGGAAATGGCAAGTCATACCAGTATCTTTGCTAAGAAAATCCCAAATGGAGGCACAAAGAGTCAGATGTGACTGAAACAATTGAGCAACAATATCCCCAGTAAGAATCTTTATTTTATTATATGATTTTATTTATTTTATATGATATATATTTATATATCATATTATATATATTATATGATATATATTTATATATCATATTATTATAAGGTCTGAAAAGCCATCATTAAAGATTAATTTGGGGGGATTATAAAGGGTGTCAAATCTCCCACCACTCTAGGAAAATTACAAGCCGTAACATTAAAGAGTTTTTCTGGCTTTTGGAGTTTTTTGTTTTGGTATTTCCAGAATCTCAAACATAGTGGATGCTTTTTAATGTTTGTTGGATTGAATTAATTTTTTTGGAAAAACCAGTGCTGGATTTTGTAAGCAGATTAAAATCTCAATCCAAAAAAAAAAAAAAGAGCTTATCTGGAATGAGCTGACAACCAGGTAAGCACAGAAGGCTAGAACTAGAATGACAATTTGGAAACAAGGGGGATGAAAGCTGGTCAAATCAATCCACAAACATTCATTAAGTACCTACTGTGTCCCAGACACTTTGCTTGGCACAGACAAACATAAAATAATTTCTGGCATCTTGGATTGTACGATCTGGGGAGAGAATATATTTCCCCTTCCGTTTTAGTTGATGTAGTCAAAGAAGTCTGAGAATCTGATCCTAAAGGGTTAATAAGTCAGTTTAACCCTGACCTTAGAGATGCTCCACTCCTCCCTCCTCTTCACCCTTCACAGCAGCCAGAGCCCTTTGAGGGACAACATGGGGCCAGGAAGAAATATTGCATTCACTGAAGAGCAGAGGCACCCTTTCCAGATGGATGCAGAGAAATAGTCGCCCAAGGGAGAAAGCAGCTTCAGGGAGCCAGTCCTGGCCATTGAGAGCCCCGTTTCGTGACAGGTCACTTAATCTCTGTCTGTAAAATGAGGGCAATAATAGCATCTACCTCACAAGATTGTGGGAATCAAATATTAGAATAATTGTAAAGCACGTAGCCCAGTGCCTGGCACAGAGAATATTCGTAGGACTCTCTATTGACTGTGGGGGACATCAGCATCATCTCTTGCCTTATACCATCGCTGGCTCAGCAGAGAAATGGATGCACAAAGGAGAAAGGCCAAGCCAAGAGAAAAAAGAGACAGACAAAGCCAGAGCTGGAGGGAGAAGCTAAGGTTTCCCTTGGCTTCTGCCATTTCAATGCACTCCCAGCCAATCAAAGGCACCTCCTCACCGAACCGTTAATGGCCTGGAATCAGTTACAGAATGTCTGTGTTTGTGCTATAGTCTAACCAGGAATTCCCATTACATGTCCTCGTGACTCTCTGGAAGCAGACTTCCCTGGCCTTTTCCATATGGGGAATTTTTTTAAATCCTTACCTTCCTTCTTAGAATCAATTCTATGTATAGGTTCCAAGGCAGAAGAGTGAGAAGGGCCAGGCAATGGGGGTTAAGTGACTTGTTCAGGGTCACACAGCTGGGAAGTGTCTGAGGACACATTTGAACCCAGGACCTCCTGTCTCCAAGCCTGTGGTTATTATTTGGGAGCCTGACAGGACTTAAAGCTATTGTAGAGGAATTCAGCACTGTAGGAGCTACAGAGCAGCAATCCCTCCAGGGGCTGGGATAGCTCCAGGCAGCACTGGGAGAGGCCAGACCTGGCAGTATTTTAGCCAACATTCCAGATTGGATTGAAAAGAACAAGGCTGTCCCAGCCAATCTGGGGCTCCTTACCACCTGTCTTTCTAAGCTTCTCAAGACTTCATCATCAGGAGGAGTGGGAGAAGGGCTTGATGGCATCAAATCTAGAGATGCTTAAATTAGATTATATTTGAATTGTGGACTTTCCATTGATGGGGAAGGCAAGAGCTCAGGATTATCACTCAAGTGATAACCTACAGATCCACCACTTTGACTGACCTCAGTGCCTGGAGCCTTGGGTTACCAAAAGGAGCCAAGCTTCAGGTTCTAGATGAGGCTACCAGAGCTGGGAAGGGCAGAACGTGTCAGGTCCCTGCAGTGCCACAAACCTGTAACCAGAGTAGGTGAGAAGGAGTGCCACAAGACACTTCCCAGCTGTGTGACCCTGGGCAAGTCACTTAACCCCCATTGCCTAGCCCTTACCATTCTTCTGCCTTGGAGCCAATACACAGTACTGACTCCAAGATGGAAGGTGAGGGTTAAAAAAAAAAAAGAAGGCGTGCCACAAACCTACAAAAGGAATGCAAAGTAAATAAGAGGCAAAAATGGAGAGAAAAAAAAAGCTAAAAAGAAATGAGACAGAGTTCCAGAGCATGGCTTTGCTTAGAACCAACCCAGCTTCTAGAACCCACTTTTGTATTTCATAATACAAAATGCAACAAGGAATTTGGCTAGAACTGGCTCTATTGGCTTTACTTCCTTACTCCCCACCCATCCCTTAACACCAGGCGGTCAGGCTTGGGCAGTGTGGTGTACTGGAAAGAGCTGAGATCAGAGGATGAGGACTTGGAGCTGAATCCCAGATCTGCCTCTCTGACCTTGGCTGTACTCAATTATCTCTAGAGTCCCCTCCCTCTCGGATCCAATTATTCTCCTTCCCTCTTGAAACTGCTCTCTCCAAGGTCACCAGTGACCTCACCATTGCTACGTCTAATGGCGTGTTCTCATTCTTCATTCACATTGAATACTCGGCCGCCTCTGACGCCAATGGCAACTCCCTAATTGGAACTCTTCCTCGAGTTGGCTCCTCTGCCACTGTGCTCTCTTTATTCTTTGGTATTTGGCACCATTCTTGCTGATCTAGGCTGTTCCTTAACCTGCATTCTCATTGATTCATTCAATGAATATTCTTAAATGTAGATAACTATGGCATGGAAGGAGAAGTCTGTGTTACTTATAAACTAGACTCCTTCATGGGATAAGTATAAAATGATCCTGGTGTAGAGTAAGAAGTTCCATCTCCAACCCTGCACTGGAGATTCCCAGTGACTCCTCCATAGCCTACAAAGCACTTAGCCCAGCTCTGTACTCTAAGGGCTCATCTAAAGCTTTATTGGATAAATGAAGAAGAGCCCTTGTCATTTCCACAAGCATTCATCTTCTAACTCCTTTTCCTTTTTTCCTGATGCTCTAGCAATCTAAAGAGGGTTCTCTTATCATTTTTTTTAAACCCTCACCTTCCATCTAGGAGTCAATACTGTGTACTGGTTCCAAGGCAGAAGAGGGGAAAGGGCTAGACAATGGGAGTTAAGTGACTTGCCCAGGGTCACACAACTGGGAAGTGTCTGAGACCAGATTTGAACTTAGGACCTCCCATCTCTAGGTCTGGCTCTCAATCCACTGAAATACCCAGCTGCCCCCAGGGTTCTCTTCCCATAAGAAAAAAAATAGGAGGAAATAGGGCAAGGAAATGATGAAACTTCTTCAGGGTAGAGTTGAATTTGATGGAGAGGCTTTAGAGGAAGGGAATGATGACAACCTAGAACACATGATCCAAGTGTGTCTTTGAGGTAACTGGTTGGATCAGTAGATGGAGTGCTGAGCCTGAGTCAGGAAGTCCCAAGTTCAAATCCAGCTTCAGATACTTCCTAGCTGTGTGACCTGGGCAAATCCTTCAAGCTTTGCAAGCAACCTTTGCTTGCTTTAGTTTCCTCAACTAGTATATAAATGTAAGTTTCTTTATTAATATAATGAACTTATGTAAATAAAATTAAAATGGTATAATAGTTGCATCTGCTATTGCAGTTATGAAAATCAAATGAGAATATTTGTTATGTTTCTTTTTCAAAATCCTTAACTTTCATTTTATAATCAATACTATGTATTAGTTCCAAGGCAGAAGAACAGTAAGTGGTAGGCAATAGGGATTAAATGACTTGCCCAGGGTCACACACTGTAAAGGTTAAAATTATGGTTGAGACTGAATGTAATAATTAATTTGGTCACCAAGTATTTTATTTATAAAGTTCTAATGAAACACCCATGTCAGCTGGAAATTTTATGGTGATTTAATTGATAGTGGAGGAGATTAAGGAGAAGGAAGAAGGAAAAGAGTAGGTTTTCCCCCCTCCTCCCACATCCCCCCCCACCTCAACCTGGCTAGTACCAAATGGGGAGATTAGGAGATAAGGTTTTGGAGTATGAAGGAGGAAGGAGTCAGCTTGAACTTCAAAAAGGAAAGTGTAGCATTCCAAGCATATTCATATATAAGAAATATAAATGATGTATGGTTATTGTGTCTTCAGACACAAGGTTTGAACTCTGATATTTGTGGGTGGACTCTTGACCTAGCCATGCTGCCTTTGTTCAAGGCAAACTCATTAACATTTGGTGGAGTCAAATTCCTTTGTAAAAGCTCAGGTTGAAGTCAACACGCCCAAAAGGTGTCATCAGCACCATCCTGTCCAATCTGAATTATCTATGCTTTGTTATGTATTCTTTGAGTACCTCCCAAGCCACACTGAAATAAATTTGGAAGGCGGCCCTGTGATTTTCTCTCTTGGCTTTGCATTCTCACTCTTGATACGCTTACCCTATTTTCTTTCATTTCCACGTGTTCCATTAGTTCTTATATCAAGGAGAATATCATAGGGTTCATGCCTTCCCTATTCAGAAATACTGACTTTTCTGTGTCTCTCATTCTTCACCCATTTTCTCAGACTCCTTGCTCCTTCTTGAGCCCCAACCCACAAAGGAAAAATTTCTTTTTGTATCCCCCACTGTACAGGAGGTTACAGAAAGGGCTAAGCCAAGATGCCCGAACCTGAAATCAGCTCCAGGGCAAACTCACCACCAAACCCAGACAAAATAGCTTCCACCACTCCAAGATTGTCGGAATGCCTAGCAAGCTGCCAGCCAGAGTCGCCTCTCCAGGGAAAAAGGAAGAGAGAGGAAGTGACATTCCTTATATAGATGGTTTTATGACATTTTCTCATCTGTACCAATGTAAGCTTAGCTTGACTTAGGACAGCCCAGGGGTCTGTCTGCTTTTTCTGCACATGTCTGTTGAAGGCCATTTCCTTAGATAATTAAATCTTGAGTTTGGTGCAGACCTTCCTAATCTTGTTAAACTAAGGAGGGTGGAGAAATTCAGGGTTCCCAAGACCTGATTCTGTTAGTCCAAGTATCTCTATTGTTATTGATTAGGAAATAGCTAAATCAGATCTTTTAAAGTACAGTCTGATTAGGGTAGAATAGTTTTAAAATTCACAACAGCTAGGAACTATTTGAGGTCCAATTTGAACCCAGAACCTCTCATCTCTAGACCTACCTCTCAATCCACTGAACCACTGAGCTCAACCCAAAAAAGATGATATTTGTAAAGCATTTAGCATAGTGCCTGGCACATAGTAGGTACTTAATAAATGCTTATTCCTTTCTCTTCATTCTCCTCCCTTTGAAAGTGAAAGGGATTAGAAGGCAAACAATGGTGTCTTCTGTAGTTATACCTATCATACCAGTGACACTGGACTCCTTGATGGTCCTTCTACACAATGCTCCATCTCTTGGTTCCAGGGCATTTTCTCTATCTGTCTCCCATGCTGAGAATGCCCTAGCCTGTCACCACTACCTTATAGCTTCCTTCATATCTAGTGAAAATCCTACCATCTGCAAGAAGCCTTTGTCCACTCTTCCTTGCTGTTAGTGCATTCCCTCTGAGATTATTTTCCTTCTACTATTTATATATCTTTGTTGTTATGGTTCAGTCATTTTCTTTCTTGTCCAACCCTTTATGACTACATTTGGGGTTTTCCTGGCAGCTAACTTTCCCCTATTTATATCTTATATGGACCTGATCGTTGTAAGATTGTGAGCTCCTTGTGAACAGGGACTATCTACGGGAGTTCCTTCAAAAGGGTCCAGCTTTTGCCATTTTCTCTTCTGCATTTTTTTCCTTGGTTGCCCTGCTCTTGGGTTGACTTTTCTGCTACTGGCATCGGGTAAGAGATAATGCTGGATCGATAGAGGCCATGGGAGTTCCCCATTAAGGCCACAATGAGTCCCATGAAATGGACCTAGGTTTCTGGTCTTGACCGTCTTTTATTTTCTGTTTTAAGTGACAAGATTAGAGATTCTGAATTTGTAAGTGATAAATGATCAGGAGGGTGAACATTTGAGTGTCTCAGCATCCCAGTGTCTGGGTTTTACAGCCAGCACAACATCAATGCTTGAAGATGGAGGAGGAATGACCTTTGATAGAAATCTTCAGGACCCAGCCTTGCAGTAACTGAGACAAAGACTCTGGCCACATTTGGACAGAAGTTGGTAAAACCAAATCTGTGTAGGACCTGAAGTAAGTTTGAGCCCACTCTCCTCGGAGATTGAGGTAGGACAGGAGAATGTCCTGAGTGATATGGAGGGAATGTTGATGTTGATATTTTAATTCTTGCTCACATCTTTAAAGTAAATACCATTTGAAAAAGTTATCGATATTAAGTAGAACTTGGGCACTATTCCCTGACTCCTCACACACACAACCTGTGAAGGATTGACTAATGGCTTTAGAAAAGAGACACCCTAAATCATATGAAAAAATGTCCTAAATCCTGATCGATTAGGGAAATGCAAATTAAAACAATTCTGAGGTACCACCTCATTCCTATCAGATTGGCCAATATATGACAGTAAAGGAAAATGATAAATGTTGGAGGGGATGTGGCAGAATTGGGACACTAATGAATTGCACATAGAGTTGTAAACTGGTCCAACCATTCTGGAGGGCAATTTGGAATTATGCCCAAAAGCCTATAAAACAATGCATAACCTATGATCTAGTGATACCACTACTTGGGCTGTATCCCAAAGAGATTTTAAAAAATGGGAAAGGACCTATTTGTACAAAAATATTTGTAGCTGCTCTTTTTATGGTGACAAAGAATGGAAACTAAAGGGATGTTCCTCAGTTGGGGAATGGCTGAACAAAGTGTGGTCTGTGATGTGATGGAATATCCTTGTGCTATAAGGAATGATGAACAGGATGATGTCCAAAAGATCTGAAAAGACCTACATGAACTGATGCAGAGTGAAATAAGCAGAACCGGGAGAACATTATACCCAGTAACAGCAATATTGTGGAATGATCAACTGTGCTAGACTTAGCTATTATCGGCAATCCAATGATCCAGGACAATTCTGAAGGATTTGTGACAGAGAATGCAATCCATCTCCAGAGAAAGAACTGTTGGAGTCTGAATGAAGATCAAAACATGCCACTTTTCACTTGTTTATTTGGGTTTATGTTTTGGGGTTTTGATTTTATAAAATTATTCACTTATAAAAATAGGGAAATACATTTTACATGATAATACATGTATAACCCAAATTGAATTGCCTGCCAGCAACAAGAGGAGGAAGGGAAAGGAGGGAGGGAGGGAGAGAGAGAAGTTCAATCATATAATTTAGGAAAACGTGTGTGGAAATCTGATATTATGTGTAATTGGTAAAAAATAAGTAAAAATATTAAAAAAAAAGAGAGAGATGACCCCCAAATCCTCAAGGAACCCTCTAGAATCCTAAGAGGCATAGATGTATCAGGTCTTCCTCTGGGCTATTAAAGCTGTGTGACCCTAGGCAAGTCACTTAACTTCCATTGCCTAGCCCTTATCATAATACACAGTAGTGACTCCAAGACAAAAGGTAAGGGTTAAAAAAAAAAAAAGCATTTATTGTGATTGTGCGAAATGCTGGGACTACGAAGAAAAAACAAAAATATTCCCTGTTCTCAAGGAGTTGATGTTCTGATGGAAGAAACAAATAACTATACATGCTAATAACTAGATATATACAATATAAGGGGACAATTTGTTAGTGGCCAACAGTTATAGAACTGGAAAGGTATGGGAAGATGGGTAGAGGATAGAGTTTTCAAGGAAGTTAGAATGAAGATTATAGGAGAGTAAAGTTAGGGCAGCTAATGAGCACTGGACCCTCATCTTCTTGAGTTCAAATCTGACCTCAGACACTTACTGGCTGTGTGACCCTGGCCAAGTCACCTTGATTGACTCAGTTTCCTCATCTGTAAACTGAACTGGAGCAGAAAATGACACACCACTCCAGTATCTTTACCAAGAAAACCCCAAATGGAGTCATGAAGAGTTGGACAAAGCTGAACAACAACAAAAGCGAAACATAGCTAGAGCCAACCTAGTTGTTGTAGACCATGTGAAGCACTCATCAGTGAGAACAGGATGGGAGTTCTAAAGATGCCATGCAATTTTGTATTTGTATCCCCAGACCCTAGCACAGGGCTTGCCACATACTCATTGCTTATAAATACTTCTTCCTTTTCCCCCTATGCTTTCCCTTCCTTTCCCTCCCTATCTCACTTGTTTAAATTTCAAATTTGATAGTGGATTGGAAGAGAGTTCTGTGGGCAGCAAGTCTAATTCATACCTAGAAGAAATCTCTACTATCATGTATTCAACATATGGTTAAATAGCCTTTTATAAAAAGATCTCTTAGGAGGAGGAATCCATTACCTCCCATGACAGGCTATCCCACGCTGGGATACTTCTCATTGTGAGGAAGTTAATATGGGAACCCAGCTTGACTTGACTTCTTCCACTCTTTCCTCTTGGCTTCTCTGGGGTCAAACACAAGAGGTATTATCTCTCTTCTATATGGCATGTCCCCCAGTAGTTTTTTCTCTTTCAAGATCAACATCTCCAAGTCCTTCGATTTAATTTCTCCATGACATAGATTCAGGGGTCTTCACCATCTTAGAGGAAACCCTCTTCTAGTTGAGGTTCAGTTTACCAATGTCTTTTTTAAAAAAATTAAACTTCATGAATATCCTCTTTTATTTTGTTCCTCCTCTCCCTGAGCCCTTATTGAGAAAGCATGGAAAACAAACAAACAAACCATGTTGTAAACTTGTACGGTCAAGAAAAACTGGACAGTTAGGTAGATAGATCATTAGGTCTAAAGTCAGAAGGGCCTGTGTTCAAATTTGATCTCAGATACTTCCTAATCAGGCAAGTCACTTAACCTTGCTTGCCTAGCTCTTGCCACCCTTCTGTCTTATAATTCATACTAAAACAAAAGACAAGGGTTGTTTTTTTGTTTTGTTTTTTGTTTTTAGTTTTAAGACTAAGATATTTCATTTAATTTATTTTAAATTTTATTTAATTCATTAATTTAAAAAATTTTCCATGGTTACCTAATTCATGTTCTTTCCTTCCCATCCTCCCATCTCCCTCCTGTAGCTAACACTCAATTGCACTGGATTTTACATGTGTCATTGGTCAAGACCTATTTCCATATTATTATTTGCACTACAATGATCATTTAGAATCTACATCCCCAATCGTATGCCCATTGAACCATGTGTTCAAGCAATTGTTTTTCTTCTGTGTTTCTGCTCCCACAGTTCTTCCTCTGGATGCAGATAGCAATTCTTTCTCATAAGTCCCTCAGAATTGTCCTGGATCACTGCATTGCTGCTAGTAGAGAAGTCCATTACTTACATTCAATTGTGCCACAGTGTATCAGTCTCTGTGTATAATGTTCTCCTGGTTCTGTTCCTTTCACTCTGCATCACTTCCTGGAGATTTTTCCAGTTCACATGGAATTCCTCCAGTTTATTATTTCTTTGAGCACAATAGTATTCCATCACCAACATATACCACAATTTGTTCAGCCATTCCCCTATCAGAGGGGATTCCCTCATTTCCCAATTTTTCCCACCACAAAGAGTGCAGCAATGAATATTCTTGTACATGTATTTTTCCTTATTATCTCTTTGGGGTACAAACCCAACAATGCTATGGCTGGATCAAAGGGCAGACAGTATTTTAGTGCCCTTTGAACATAGTTCCAAATTGCCCTCCCGAATGGTTGGATCAATTCACAATTCCACCAGCAATGAATTAATGTCCCAACTTTGCCACATCCCCTCCAGCATTCATTACTTTCCCAATAATTTTCCATTGCTGTCATGTTAACCAATCTGCTAGGTGTGAGGTGGTACCTCAGAGTTGTTTTGATTTGCATCTCTCTGATTATAAGAGATTTAGAACAATTTTTCATGTGCTTATTAATAGTTTTGATTTCTTTGACTGAAAATTGCCTATTCATGTTCCTTACCCATTTATCAATTGGAGAATGACTTGATTTTTTTGTACAATTGATTTAGCTCTTTGTAAATTTGAGTAATTAGACATTTGTCAGAGGTTGTTGTTATAAAGATTTTTTCCCCAACTTGTTGCTTCCCTTCTAATTTTGGTTGCACTGTTGGTTGTTTTTTTTTACAAAACCTTTTTAATTTAATGTAATCAAAATTATTTACTTTAAATTTTGTAATTTTTCTGACTCTTGCTTGGTCTTAAAATCTTTGCTTTCCCAAAGATCTGACAAGTATACTGTTCTGTGTTCACCTAATTTACTTATAGTTTCCTTTTTTATATTCAAGCCATTCACCCATTCTGAGTTTATCTTGGTGTAGGGTGTGAGATGTTGATCTAAACTTAGTCTCTCCCATACTGTTTTCCAATTTTCCCAGCAATTTTTGTCAAATAGAGGATTTTTGTCCCAAAAGCTGAGATCTTTGGGTTTATCATAAACTGTCTTGCTGAGGTCATTTACCTCAAGTCTATTCTATTGATCCTCCCTTCTGTCTCTTAGCCAGTACCATGTTGTTTTGATGACCACTGCTTTATAGTATAGTTTAAGATCTGGTACTGCTACAACCCCCTCCTCCACACTTTTAAAAAACCAAAATATATAGTCAAGCACAACAGACTCACTCATTGGCCAGGCCCCCCAAAATATTTCATTCTGCATTGAGTCTGCATACTTGCATCAGGAGGTTGGTACCATGTTTCATTATGAATCCTCTGGAACTGTGGTTGGTCAGAGTTATAAAACTTTTTGTTTTGCTATTTATCTTTACAATGTTGTTATTATATAAAGTGTCTTTTAAAATTCTCTTTCCCTCTTACTGTGTCCTCTCTTACTTATTTCTGTATACATTGTTCTCATATCTCTGCTTACTTCCTTCTGCATCAGATTATCAGTTCCCAGGCTCTTCTAAAACTGCCCTTTCTATTATTTCTTACAGCACAATAGTGTTCAGTCACATTCATGTACTGTAAGTTGTTCAGCTATAATACATTTTATGGGTATTCCCTTTGTCTCCTAATTCCTTACCACCACAGAAAGAACTGCTATAAATATTTTTCTATATGTGAATCTTTTCCCTCTATGTTTGATCACTTTATGGACAGAGACCTAGTCATATTGCTGAGTCAAATGATATGAACAGTCTAATAGCTTTTTGGGAATAGTTCCAAATTGCTTTCCAAAATGATTGGATCAGTTCAAAGTTCTACCAATAGTAAATTAACATATTTGTTTTCCCATAGCCTGTCCAACAGTTGTCATTTCCCTTTTTAAAATATTTTTTAATCAACTTTGCCAGTGTGATAGGTGTGGGGTTGTGCCTCAAACTTGTTTTAATTTCCATTTCCTTTAATTATTAATGATTTGGAATTTTTTTCTCTTCAGTTGATAACTTGGATTTCTTCCTCTAATAATCTTTATATCCTTTGACTATTTGTCAATTGGGGAATGGCTCTTAGTCTTATAAATTTTAATCAATTTCTTCTATATCTTAGAAATGAGGTCTTTATACTCCATGTTTCTTATCTGGCTTTAATATTTTTCAACTTCTTTCACTGACTTCTCCAACATGCTCCAGGAAGCTCATTATTGGGATAATATTTTGTAAGATCTCAACAGTCTTCCTTACTTTCTATTTATCTCATTTATAGAATATGCTAATTTTCAGGTGAAAATGAAAGTTGGTTCTCATAGAAAACAAAAGCATATCCTGAAGCATACAAAAGACAATGCAGAGGACAGGTGGGTAGCTCAGTGGATTGAGAGTCAGGCCTAAAGATGGGAGTTCCTAGGTTCAAATCTGACCTCAGACACTTCCTAGCTGTGTGACCCTGGGCAAGTCACTTAACCCCCATTGCCTAGTCTTAACACTTTTCTGCCTTAGAACCAATACACATTGGTTCTAAGTATTGATTCTAAGACAGAAGGTAAGGGTTTAAAAAAAAAGAAAATGAAAAGGACAGTATCTTTTGCATTTCAATCCCAACACCTCACTTCCAGTGTGTCTTTGGTTAAGTTAAAGATGGTTCTCATTTGACATAGGATTATGTAAATTCGACTTTAGGAAAAGAATTCTGAAAGAAATTTTAATTAAAAAAAACCCCACCTATGTTAACTTTACTGTGCTGTACTCTACTGTTCTCTCTCTCTCTCTCTCTCTCTCTCTCTCTCTCTCTCTCTCTCTCTCTCTCTCTCTCTGTCTCTGTCTCTCTGTCTCTGTCTCTCTCTCTCTGTCTCTCTGTCTCTGTCTCTCTCTCTCTGTCTCTCTGTCTCTCTCTCTCTCTCTCCCTCCCTCTCTTCCTTTCTTGGGATTTGTATCCTGCTGCCTCCAACTTCCCACCAAAAATAAAAACCCTCCAAGTGAAAGTAGAAGAAGGGAAGCATGGAGAGACTACCACTACTGCTAGGGGTCCTAGGAGTAGGGGGCTTGGCATGAAACCTCTGAGGTATCCACCTCATTGTGTCTGCTTTCTTTCACTGTGAGCTTGGATATTATGTCTGTCCCCAGCTCCATGTGGTTTTTGTCCTCTCACATCTGTGTCCATGTCTGGCCCCCATGTGTCTGTTAGTTCTAACCAGGCCCCCATGTATTCCTCCTATTTTTTTTAATTAAAAAAATTTATTGTCATGCAAAACATGCTTCCATATTGGTCATTGTGTTGTAAGAGCAAACTCATGCAGAACCAAAACTCCCAAATAAAACCAAAGATATACTGATGTGAAAGACGACTCCAACAGTTCTTTCTCTGGAGGTGGGTAGCATTCCCCATCATGATTTCAGGATTGTCCCAGATCGTATTGCATGGCTGAGAGTAGCCAAGTTTTCATAGATAATCATCAGCCATTTTTGCTGTTACTGTGTACAATATTCTCCTGGTTCTGCTTTAGTTCCTGCACATCTTTCGAGCTTTTTCTGAAATCATCTCGCTTATCATTTCTTATAGCACAATGGTATTCAATCATGATTTATTCAGCCATTCCCCAAGACATCCCCTCAGTTTCCAATTCTTTGCCACCACACAAAGGGACTGATATATATATATATATATATATATATATATTCTAATTCTTACCTTTTGTCTTAGAATCAATACTGTGTATTGGTTCCAAGGCAGAAAAGTGGTAAGGGCTAGACAATGGGGGTAAGTGACTTGCCCAGGGTCACACAGCTGGGAAGTGTATGAGGCAAGATTTGAACCCAGGACCTTCCATCTCTTGTCCTAGCTCTCAATCCACTGAGCTGCCTAGCTGCCCCCACAGCTATAAATATTTTTGTACAAAGTCCTTTCTCCCTCTTATTATCTCTTTGGGACACAGACCCAGTAGAGGTATTACCAGATCAGTGGTATGCCATGTGTTCCTCTTCTGCTCTGACTTCTCTGTCCTTGCCCCACCCCCAAGTGTCCCTGAACTATGTGCTGGCCCCCTCCCTGTCCTGGTGAGTGGCCCCCTTTCTGCCTCTCTCCCTCCCTTCTCCGATTCCTTGGGTAAATTTGCATTATGAAAAAATTGTTTTTCTTAGATGTCTGCAGAGTGGTTTATTTATGTAAAGAGAGAATTGTCTGTGCTTTACCTTTGGGCCTCGTTTTCCAATATGTAAAATGAAGGAGTTAGACACATGGTCTCTGAGGCTCCTTCCAGCTCCAGAGTTAGCATCCTGCCTTTGTTCTCTCCTTCGTGGGTCTCTGGTGTTATAATACTTACTTTTTTTTCTCACTGTTCAGGCAATTCTGCAAACTGTTTTGTCTAAAGGCCCTGGTGGTTGGTGGTTGATGGTTCCCAAAGGAAGCCAAATTGTTTTGTATGGTCCAAGGGAGTACAATAAAGGTAACTGGCTGAAACTAAGCAGAGAAAAATGTAGATTAAATAGGCCAAGAACATGTAGACCCTGACACTGACATCTAGGAAACAATGAAGAGGCTCTCCAAGGAACATCCAATATAGGATATTTAAACCAGACATTCAGGGGGCAGCTAGATGGCTTGAATTGAGAACCAGTCCTAGAGATGGGAGATCTTGGGTTCAATTATGGCCTCAGATGCTTCCTAGCTGTGTGACCTTGGGCAAGTCACTTAACTCTCGTCATTCTTCTGCCATGTAACCAATATACCAATTGATTCTAAGATGGAAGGTAAAAGTAAAAAAAATAAACATTCAGAAAACCCTGAATTAAGTATTTTTAAAAAATTAATTAATTTAGAATACTTTTCCATGGTTATATGATTCATGTTCTTTCCCTCCCCTATTCTCTTCCTCATTCCTGAGCAAACCAGCTGTGTGACCCTGGGCAAGTCACTTGACCCCCATTGCCTAGCCCTTACCACTCTTCTGCCTTGGAGCCAATACACAGTATTGAAGGTAAGGGTTAAAAAAAAAAGTTACAAGGGAGATTTGAAATGAAAGCTCCTTGACACCAAGTTCAGTGTTCCTTTTAGTAAAAAAAGCAGCTTTTGGATGGTATTTTAAAGTGTGAAAATATATGTTGATCCTCATAATGATGCTGTAACGTTTTACCCCTATTTTATAACTTGGGAAACTGAGATGAAAAGGGTTTGACTAACTTGTCCACAGTCACACAACCTGTCTGGATCTGAGCCAGAATTTGAATTTGACTCCCTGACTCCAAGCCCAGCAACTCAGCCACTGTAGCACTTAAAAGCCAGGATGACGTACTGCTTCTCATCAGCCGCTTTAGCTGTCTCCACACTGCTTAGGTCAGTCATTCAGACAGTAAACACCCAACTTACAGCACCAGAGAAGGAAATGTCTGGCTTTGCTCTTCTCCGTCAAGATTCTGTTCCTTACTGCTCCTTGGCATTCATGGGAACTTCCCTAATTGGCCCAACTACCACTCCGTTTGGTGCATGCAAGATTTGGTCCATTCATTCCTCCACAGGTTTCAGGAGATATTTGGCCATTCAGGAACTCCACCACTTCTTGCTGCTCTTGCCTATTCAAATTCCTGCCAGCTCTGAGGCTTCAGGGCTGTCTGAAGGGCCAGTTGTCATGACTGCATGGAATTTCTTCCAAGAATCCTAGAAGAATATATGTTCTGAGCTCCCAGAATTCTGTATCTGAAGATGGTAGTTTTCTTTTCAAAAAAACTATTTATTTTTAACATTCTTTTTTTTTTTAATTGAGTTCCAAATTCTCTTCTTCCCTCTACCCAATGAGATGGCAAGCAATATGATATTAATTACACATGTGAAATTATGCTATTAATTAATTAATTAATTAATTAATATTAATATTAAGCTATATTGCAAAAAAGCAAGAAGAATAAAATGAAAACATTGTACTTCATTTTACACTCAGAGTTCAGCAGTGCTCTCTCGGGGCTGGAGAGCATTTTTCATCATGAATCCTTTAGAATTATCATGAGTCGTTGTAATTGTATCCATTATAGTGGTTAAGTCTTTCACAGTTGACCATCATTACATGTTATTGTGTACAGTGACTACCTGGTTTTTATCACTTCACTCTTTATCAGTTCATATAGACTTCTGCAGGTTTTTCTGAAATTATCCACCCAAGTCATTTCTAATACCAAAATACATTCTAATACTCCATAAATAAATTACAAATACTCCACAAAATAAATTCTAATACTCTACAATCACTTACCATAACTTGTTTAGTCATTCCCCAATTGATGGACATCCTTCCATTTCTAATTCTTTGCCACCACAAGAAGAGCTGCTATAAATATTTTTCTAAAAATAAGTCCTTTTCCCTTTTTCCTTTTCCTTTGATCTCTTTGGAATACTGACTTAGTTGTACTATTGATGGGTCAAAGAGTAGCCATAGTTTTATGATCCTTTGGGAATAGTACAGAGTGAATGTTTGGATCAGTTCACAACTCCATCAACATTGCATTAGTGTCTCTATTTTTCCATCTCCTTGCTAGCATTTGTTGTTTTCCATTTTTTGTCATGTTAACCAGATAAATGTGAGGTGGTGCCTCAAAATTGTTTTAATTTTAATTTACTTAATAACAGTGATTTATAGAATTTTTTGCATATGACTGTAGATAGCTTTTATTTTCTCATCTGAAAAGCACCTGTTGATATCTCTTGGCCATTATCAACTGAGGAAAGGTTTTTATTTTTATAAATGTGGCTCAGTTCCCTATATATTTAAGAAATGAAGTTTTTATCAGAAAAACTTGCTGCAAAAATGTTTTATATTACTCCATTGTCTATGGTATAGCCTAGCAAAATGTCTTTTCCCTGAGTAAGTCTTTTAATTAGGCCTATTTTTGCTTTTGCTTTGTCTGAGATGATGATTGTTACCCTGGCCTTTTTTACCTCAGCTAAAGCATAGTAGATTCAACTCCAGGTCCTTATTTTAACTCTATGTTTGCATTTCTGTTTCAAATGTGTTTCTTGTAAACAACATACCATTCGATTTTGGCTTCTAATCCATTATGCTATCTCTTTTATGGGTAAATATATCCCATTGATACTTACAGTTATAATTACCAATTTTACATTTCCCTCTATCTGTTTTCTTCCATTTTATTATTCTCTCTCTTTACCTTGTCACTGATCAAAAGTCTGTTTTGTTGCCTCCCTTAATCTTCCTCTCTTTTATCATCCTCCACTTACTTCTCTTATGCCTTTACCCTCTTACTTCCCTGCTGAGTAAGAAAGGTTTTTATAATCAAGTGTGCACATATATTCTCTCTTTGATTCAATTCAGATGGGAGTGAGGTTCAAGCACTGCCCACCACCCTTGCCATTTCCCCCTCCATTGTAAAAGCTCTTTTTTGTCCATTTCTTCTAGGTGTGATAAATTTTCCCAATCTTCCTCTCCCTCTTCTTCTCCCTTTCCTCTTTTCCCAATGCATTCCTCTTTCTTATCCCTTCATTTAAAAAAAAATTATCCCAAAATAATTGATTCACATCTGTGCCCTCTGTCTATTTAGATTCCATCTAACTGCTCTAATAATGATAAAGTTCTTAGTTCTTATCAATTTTGCATTTGGGAATTTTCAAAGTTTATTTTTAAGTCCTTTATATTACACTTTCATGTTTACATTTTTATGCTTTTTAAAAAATATTGGTTGGAATATCAAATTTGCTCTGGTTTTTTTCCCCCTTAGGAATGTTTGAAAGTCCTCTATTGCATTAAATATTCATTTCCTCCCAGAACTATTGTATTCGGTTTTGCTAGGTAAATTATTCTTGGACATATTCCTAGCTCCTTTACCTCCAAAATATAATATTCCAAGCCCTCTGCTCCTTTAATGTGGAAGGTACTAAATGTGATCCATACTGTGGCTCCATAATATCTGAATTGTTTCTTTCTAGCTACTTGTAATATTTTCTTCATGTGGGAGTTCTGGAATTTGACTATAACATTCCTGGGAGTTTTCATTTTGGGATCTCTTCTGGTAGGTGATTGGTAGATTTATTTTTTTTTTAAATTTTATCCTCTGGTTCTAGGCTATCAGGATAGTTTTGCTTCATTTTGGGATCTCTTCTAGTAGGTGATTGGTAGATTTATTTTTTTTTTATTTTATCCTCTGGTTCTAGGCTATCAGGATAGTTTTGCTTTTTAATTTCTTGAAATATGATGTGTAGGCTCTCTTTTTTTATCATGGCTTTCAGATAGTCCAGTAAATCTTAAATTATCTCTTCTTAATCTATTTTCCAGATCAGTTTTCCCTCCTGAGATATTAAATGTTTTCTTCTATTTTTTTCATTCTTTTGGCTTTACTTTATTGCTTCTTGATATTTCATGGAGCATTAGCTTTCACTTGTCCAATTCTAATTTGTAGGAAATTATTTTCCTCAATTAGCTTTTGAACCTCTTTCCCATTTAGTCAATTCTGGTTCTTTAGAAACTCTTTTCTTCAGTGAATTTATGTGTCTCTTTTGCCATTTGGCCAATTTTTGTTTTTAAGGTGTTATATTCTACAGTCTTTTGGGCGTCTCTTTTACCAAGCTGTTAATTTTCTTTTCATAATGTTCTTTCATCACTCTCATTTCTTTGCCCAATTTTTCTTCTACCACTCATTCATTTTTTAAAATTCTTCTAGGAATTCTTGTTGGGTTTGTGTCCAACTTGCATTTTTCCTTGGGGGGGAATAGGGCTTTGCTTGTTGGTGTTTTCATGTTGCTGTCTTCTGAGTTTGCATCTCGATCTTCCTTACCACCATTGTAAATTATTATGATATTGTTCTATTTTTTGTTTGTTTGTTTTGCTCTTTTTTTCAGCCTATTTCTTGCCTTTGACTTGATGTTAAAATTGGGCCCTGCTCACCTGTAAGTAGGAAGGCATTGTCCCAAGCTTCAGACATTTTTGCCCTGCTGCTTTCAGAACTAGTTCTGGGGGTCTGTAAGTTTTCAGTGCTTCTATGGTGATATTATCTTAAAAGAGGTATGGTCACTGCTCTCCTGGTCTATATTCTGTTCTTTATATAGGAAGGTCTCCTCCTCCCCTGCAGCTATAAGTGCTATTTCTCCTCCCTTTCCTGGAACTGCAACCCAAGACTGCATATGGTTTATGGAGTTGCCAAACAGCCCAAGGACCTGTGTCCAGTGTTAGCTCAGGATCTCCTGTAATATCTTTCTGACCAGTTGTCCAATTCCCTAACTGCCTCTGGACAGAGCTGCTGCTGCTGCTGTCACAGCTACCTCCAAGGTCCACCACTGGTGTTGCTACAGCATGCTGGGCCAGCCCCATCCTTGAAATGACAGATCTTTCATTGACTTTTTAAATTGCCTTGGGCTAGAAAAATGTCTCACTCTGACCTTTCATTGGTTATGCTGCTCCAGAATTAATTTGATTCATTATTTTAAAGTTGGGGGGAGGGTTGGGAGAGTTCATCTGGGTTGCTGCCTCTACTCTGCTATTATAGTCCTGTCTATCATCTTTTTTCTGAATTCCAAGTCTAAGAGCTTAGCTCAGATGTTTGCATTGGCCAGTCACATCAATCCTCATCACTGTGATCTAGAAGAGGGAAACAATGATCCAGGACATATTAAGGAATGAATAGATCGTAAAAGAAAGCACGGTTATTGAAAGAATTTCCTTTTTTAAAATGTGAGAACAAAATCTTTAAAAATAGTTCTATCATTAACTATTTATATAACGTAGGATAAGTCTCTCTGAGCCTCTGTTTTCTCATCTGTAACATGAAATGTCATAGACCTTCCTTCACCTGTTGACAAACTTCTTCTGAGTCAGGCAGGAAGTTGGTCAACCAATATTGATTGCTATGTGCCAAGCATCAGGCTAAGCGCTGAGTTCAAAGCGGGTGATATTAGCCTTTTTTGAATACCTCTAAAGCTAGGCAAAGAGCCTTCTATTCAATTTGTGGTTTTAGCTAACTGGAATCAGTTATAGAATATCTACATATGCTCTCTAATCTGGCTCTCCAACACACTTTTCTTATACATCATCATGATTCTCTGAGAAGCAGCTCCCTGGCATTTTCTAGGAGAAATGCCATTTTCTCACTAACATCTTCCATGTGAAGATGGCATCTAATGCACTTAAGTATGTGTCAGACTCCCATTATAGGATGTATGAAAAAACCACTTATTATATGATTACCATGTGTCAAGAGCTGGTTCACGAACAAAGAGCTGAGCCAGTCCTTATCCTCAAGGAGCTCCCATTCCAATTTGGGAGGCAATATATATAGAAGAGTTTAGCTGCCTATTGGAGGAAAAGGCTTGATGGTCTTTAGGGCTCCGCAGCAGGGTAAATGGCAAGGTCCAGTAATTCTCAAGGTTCATCAGTAGATCATATGACCATGTTTGGGAATCTGAAGGGTATATCTGCAGGGCAGATGATAAGGCTTAGGATTCCATCTTCTCAAAAACAGTAAGATAGGAGCTCTTTGCTCATCCACGTGGTGTGAGGGACCGTGTCTAAGTGAGGGGTGGGTCTAAGTGTTGGAGCAAAGCAGGAGCTACTGAGGTAGAGATTTGGGAACATCATTTTCCAACTAGAAGGAGAAAGGAGAAGTAAGCATTAATAATAATAATAATTCTAACATTTGATGGCAGCATTGATAGGAAGGTCAGGAATAAGGTTTCCCTATAGTGTATGTTTTATTGGGTCTTTTGGTGCCTTATAGGAACTGAGTTACTGATAGAGGAAGGCATGGGAAAACGTGGGACATTCACATATTGTTAAATTTGAGTGATTTGTGTGTTACTATATACTGAGCTATTTTTTCTTATCCTTTTAAAATTTATTTTTTAAAATAAGGAATAGCTTTCTGGGGAGTTGATAAAGGTAGGGATATATTGGGAAATAAAAGTGATATAAAATAAAAGATATTAATACAAATTTAAAAAATAAAGCACTTTATTAAAAGGACCTAAACAATTCCTAATTATATCTAAGAGACTGGGCATGTCCTGAGGTAGATTGACTGATTTGACTCTACTCCCTAATGGATGGGTTTCAACAACTGGAGCTGCTTATTACTGTCAACTCTTGGTAGTCTCCTCAGAAGAGTCACTATTGACCATTGAACTATAAAAGAGAGCTTTTTTGTTGTTGTTCAGTTGACAGATCAGAGCACAATAGCAGAAGCCTAAACTCTAGTAATAGGAGGAGTAGAGGAGATCTAAGAGTGGGTACAGCTAAATAGGTCTGGAGTCAGGAAGACTTGAGTTCAAATCTGACCTCAAACATTTAAAAATAATAAAAATAAAAATAAATAAATATAATATATTTATATTTATTTATATATGAATATATAAAAATATAATATATTTATATTTGTTTGTATTATGTTTATAAAAATAATAAAAATAAATAAAATAAATATATAATATAATAAATAAATAATGAAAATAAAAATAATAAAATAAAAATAAAATAATAATAATAATAATAATAAAGTTGTGGGACCTGGGCAAGTCACATAATCTCTATTTGCTTCAGTTTCCTCATTTACAAAATTTAGCTCTTACTAGCATTTACCCCCAAAAGCTGTTGTGAGAATCAAGTGAAATAATAATTATAAATTGCTTAGCATAGTGCCTGGCACATAGTAAGTGCTATATGAATGTTAGCAATTATTACTGTTATCATTATTATTATAGTATAGGTCCTCCAAGAAGTAAACAAAAGCACATGTGGGTACCATGTGATGGACCAGAAATTTTTTTCCTTAAATTTTTTTTCCAGATTACATGTCAATGCAATCCCCCGCCCCCCTTTAAGACTTTATTTTTTATCTTAGAATCAATACTAAGTATTGGTACCATGCTAGAAAAGTGATAAGGACTAGAGAATGAGTTTAGCTCTGAGAAGACTTTCAATCATTTCTGATGAAAAGGCCAGAGCTAGGTAGAATCTTTGAAGAATAAATATAGGAGGAAACCCCCCCCCTAGATGTGTAAACATTTGGCAATTGAAAGGGACTACACTATTGAGTCTAGGGCATCCAGGCAGGACAGTGTTTAGCATCAGACATTTACTAACTCTGTGACCTGGGAAGTCTCTTAGCCCTGTTAGCCTCAGTTTCCTCATCTGTAAAATGAGCTGAGAAGGAAATGGCAAATCACTCCACTATCTTTGCCAAGAAAACCCCAAATTAGGTCACAAAGAGTTGAATATGACTAAAAAATAATGTCTAATAGGAAAGAACAGATATGTCTTTTGAAAAATCTTACCTTCAAAGGTCAAAGGAAAAAAGACAAACAATATTGCCTGTGGGTACTTTGGGTCTATCCTGTTTTGTTTTGTTTTTAAACCCTTATCTTCCATCTTGGACTTAATACTGTCCAATACTTAATACTGTTATTCTGCATATTGGTACCAAAGCAGAAGAGTACTAAGGGCTAGGCAATGGGGGTTAAGTGACTTGCCCAGGGTCACACAGCTGGGAAGTGTCTGAGGCCATATTTGAACCTAGGACCTCCTGTCTCTAGGCCTGGCTCTCAATCCACTGAGCTACCCAGCTGCCCCCTCTCCTGTTGGTTTTAAGAGATGATAGAGTGGAGAGAGAAGAAAGAATAAATTGAGGAGAAATGAGAAAGGAGGAGGAGGAGGAATTTATTATTTTTCATAATTAGAGTTCATTTAAAGAAGAGTATATAGGCACAGAGAAGGTTGTGGAAACAGGCACTCATAAATCTCATTTTTACCTGAACTAGGCAAAGAAAGAGGTTAAAATACATACAGAGTTAGTTGTAGAAATCTATTAAATTAAATAGGTTAACAGCTAGAAAAGAGAGTGGAGATTTAAGAGCAAGGATAGAATTACAAGCAAAACCAAGGACAAAATAATCATGAACAAAACAAACTTTAATTTTGGAAAGTGGCTCATAAAGTGGAGATTAAAGGGAGAAAAAATAAGCTTAGGAACTAACAATCAAGACCTAGCTACATGAAGGAAGAATGACTCAGGAGTGAGATCAGACCACTTCATTTATATTGTGAATGTTGGTCACATTTTTCTCTCTTCTTTTTTTCCTTTTTTGGTAAACATTTTTTATACTAATTACATGTAATAATAATTTTCCACCTAAGTTTTCTGAAGTTACATGATCCAAATTGTTTCTCTCTCTCCCTTCCCAAAGATGGTAAGCAATTTGATTTTGATTATATATGTGTCAGGCTGAAAAAATATAGAATTACCAAAGTGAAAATTGTCTTTAATCAATGTAGAAAGATTAACCTTGGAAGAGGGACAGAACCTCAGTCCTGGGATTTCCACTGAATGCAGTGTGCATATAAAGATTTTGGAGAAGGGGAGAGCTTATACTCTGTCATTCACCTGAGACCTGCACTAACCACAGTCTAAACTGACTTGTGAGAGCCCTGGATGCAATAGTCAAAGGTTAGGGTACCTAGGAGTAGCCTAGACACCAATGGAGCTAAGAAAATACAAAGGGCACTTATAACTTGGATATATCTGCTAATCGTATCCAAAGAAATCAAGGGATGCTTGAGGGTTTATGGGTCAGCCTGGGATGAGGGTCAGCAAAGGGGTTTCTTAGAAGACAGGCTATCAGGGACAAGAGTCAATTTAGAGTTTCATAAAACCAGTTATATGTATTATCATGCAAAACATATTTTCATATTGTTCATTTTCACTCCCCCCCTTCTACCGCCATCTTTGTAAAGGTGAGAGTGAAGAAGTTAAAGAGAAGGAAAAGTATACGAAGTGTAGGGTTTCAGTTATAAATGAATCATGAAGATATTAAAGATGTATTCAAAAACTGACTTTTTTTAACCCCTTACCTTCTGTCTTGGAGTCAATACTAGGTATTGGCTCCAAGGCAAATGAGTGGTAAGGGATAGGCAATGGGGGTTAAGTGACTTGCCCAAGGTCACACAGCTAAGATGTGTCTGAGGCCAGATTTCAACCTAGGACCTCCCACCTCTAGACTCTCAATCCACTGAGCCACCCAGCTGCCCCCCCCAAAACTGACTCTTATGAGCAAAGTGTTCATGGAGCAGACTTATGGATATATTTCCAATATTTCACATGATTGTTTTCTGAATCTTTAAATTGGATGGGGCTAAAATTTTGTGGAACTCAAGCCTCTACTATTATCTGCAGTCTGGAAGGCTGGCATGTAATTTCAAAGGCTTCTTTGCAATATCAAAGACATACACTCAATATCTGAATGAGATGGTGCCAGTGCTTAGGAGGAAGAAGGACTTTCAAGTGAGCTTCTGGTCTGAGCATTGGCTATACCATTATGTTGGTATCTGTTTCTTTATCTTGTAATTGATTGCCAATATTTCTGTCATACACCCTGTTTGATTGACAATCCCGCAACCCCCATTCCTTGAAGCATCAATAAAAATCAGTTCAACTGACTGACTCTCTCTCTCACCATCTGAAGAGAAGCTGACAGGTTGACCTGATGACACCACACTATTGTCTTGTCTCTGTGTTTCTTGTTTCTCTGATCCTTCTATATCTCCTTCTATGTCTCATTCTCTCTACCCCCAAGTCCTACCCCATTGCTTTTCAGCTTCCAGCCTCTCTCCACCAGTGATTCGAATCCACACAAGAATTATATGTATGAGATGGTTCTCTTCACAAAGATATGAAGAAGGGAAAACACAGTCATAAACAAAGTAGATGCCCATCACTTTGTGGAACAGCTAAAATAAATGGCCATAAATGAATGTAATGGGATACTTTTGTGCTGTAAGAAATACTGAAAGGAATGCATTCAGTGAAACTTGGTAAAACTTGATTGGCATAATGCAAAATAAAATGAGAGGAGCCGAGGGGACCATTTGCAAAATGATTACAGTCATATAAAGGAAAACAACTGTGAATGACTTAATTACTCTGATCAATGCAATGATTGATCACTACTCTGGAAGACTGATTATGAGTCACACTTCCCATCTCTTGGCAGAGAAGTGGTGGACTATAAGTATCCAGGTGGCACAGTGGATAGGGTGCCAGGCCTGAATAGAGTGGAGTCAAGAAGACCTGAGTTTAAATCTGGCCTTAGATACTAGCTGTATGACCTTGGGTAAGTCACTTAACTCTGCCTCAATTTATTCATCTTTGGGTAGAATGAACTGGATAAGGAAATGGAAAACCAGTCTTTGCTGAGGAAAACCCCCCAAAAAGGGTCAGGAAGATTGAGACACTGAAAACAACTAGACAGCAAATGCTGAACAACAATGTACAAATTCATTTTGATTACTTTTTTCTTTCCTTTTATATGTTTTTCTTTATTATTTTTTGTTTCTTTTTTAAAAATTAGTTTATTTAGAACATTATTCCTCCTTTACAATAATCACATTGTTTCCCTCCCTCCCCTCCACCCATTCTTCCTGGCAGCCAAAGTGCAATTTCATTGGGTATTGCTTGTGTCCTTGATCAGAACCTATTTCCATGTTGTTGATGTTTGCACTAGGATGTTCATTTAGGGTCTACATCCCCAACCATGTCCCTTCGATCCATGTATTCAAGCAGTTGTTTTCCTTCAGTGTTTTTACTCCCATAGTGTTTCCTCTGAATGTGGATAGTGGTTTTTCTCATAGATTCCTTCTAGTTGTTCAGGGACATTGCATTGCCACTAATGGAGAAGTCCATCACATTCGATTGTGCCACAGTGTATCCGTCTCTGTGTACAATGTTCTCCTGGTTCTGCTCCTCTCACTCTGTATCACTTTCTGGAGGTTCTTCCAGTCTCCATGGAATTCCTCCACTTTATTATTCCTTTGAGCACAATAGTATTCCATCACCAACATAGACCACAATTTGTTCAGTCATTCCCCAATTGAAGGGCATTCCCTCATTTTCCAATTTTTTGCCTATTTTTCTTTATTATTATTATTTTTTTACCAATTACATGTAATAACAAATTTCTACACAGATGTTTCTAAGTTATATGTTTGAACTTCTCTCCCTTCCTCCTTTGCTTTCCCCTTCCTGGGGCAGGCAGATAATTCAATCTGGATTACTCATGTATTATCTTACAAAACATTTTTCTATGTTCATTTTTTGAATAATCTTATAAAACCAAAACTCCAAAACATAAACCCAAACAGACAAGTGAAAAGTTGTAAGCTTTCATCTGCATTCTGACTCCACCAGTTCTTCCTCTGGAGGTGAACATTCTTTGTCATAAATCCCTCAGAATTATCCCCGGATCATTGTTTTGCCGATTATAGCCAAGTCTATCACAGTTGATCATTTGATGAACTTTTCTTATGTGTCAGAAGGAAGGGCATTTTGGGAGAATTGGAGAAGGAAGGCTTGATAGGAGAAAAGTTAGTGATATTAAAGTAAAGAAAATAAAGAATATCAATTAAACAATTGGAAGGGGGAAAGTATTACCATTTTAATTTAATATATACATCTAAAAACTGTATATAATAGTTTAATTTGGAAGCTTCTTTTTCTATATATCAATATATAAATTTTTATGTTTGTTGATATTTGTAAAGCTCATGATTAAACAAGAAAAAATTTCATAACTTTACGCTAAAAATTAGCAATATTCACTCTTCCTTTGAGGTAGAGATAGTCAAGGGGAGATCAGGTCTGCCGGCAGGTGTCTTATAACATCACTAGAAGACATCAACAGCCATGTAGTTTCAGAGGCACACATTTTCCTTCTATGTATGGTCTAGCCACAAATATTCTATGTATTTACACACGTACCCTTCAACATGTATCTAATCCTTCCATTGAGTCACATACGTCTCATAGGTGAGAATACCCCGTGTTTATGGGGGAAATTGTTTGTTGATATTTTTGTTACTGCTCCATTTCAATAGTTCTATTTGCTTTAAATGAGTTGTGTCTTCCTGCTGGCCATTAAAAGCGAACACATTGGTAGGGGTCAATGAGCTATGGTTTGAAGAGATGCAGGCACATACAGTAAGTATATTTAGAACGTTGATAGCAGTACCCTGGGAAAAGCCCTTCCAGTTACTCCTAGTGATGACCTAGAAAGAATGGTAACACAATAGATGACAGGATCCCATGGAAGCTAAAAAGATTGAACCCAATAGGCATAAATCCAGAGTGGGCATGAATTTAAAGAAACCTAGTCATGAGGCAGGGCGGCTAGGTGGTGCAGTGGACAGAGTTCCAGCTCAGAATCAGGAAGATCTGAGTTCAAATCCAGATTCAGATACTTGCTAGCTGTGTGACCCTGGGCAAGTCACTTAACCCTGTTTGGTTCAGTTTTCTCATCTGTGAAATGAGTTGGAGAAGAAAATGGTAAACTAATTCAGTTCTGCCAAGAAAACCCCAAATGGGGTAACAAAGAGTTGGACATGACTGAAAAGACTGAAAAACAAAAAGCTGTGAGATAGACAAGGAGAAAACTTCACATTCCCAGTACAACTCATGATACTGGACTGCAGATCTCTTTGTTGCTGTTTCGGGGAACACTGCTCCTTTTCTAACCTCTTTGCTTTCCCACTGGATGAAGCAGTTTCTCTGTTTCTCCTTGGCAGCTGAAGCAGTGTTAGATTATTATTTTCTTAAACCGTTACCTTCTATGTTAGAATAGATATTAAGTATCAGCTCCAAGGCAGAATTGTGGTAAGGGCTAGGCAATTGGAGATAAGTAACTTGCCCAGGGTCACATAGCTAGGAAGTGTCTGAGGTCAGTTTTGAACCTAGAACCTAGAGAAGCTCCTGCCTCTAAGCCTGGCTCTCAATCCACTGGGCTACCCGACTGCCTTTTAATAAATCAGCAGCATTATATTCTTTCAGTGAAAAAGTAGCCCTAAGCCTGAAGTTTATAGCTTTCCAGATCTGTTCCCTTGGCTGGGTGCTAATGAAATATTTAGCTATTTCTGGCAAACAGTGCCCCTAAGGCAGAGAATTAGGAAGTCCCTCACATCTGCCCTCTGGGATCTAAGAAGATTCTTCCTCTCAGCCAAGAAGGATGTAGATGGCTCCATAGACTAGTGTCTGAAGTGTCCTGTCCCTCCTCTGTGTGTGTGTATATGTATACACAGGGGGCACTAATAAGCCAGGTCACATCCTTTTTTTAAACTATCTACTGCCTATCTTCCGGTTTCAGGACAAAATGCATACAAAGCACATCCTTTGGGTCTGGGAAGGAAGGTGGTAGCAGTAAGAAAAAGGACTCCTGCAGAAGTTGGCACTTGATGTGAATTTTGTAGGAAACTAGACATTCTAAGAGCCTCAGGAGAGGAGGAAGAACATTCCAGGCGTGAGGAACAGCAAATGGAATAGCATGGAGATGGGAGATGTGAAGAACAGCAGGAAGATGGGGATGGCTGGACTGTAAAGTATGTGGAAAGTAGTAACAAATAAGAGAGAAGGCTGGAAAGGGAGCTGGGTTGTAACAAAGTTTTCAAGACCAGAAAGGCAGTTTAGACTTCAGGTTAGGAAGAACTGTCTAAAAGTGTTTGGAGGTTGAAATGAAAGTAAACTGAGAAATGAAGTTACCAGCATGATCAATTACTTTATGAGTAAAGCGAGAATTTGCCAACAAAAGCATTGTATATTTTTCAGAAAAGCTAAGACCACAAGGTCATGTGAATGAGCCTTTTTACAATCTCTCTGAGAAACTGAAAGTAAACAAGACTTCAAGGTGGGAAATGAGTTACTACTGATTGGCTAGGTAGCATAACGGATAGAGCACTGGTCTGGGAATCAATACTCATCCTCCTGAGTTCAAATTTGGATTCAAGACACTTATTATATGTGTGACCCTAGGCAAGTCACTTAACCCTCTTTGCCTCAGTTTCCTCATCTGTCAAATGAACTGGAGAAAAAATAGTAAATCACTCCAGTATCTTTGCCAAGAAAGGTCCTGAAGATTTGGACATGGCTAAAACAACTGAATAGCAATAAAACAAAGCCTAAAGGAGATAATACTATATATGTGGAAATTGGGAATGTGGGGCTAGTATCAACCCCTCCTTGTCATTAAAGAATGCTGATTGATATATGGAGCCCATCTGCATCCTGCAGGGCTTGTTAGTAGAACAGAGATAGCAGACATCCTGGTGCCCACCTGCATCTTGCAAGGCTTGTTAGTGAGATAACAGATCTCTCAACTGTACATGGGCAGGGGACGAGACGGGGAGAGAGGATATATTTCTTTGAATTGAGGTGATTCATGGGACAACTTAGCGCAGAGGAAGGTTGAAATTCTGAACCTTTGGAGGTCTTAACTCAAAGACAAAGAAAGTGACTTAGGATGGTTATACAAAATACAGAATAAAATCAAATACAAATAGAATTAATTAAAAAATAGACTCAATGAAGAAACTTGATTTTCTCAAGTGGAATGGGATATCACAGGAGCTATAGTGGCTTTCCTCTCTTTGGAGGTCTTCAAGCAGAGACTGGATGTCAATTCTGGGTATTCCTTTCAGTGGGGGTTCATTTTCACATCTGTATTGAATTGAATGTTCTTTGAGCTGCCTTTTAGCAGCTCCATGATTCTCTTCTCTGGTTGGATTATAGAAGGTCCTAGAGTATTCAGAGGAATGGGCTATTGTGAGGTGATCCCATGGAGCATGTATGAAACTGGAATGAGCTCACCTGACCACTTCCGGAGACAAGTGTCCTGGCTCAATATTGAAGTCTTTCTACTCTCAGATGATGCCACAATATCTTATTGCTCTGGGTGGACCATGTCTTTGGGAGGAGGAAGCAATCCCGGTATTGGTCTCTTGGTCCTGGTGACAGAAAGTAGGGGAGGCAAAGCTGTGTCAAAGAGGTCTGACCACTAAGTGGGGAAGCATTGCCCACTCAATAAACTTTATTTTAAACTCTTAAGAACCTTTTCTCTTAGAATTGACCCTAAGTATTGGTTCCAAGGCAGAAGAGCCATAAAGGTTAAGAAATTGGGGTTAAGTGACTTGCCCAGGGTCATACAGTTTCAAAAGATTTGAGGTCATATTTGAACCCAAGACTTCTTCTCTCCAGACCCGGCTGTCTATCCACTAAGTCACCTAGCTGTCACTTCTCAATAGACTATAGTAAGAGAGATAACTTCATAATTTCTTACTTTCTTAGCTATTAAAGATATTGGGACTCTCTAGGCAACAAGCATTTATTATCAGTCAGTGAATATTTATTAAATACATTATGTTAATATATCCAGAGGATACAAAGAAAGGCAAAAGACATTCCTCATTCCCAAGGACTCATAACTTAAGTATGGTGAACCTACAGCCCACATGCCAAAAGTGGCCCACAGAGCTCTTTCTGTGGGCACATCTGTAGTTGCCCACCAGAGTTTGTTACTAGAAAGCCAGAGGGACTTAGGGTGGAGCTGTTCCCCCCTACCCCATGTACCCAAGGACATTCCTCACTGCACTAGCCCTTCTGCTCAGCAATACAATGGGAGCACTTCCTCCCTCCCCAATCACAGGTAAGGGGAGGAAGACTAGGGGATGAGATTAGGGAGTACAGGGTATGGCACTCAGTCGGAGGGGGGTATGTAAGCATGGCACTTGATCTGGGGAGGGGGTAGAGGTTGGGCCCAGCACTCCATATCTAAAATGTTGCCATCACTGCCATAGGCAAACAAATATGTACTAACAAGCTATAGACAGGAGTAACTGGAAATCATCACTAAGAGGGAAGGTATTATGATTAAGAAGGATGGAGAACAATTCCCTGTAGAAGGTAGGATTTGAGAGGTGGTGATATGAAGAGAAAGGGCATTCTAGGTATAGGAGACAGTCCCTGAAGATGCCCAGAGTCAAGAGTATGTCTTATTCACCTAACAGCCAGGGCAGTTATCACTGAATTGAAGAGTAGATGGGGAGTGTGAGATATAAGAAGACCGGAAAGAGGGTGCAATTTGCAGAGTGTTTGAAATGCAAACAGTGAATTTTATTTTTCATCCTGGAAATGATAGAGAGCTACAGGAATTCATTGAGTATGGGGCATAATAAGGTCAGATTTGTACTTATGGAAGATCACTTAGATGAGTGGAGAAAATACTGAAATGGGGAGAGGCTCCTGGCCAGCAAACAGGCTATTTCAGTCAGTAGTCTAGGCATGAGGTGATGTCAGAGAAGAGAAGAGAGCATATATCAGAAATCTTGTATTGCTATTAGTATTTAAAACCCTTACTTTCTGTCTTAGTATCAATTTTTTTGCTTCTATATTTACTTTATTTTTATTATCATGCAGAGCACACTTCCATATTGGTCCTTTTAAGAGCACACTCATACATAACCAAAACCCCAAATAAAACCATAAATACACTGATGTGAAAGATAGTCTGCTTTGATTCACATCCTTCTGACTCCAGCAGTTCTTTCTCTGCTGGTGGATTAGCATTTCCTGTCATAAATCCTTCAGGATTGACTGTCCCAGATCATTACATTATTGAGAATAGCCAAGTTGTCTCAGTTGATCATCATAGGATGTTGTTACTGTACTTAAAAAAAGCAAACCCAACTCTTGCCTTCTGTCTTAGAATCGATACTGAGTATCAGTTCCAAGGCAGAAGGGCAGTAAGGGCTGGGCAGTTGGGGTTAAGTGACTTGCCCAGGGTCACACAGCTAGCAAGTGTCTGAGGTCAAGTTCAAACCCTGGTCCTTCCGACTCTAAGCCCAATTCTCTATTCACTGTGCTACCTAGCTGTCCCAAATATCAGAAATCTTATGAAGGTAGAATTATAAGTACTTGGGAGCAGATTTGATAAAAGGAGTGAAAATGAGTAAGAAGTTAAGGATGACATCTAGGTTTCAAGCCTGAGTGACTGGGGGAATAGTGATGCTATTGGCACTCAGTAATAGAGAAGTTTGGAAGCGGATGGATTTGGGGGAGAAAAATAAGGAGTTCAATTTTGAACATGTTGAACTTAAGAAGTCTACAGGACAGCCAGTTCTAGATATGAGCCTTGTCAGCTGTGTTTTTGAAACCTCCAAGTTTTCCCTGTTCTTTAGGAATTTGCTTTGGGGAAAGTCCCAGACCGACCTTATCTCCAAACTGAGCAATAGACCTTGAAGTACTTAATGATCCCAGTTTAGATAAGATTAGTATGCAATCAAGTCTTAGCCCATGGCTAGAAACATCTTTTTGTATCCATTGCAAAGCATTAACCCCTTCCTGTTAATCAAGCCCAGAGCTCATCATTTCCTTTTGCTAATTTAGAAATAATCAATCTTACTGCCCTTTCTTCAAGTTCCGTTAATCTTTGGAGAATCATCATTGGTGGTGTACTCTCCTAGAGACCCTGTTCCTAGAGTCCCAGAGCTTTGGCTTTGTGTGTTTTTAAGCACTTGAACTCAGTGTGGTGGCCAAACATTACACATTTGTCTCTTATCCTGATTAAAGATTTAGTTTTTCTGACCATTTCAGTGATTCTGTGTTTTTTCCAAGTTGACGGCCTGGAGTTCAGTAGGGAGACGGGATGAACAAATAAATCTGAGGATCATCAGCAGAGAGATGATAGTTGAATCTTTGAGAATTGCTGGGATTAGTAAATGAACTAATATAGATGGAGAAGAGGTTAGGACAGCTAAATGGCTCAGTGGATAAAGAGCCACACTTGGAAACAGGAGGTCCTGGGTTCAAATGTGACCTCAGATACTTCCTATCTGTGTGACCCTAGACAAGTCACTTCACCTTAATTGCCTAGCCCTTACTGCTCTTCTGCCTTGGAATCAACACTCAATATGGATTCCAAGACAGAAAGTAAAAGTTAAAAAAAAAAATTAGAAGAGGGTCCAGAACAGAGCTGGCCACAGTCATGAGATTAATAGCCATGATCTGGATAAAGATCCAGCAAAGGCAACCAAGGAGTGATCAGATAGGTAGGAGGACAACCAAGAAAGAATGGTGTCTCAAAAACCTAGAGTGAAGAGAATATTAAGGAGAATAAGGTGATCAACAGTGTCAAAGGCTCCAGAGAAATGAAAGATCAGGAAAGAGATAATTAATGACTGAAGAGAGGAATTTCATTTGGAGTCAGAAACCAGACTGCAGAGAGTTAAGAAGAAAGGGAGAAGAGAGGCATCTTTAGATCATCTTCTCAAGAATTTAGCCACAAAAATTGGAGAGATCTGGGACTACAGCTGGTGGGAATGAATGGATCAAATGTTTGAAGATAGAGGAGATGTTGATATATTTGTAGGCAGCAGTTAGGAGACAGGGAAAAATTGAAATTAAGTGAAACAGTGGAGATGAGGTTTGCCTTTTCAAGCAGAAGAGATAGGTATAGAAAAGGAGGGATTAGTGATTAGTGATATAAGACATCTCAGTGAGGTGAGATGAGGAGGAACAACCTCCAGGAAAAGAATAATATTCATTCACTCAACATTCAGCATTGATTTGTTACATCCCTACTATGTGGGGCAGGCACTGTACTAAGTACTTGGGATTGAAGAAAAGCAAAAAATGGTTTCTGCCCTCAAGGAGTTTATGATCTAATGGAGGAGACAACATGCAAACATATGAAAACAAGAAACAGGATAAACTGGAGATAAAGGCATGAATATTAAGACAAAGGAAAAGACTTCTTTCCAAAGGTGAGGTTTTAACAGAGACTTGATTGAATCAAGAATTGGAGCTGAAGAAAGAGAAAATTCTAGGCACTTGGAACAGGTATTGAAAATACAGAGTTGGGAGTTGGACTGTATGGTGCAAAGAATATCAAGGAGACCAAGTCATGGGATGAAGAGGGATGAGAATTGAGAAAGGTCATCTAATGGGATCAGGTAATTTAGCGATCATTGATACCTCTAGAGGGAAAAATTTTGGTTGAGTTCTAGAATTTAGCATCCTTTGTAGAAGAGAGATAATTTTAATATCATAGGCATTATCCTCTTAGAATCTGGGAGCAAAGGGAGATTTCCTGGGTAGGACCAATTTGGGGTGTCATATCAAGAGTAACCCCAAATTCAAGAGTGTAGAGATCTGCCCTTTTAGAAAAGGAGTGTAGAGAATTTAGAACTCAAAGACATTTTTTTTCCTTTTAAACATTATTTTATTTGGTCATTTTCAAACATTATTCATTGGGAAAAAAAGGATCATTTTCTTTTCCTTCCCCCCACCCCATAGTCGAGCACGATTCCACTGGGTATCACATGTGTCCTTGATCTGAACCCATTTCTATGTTGTTGGTATTTGCATTAGAGTCTCTCCTCAATCATATCCCCTCAACCCCTGTAGTCAAGCTGTTGCTTTTCCTCAGTGTTTTTACTCCCATAGTTTGTCCTCTATTTGTGGATAGTGTTTTTTCTCATAGATCCCTGCAGATTGTTCAGGGACATTGCTTTGACATTAATGGAAAAGTCCATTACGTTTGATTGTACCACAGTGTGTCAGTCTCTGTGTACAATGTTCTCCTGGTTCTGCTCCTCTCACTCTGCATCAATTCCTGGTGGTCGTTTCAGTCCTCATGGAATCCCTCCAGTTCATTATTCCTTTGAGCACAATAGTATTCCATCACCAACATATACCACAGTTTGTTCAGCCATTCCCCAATTGAAGGGCATTCCCTCATTTTCCAATTTTTGGCCACCACAAAGCGCAGCTATGAATATTCTTGTACAAGTCTTTTTCCTTATTATCTCTTTGGGGTACAAACCCAGCAGTGCTATGTCTGGATCAAAGGGCAGACAGTCTTATTGCCCTTTGGGCATAAGAACTCAAAAATTATTTTAACAGAATGGTAAAATTTTTTTTAAATGTACTTGATAGTTAACAAAAACAACAAAAATGTTTTTAAAAGATAATAAACTTGCTAACGAGGGAAAAAAAAGTAAAGATCTTGCCCAGAAGGCTTACTTTTTGTAAAACAAAGAGAATCATTCATGTGGTTCCATAGATGAAGAAACAGCAATGGATAGAAGCCAAGTTATGGGGAAAAAGTTATTAGCTCTTCATTGTTATTGGGTTATTCAGATAATGTAGGTCTGATAGGAAGAAGGCTTGACTAACAATTCCAAACTTTATTTGTCCCCTATAGAGAATATGAATCATATCTGAATCAATCTATGGTGAATTTGAGCCATAATGTAGCCTTATGAATCTAGGAGAGATTATGTGAGATGTAGGACAGAGGAATTTAGTCAGTGTTGTCTCACTGAGAACCCCATGCCTAATTCCCTTCTGAGAATTTATGTACTATTGTGAATGTTTTCTGTATTTGTTCAAGGGTTCCTATAAGTCCTTTGTGCCTTCTGCATTTTCTTTAGATTGAAATAAAGGCCGTCTTTTACCTAAAATGAAATATGTACCTTGAGTTGTTATTGTAGGAGCTAGAGACCTCATTGCCCTGAAGAAATTGAAATAGGACTGTATTTATTGATTTCTTGGGCAAGCTCTGGATAGGGGTGCATAACAAAGTCAAAGAGAAAGGTCCTTGAAATCTGATGCACTCTGTGTGAGCCCAGAGCTTGGGAGGTCCTGAACCACGGGTTACAACAGAATGAAATTAGTTGTATTTGTATTTTATACAAAACTTTGACAATTCAAAGGTGAAAGCTGTTTTCACATCCTTAATGGCAATACTCTACTAGATTTAAGTAGTTTGCTAGATAATCTCTTCACAAAAGAATTCTCTTCCTGGAGAGCACATATTTTACAAAGCCCCCAGCTGCCTCATTAACTCACAAATTCCTTAAATATCTAGCAGTTGGGTTACTAAATTTAAGTCAATACGAAGAGAATTGTAACTGCTCCAATTCTGGAATACAATCTTTAAAATTGCAATCAGGTAAGAAATTAAATACCTTCTTTGTATGGGATAAAACCAATCCCGGCAATAACATTTTTTATTTTCCATATGTCAGCAGAGATACACATACCTATTAGGAAATGCTCAGACCCTTGTCTATTTAGCTTTTGATTTCCCCAATTTTAAAAATTAAATAATTTATTTTAAAGTATGTTTCCAAGGTTACATGATTCATGTTGTCTCCCTCCCCTCTTCCCTCCCCTCTCCTGGAACTGACAAGCAATTGCACTGGGTTATACATGTATTATCACTCGATACCTATTTCCATATTACTCATTTTTGTAATAGTCATCTTTTAAAACGCAAACCTCAAATCCTATACCCATATAAACAAGTGATGACTTCCCTAAATTCTGGGGTTAGGAGTCAATTCAATTGATCGTCCATAGACTTAAACCATTCTATTGTTTCATTGTTTAACATTCCCATATTTAACCATCTTCAGAATATATTCAAATAGCACAACTGAGATGTGTTCTTAAAAAGCCGACCAAGTCAAAGGAACTGAAATTCTGCCCGTGTGTCTGCCATCTTTTCACACCCAGTCAGCTATCTCAGAACAGATGGATGAGCTTAGCAGACCAAGAAAAAAAAAAAGAGAGAGATGAGACAACCGAGAGATACTTGCTGTGAGAACGCCTCTAGAAATGAGATTTGATTTCATTTTGTGGCGAGTGTGTATGGAGGGATATGCGTGTGTTTGTAATGGGTGTGTAGTGACGTGTATTTGCCCACGGAGAGGGAAGCGATGGTGGTATGCTTCGGGTTTATGGTGATGAGATGTGCTTTGTGTCTGCTGGCGAGCATGTGTTACAGTGATGAGAAGGTGTTGGTGTATTTTGTGTGTTCATGGGTAGTGTGCACAATTTCATTGTGAAACCGTGTAGTTCTACCCTTTAAAGAGCGGGTCCTCCCCTGGTCTGTGTACGTGGTGAGGAGGGGTGTGCTTGTCGAAGGGTCTCCGGCATTTACCCTATGATAACGGGGACCTACAACCCCATCCCTAGCAAACCCTCTTTCCCAAAGCCGGAGAGTGTGTTCGGTGACAAGGGCTATTTGTTATGTGTTTACAATCTGATGGAGGACAAGCTCTATCCCAGGGGATCTCCGGCCCCCGCGTCCCAGCCCGAGATGTGTAGAGGTGGTAGGGTGCTTGTGTGAATGGGAATATGTATGTGGCTGTTGCATACAGAG
Source organism: Monodelphis domestica (assembly GCF_027887165.1). NCBI lineage: Eukaryota > Metazoa > Chordata > Mammalia > Didelphimorphia > Didelphidae > Monodelphis > Monodelphis domestica. The sequence continues at coordinate 400,391,396 of NC_077230.1, read as the reverse complement.
CTATGAAGACATATAGCTCGGTCCTCCACAGACCTTAGTCAGTCAACCCTGTTAAGAGGTTTCCATTTTACTCATCTTGTGAGTCCTTGGGCTGTGCGAGCTGATGAGGGCTGTGTGCGTGAGTGTATACAATGTTGCTGTGAGGACGTGACGCCCACACCCCTCTAGGATTGGTGTCTGTGGGTATGGTGTGTCCGCAATTTAGTGGAGGGCACACATTCTCTTCTCAGAGCTCCAGCCCTCCGCCAGGGCCTGGGATGGGTGGAAAGAAGGGTTATTTGCATCTCTCGGTGGGCAATGTGTACCATCTCTCTCCCTAGGCCGGGTTCCACCCTGCCCCCAGCCTGTGGTGTTTGTATGGGGTTGCAGTGTGCACACAGGAGGGTTATGCGTATGTTGTCCCTGGACTAGGAGCACAATCTCATTCCCCGAGCCGGGTTCCGCCCCGCCCCCCAGGCTGTGGGGGGAGGGGCAATGTGCAGGGTTGTGGTGGGTGTAACAGACCTTGAGAACACTCACACACAACCCTGTGTGAGTGGGCGGCGTGTGCAGTCTCGCTTCCCAGGCCGTGGGGGGAGGGGCGGTGTGCAGGGTTGGAATGTACATAACCAGACAGCACGGACACACACATGCACACACATAACCCTCTGTGCGTGTGAGTGGGCAGTGTGCACAGACTCGCTCCCCAGATCTAGGGGGAGGGGCGGTGTGCGGGAGTTGGCGTGTACACAGTCGGTGAGGACACTCAGTCGGATCTGGCTCGGAGATCCGTCCTCCCACCCACTCCGGGCCTTGGGGTGTGTATGGGTTAGGGTGTGTACGTGGGCGGTGCGTGTGGCACACAATCACACAGTGAGGACTAGGGCCCCGCGGAAGCCCAGTCAGGACCCCTTTGTGTTAGCCTCAGGCCCTGGCCTCGGTCTCGGTCCCATCCCCAGCCTCCTCTTCGTCCCGCCTCCTCCAGTTCACGTCCTAGCGCCCTGCCCCTGCCCTCCCCCGCGCGGTTGCCATGGCAGCCGTCCGTCCGACTTCCCACTCCCTGCCCCCGCCCCGCCCGCCTCTCTCCTTCTCCCTTCTCCCGCCTCCCCGCGCAGTTGCTGGGCTGGAGAGGGAGGAGGGGAGAGAAGGCAGGAGGAAGAGCTGGGGGGCCTCGCCGCTAAGAGAAAAAGAACGCCGGCGCGTCGAGGCCCGCGCTCTCATTGGTCATCTCCTTCAGTGGCCGGGAGCCCCGCCTCCTTGACAGGGGTCACGTGATCCCTTTCCAAGATGGCCGCCCTGTTGTTTTGATGAATAATCCTTGGTGGGGCCAGGGGGGCCAGCGGCGGGCGGAGGGGTAGGAGGCTTCGCGCTCGGGCCCGACGCACCCGCACTCCCGGCCCCTTCCTCGGCCCCCGGCGGGGCTCTGGCGCGCAGGCAGGCGGGCGGGCGGAAAGACAGGCCGGCGAAGCGGGGCGTGGCGTGGCGTGGCGTGGCGGCCGGCCTTGCCCAAGGAGGCGGCGGCGGCAGCAGCAGCAGGAGGGTCACTGACCGCCGGAGAGGCTTCGATCCCGCAGTACTTCAGCGCTCGTTCCGCCCGCAGCCCGCATCCGCTAGCCCCGAAGGAAGGGCCACCCGAGCCGAGGGGCGCGGGAGAGAGCGAGCGCCGAGGCTGCAGCTGCAGCGGCCGCCACGCGGAGCCTGCCCGGCGGCGGCGGTCTGCGAGCTGCGGGCGGGCAGAGCCGGGCCGAGCCGGGCCGAGCCGGGCCGGGGCTAGGCGCCTCCCCTAGCGGCGCGGGCGGCCTCAGGCTCAGCGGCTACGCGCGCCCAGGCGGAGCCCCCTTGCCCTCCCCGAGCACCCCTCCTGGGGGTTTCCTTCTCCTCTCTTCATCTCTGACTATGCAATTCTGAGCGCGCCCCGTCGGGGTAGCCCGCCTGCCCGCGCCCGAAGAGGGGAGCCTAGGACCCGGGCCCCGGCCCCCACGCCCCCCTCCCAGACGCCTTTCACCATTAAGAGGAAAGCGATGGAGGAGCTGAGCGCTGATGAGGTGAGAGGAGGACTTGAGAGTGCATGTGGGTGACGCCGTGTGTGAGACACTGAGACAGTGTGTGTGAAGAATGTGAAGCAGAATGGTAGTGTGTGAGACTGAGTGTGAGATTGTGTGACTGAGCCTGAGCCATAGAATATGTGTGAGCGATACAGTATTGGGGAGGGAGTAGGGGGCAGCGGCGGGTGGCATTGAATAGACTTGGTTCTGCTCCAGGGCTGGCCACCCCCTGGTGGAACTGGGCACCTGGATTTCTCACCAAGTTGGATGGGTGACTAGAAAGGGAACATTCCCAGAGCATCTTCTCTACCTTGAACTTCCCTGGAATTCTTGGCTAGGCCTTAATTAGATGATCTGGGGAAAGGGAGGGGGCTGGATTTGGATTAGGAGATAGGAAGGCTCAGGCTGAACTCTGCAGTTTTTTAATTTTAAAAGTTCCTCATGTCAGGTTTTTTAAAAAACAAAAAACAATTTTCTAATGTATTGTGTGGGTTTTTGTTGTTGTTGTTGTTGTTGTTGTTCCTCCAAGATACTAATGAACTCTCCTTGTCAGTCTCCATATATCGTTAGCTGGAGCAGTACCTATTGTCAGTCTGTCAATCAGCCAGCACCTACCTACTGTGTGCTTCACTGGGCTAAGTAAGCCCTGGAAATGCAAACAAACAAACCACCCAGCCCCTGCTTTCTTCAGGAGCTCTCGGCATTTTGTAAGTTGGAGTTTACTGACTTGACAGACTCATGGAGGAGACAGGGTCTGTAGTGTATAAGAAGGAGGTCCATATTAGTTCCTGGCTTTCCAGGTTGCTTTTTTTTTTTTACTTGTCATGTCACCTATTGAATCCCACCTTTTCCTTTACATTCTTCCTTTCAGACTGGTGTGCATTTCTTGCAGGAAGCCATTGACTGTAGTGGAAAGAAATGGAGTCCAGAGGGTGCTGGGTTTGAATCTGTCTCTGGCACTTGTGTAACTTAAGCTTTCTAAGACTCAATTTCTTTATCTGTTAAATGGAGATAGTTAATATAGCACCTATCTCATTGGGTTGTTGTGAAGATCAAAAGAGATGCATAGGAAAATAACTTTAAAACGATTTAATTTTCACTAATTCCCGTTTTGTCTATAAGAAATCATACAGATTACTTTCTTCAATTTTTGAAGATTATTGTCATAAAGCAGGGCTCTGGGAAGTCCCCTCAGTTCCTTCTGATGGTTCACAAAGAACTACACCACAGTGAAGAGAAAGTAGGATATACTATTAGGTTAGTTGTGATGAGGAGCTGCTGTTTTTGTCCTAAAGTGGTCATTGTATTTATTTATGCATTAAACTCCCCCTGGGTAGGATATGCTCATTGATGGAAAGATTGTGAAATTGTGTTGTGGTACCTGGCCCTTTTGAAAGCCAAGACTGTTTATACCTGTGCCACAGACCATTTGTAAGGCAGCATCATACTACTGAAGAACTAAGAAATAATATATAGCCTCAGTGTGCCTGTCCATTTGTCTCAGATAGGCCCTCAGCTCCAGCCATTCTGTCCCCACTTGATTGTTAGAATCATTCTGAATTTCCTGTTCTTGACCCCACCTCCATCCCCAGCTAGAAAGTATTTTGAGGTCAAATTTGACTCTAGGACCTCCAGTCACCAGGCTTGGCTCTCAACCAGTTCTTGAAGACTGTCTCAGATGCTGCCTTGAAGATGTTTTTGTCCACCCTTGAAGTCAGGTACATTCTCTTTTCCATACCCAAGAGCTATTGACCCTTTCCTTTGGGACTTGTGTAAACCTTGGTGTTTTGATTGTCTGGATCTCTACAAGATGCTGAAGATATTAAGACAATGACAAACAATCCTTAGCTTTATGGTAATTGCATCCTTCTTTGAGGAAACAACCTGTACATATGTTTTTAGTCTATACAGTCCCTCCCCCAGAGTTGGTGATTGCCTCTTTAAATGATTTTGCTCCAATGAAAAAAATAAGGTTGTTTATATCAGTTTTGTAGTTTGGTTATTTTAAAGTGAAGAATTTGTATTAATGAAGAGACTTTAAAATTTTTTCTATTGATATACATATATATTTTTTACATCTTTGTTTCTAACATATTTCCTCTCCCTCTACTCTCCCCTACCTAGAGAGCTATCCTTTTAATAATAAAGAAGAAGCACTTAGCATAGTTCCCCAGGCATATAGTAGGCATTTAATAAATGTTTATTGATGGATGGAAGACAAGAAAAAGAAGAGTTTAGTAGTACCAATTCAGCCCAAACAGCCAAGTCTGACAGCATCAGCAATGTTCTACACCCAGAAAGAAGGGAGATACATTTTCTTAGCCTTTGTTCAGGGCCAAGCTTGCCTGCTGTAATTACACAGCATTCCATTTCAAACCTTTGTTCTTATCATTGACATTGTTGTAGTGGTTTTGCAGGTTGTCTTCCTGGTTCTGCTGATTTAATTTTGCAATAGCTCATTTAAGATTTCCAGTGCTTTTCTATATTCTTCCTGTTCAGTGGGGCCACTCCAAAGCTCTGGCTCAGCCAACAGAGGACCTGGTTTTGTTGTGTGGCTTTGACACTTGTCATCTTGGCCAAGTCATTCACCTTCCTCAGCTTTATTTTCCTCATCTGTAAAATGAAGTTGGACCTAGTGACCTTGGAGGTCCCTTCCACTTCCAAATCTGTGATCTTGTAGAAACTTCTCAAGACCCAGGGATTTTTCATTCCTTTCATGTAATGGATGGGATTGAGGGACTTGATAGGAAGGACTTGGCTTCAAATCCTAACTCATATACTTTTAGGTGCTCTGTGACCCTGGAGAAATTGTTTCATCTTTTGGTGTCTCAGTTTCCTCATCTGTAAAATTAGGGGGTCATACTAGATGGGGTTTTTAAGGTCCCCTCCAGCTCTGAATCTGTGATTCTATAATCATGTTTCACAGTGTTAGCCATTCTCTAGTTTATGGGTATCTATTTTGTTTCCATTTCTTTGCTTCTGCAAAAAATACTGTTATCGGTTGATAAAATACATTGCTTTGTTCTGGGGATATAAAAAAGGACAAAAGACAATTCCTTTTCTCAAGGACCTTACAAGCCTCCCTCTAATGGGAGAAACAACATTAAAAAATATACAAAGTAAATTTTATACAGCATAAATAGGAAGTAATTAACCAGGGGAAAGCACTAAAATTTAGAGGGGTTGGGGAAGGCTTCCTGTAAATTATATAAATTTATATTCTGCAATGTAATAAATATTTTGGCATATGTGGGGCCTTTTTGCCTTTGCCCTTAGGAGATATGCCTAATAGTGGGATCTTTGATCAAAGGTTGTGGAGTTTAGTCATAGAAACAGCAGGTGGCAAAATGTTCAGAGCTGTGTCCTAGATTCAGGAAGACCTGAGTTCAGATCCGCCCTTGGACATTTACTAGCTGTGTGAGATAATAATAGAGACTGCTTCCTAGGGACCTTAGGATTACATAAATACATAAAACCCATGTCTTTTGTCTTAGAATCTGTTCCAAGACAGAACAGTGGCAAGGGTTAAGTGACTTCCTCAGGGTCACACGGCTAGGAAGTATCTGAGACCATATTTGAACTCAGGTCCTCCCAGCTTCAGGCCTCCTCCATCCACTGAGCCATCTAGCTGTCTCAATCAGATACTATCTGTAAAGCCCTTAGCACAATGCTTGGCACATAGTGAGCACTACATAAATGTTATTAAAAGCATTTAGTACAGTGCCTATCACATCATAAGTGCTTTATAAATACTTATTCCTTTTCACCTTCTTAGCTTTCTGTAATGGTTGGAACAATTCACAACTCCATTGACAATGTATTGGTGCTTGACTTTCCACAGCTCTTCCAACATATACCTTTCCATCTTTTGTTATCTTTACCAATTTGCTGGGTAGGAAGTGAAAGGAGATAATTTTGATTTGCATTTCTCTCCTAGTGATTTGAAGCAATCTACATACAGTTGTAAAATAATCGGCATCCTTTGACCATTTATTATTGGGGGTACAGTTTTTGTTTTTACATGTTTTTGTTTAGTGGCCTATATATCTTGGATATCAGAGCCATATCAGAGATATTTAATGCAAAGATTTTTTTTTCCCCAATAGGCATTTTTCATTCAAGTTGCCTCTTCTGTCATTTAAACTGTTCTGGTTTAGAAGTTTTTACTTCTTTGATTTTTCAAGTAATATTTATTTTAAATACTTATAGGAAAAGGAATGGGAAATACAATTCTGAGATTGGATTGAGTAAAACCTAGGTTCAAATTCCATTTCTGACCTTATTTTGTGATTAGGGACAAGTCACATCATCTCAGGTCATACAGTTTCCTGAACTGTAAAAAAACAACAGGATAATAACTGTAATACCTACCTCCCAGATAATACCTCCTCATTATAACTATCAGGTTTAAGAATGTTTGGAAGCTCTCTGCAAATCTGAAAGCACAAAACAAATGTTACCTATTATTTTGTAACAGTTGTCTCTGGAGCTCTGGAGGTTTTATAAAAAGCAGTTTTTGATTAGAAGGAAAGCTAACATACATTTTGTATTATAGTAGTAAGAGGAATTAAAAATCACAAAAAAATTTATAGATTTATCTCTTGGCAAAATATTGAGAAAATTATTTTAAGATTATCCATTATTGAATCAGATTTAAGAGATGACATTTACGTATAACTGTTTTTAACAAAATCTTATATATGATTTTTGAATAGAAACTACCTGGAAACTGGAGCCTAATTCCTGGTATGAAACATGTCTTTGTCTTTTGTTGAACGCTTGTTATGTCTCAGTCATGTTAGTATTTGGCATTGTACTGATTCTACAGTGATAAAATTAGTAGTAAATATTTTTCAAATCCATCCTTCCCTGAGAACTGCATAGTACTGTGTTTTAATATAAATTACATTTAGAATATAGCTGGCAAACAATGCAAATGATCCAGGACAATCCTAAGGAACTTATGAGAAAGAACGCTATCCACATTCAGAAAAAGAACTGTGAGAATAGAAACACAAGAAAAACATATGATTGATCACATGATTTGATGGGGCTATGATTGGGGATTTTGACTTTAAATGATCACTCTATTGAAAATAGTAATAATATGGAAATAGGTTTTGAACAATGATACATGTAAAACCCAGTGGAATTGCTCATTGGCTCCTGGAGTGGGGAGGGAAGAGAAAGAACATTAATCATGTAACCATAGAAAAATATTCCAAATAAATTAATTAATTAAAAAAATATAGCTGCAAAAGCAAAGCATTTAATATAGACTCAAGCTATTTTTATGGTGAAAATGTGAGAACATAAGGACTGGACAGGAGGGCAGTTAGGTAGATTCAGAAGTGAATAAAAGTCTACACTTTGAAAATAAGGAGGTCTCAATTGGAGGTGCCTGGGATCTGTGCTGCAGCTCTAGTCTCTGTTCTCCAGAGGCTCCCATTCTAATTGGGGAGGCAAAGGAGATGTAGTGGCAAGGTCTCATGGTCCTTTGAGTGGAGAAGCAAAGCAGATGGCCATGCTTCTACTTTAATGTAATTTCCATTGATAAATGATAATATCAATCAGTAAGCATTTATTAAGGTTCTACTATTTGCCAGTCACTGTACTGAGGGTGGGGGAAGATACAAAGAAAGGCAAAAGGCAGTCTCTGTCCTTAGGGAGGTTATAGTCAAATGGGGGAAACAACATGCAAACAGAAATACAAAGTATGCTCTATGTCAGTGTTGGTGAAGACGTGGCACACCTGTGCAGAACCCGAACTTGGGGAGCTGCTCTATTCCCCTTCTTCCCAGGGTGCCTGAGGACATTTTTTACATGCCCCACCCCTCTCTGTCCAGCAGCCCAAAGCAAGTACTTTCTCCCTCAGCTTTCTCTGGTAATGCAGGGGCTCACAGACAGCTTGAATTTGCCCTCTGGGCACTTGAACTCTGGAAAAGGTTTGCCAGTGCTGCTCTATATAGATAAATAAGAAATAATTAACAGAGGGAGGGCAAGTGTAGGGAAGTTGTTGGGGAAGGTTTCCTGAAGAAGGTAGGATTTTATTTTGTCAGAACCCAGAGATGGAGTAATTGAAGAGGGAGAGAATCGTAGGCACGTGGAACAGCAAGGGCAATGCCCAGAGCCAAGTCATGAAATGTCTTGTTCCTGGACTAGCCAGGAGGTCAGTGTCACTGGATTAAAGAGCACTTGTAGGGAAGTTAGGTATAAAAAAATCAGAAAGGTAGGAGAGGACTGAGTTATGCCAAACAAAGGATCCTGGAGTTTTCTCCACGGCTCCTGGGTCAGAGACCTTGCTTCTCACCATTGGAATCTGAGGGGGATGTTAGGGGTTAGGGTGATGGTGATGGTTTGACTTGCCTGGCCCATGCTACTTCCTTGTCTCGCCATCTTGATGCCTTGCTGCTAATAGGGATACGTGTTAATTCTTACATTTAGGTTTAAAAAAAATCACAAGTAAGGAGGAGTTGTGTCTAGATAGCAGTTAATCTAACAAAGCTCTGGCTACAGAAGCCAGTCCAGCGGACTAAAAGTTGAATATGAGTGACTGGTGTGATGTGGCAGTTGAGAAAGTCTGAAATGATCATAATTTAACAAATTGAAATACTGTTGAATGTCAAGATAAGGAGGGCTAGCTAATACTGGACTTTTCAGTTTAAAAACATGTGATGGGACTTCTTGGCACCCAATTCTCATAGAGCACTTCTGAATATGTACTATCTGCCTCTGATGCTTTAAGGTGAAGACTTAGTGTCATTCTATTCATAGAAACAAGTGAGAGAATAATGTATGTGAAAACATCATAAACTGTAGGAAGCTTTGCAGAAGATCCATGTGATGTAGAGCATTCACAGTGAATTCATTGCTGTATAGAACTTAACTAAACTTGGCCTCCGTAGGAGTGTCCACTAAGGCAGCATCAGGACAAACCACATGCTCTACATATTGCAGACTTTTTGTCTTTCACATCCCAAAGCAATGGGATTGCAGTAGGAAGGCAATGTGCCTAGACCTGTTTTCCCAGTTGTAGTGATGGCTTTGCCCTGATTCAATGTGTTCCCTTGCCCAGTTTGTCTAGACTTCAGATCTTTGGTGGGTCTGTGACCTCAGCAGAGGGAGGTCTTTGCATCCTGGGTGATTTCTTACCTATAGCTTCATGGTTCTCTTGCCCATAGTATCCTCCTAACATGTTTTTCTCTGGTTCTTTGAACATTTCATGTAGCCAGTGCTTCAGGGATGTCCATATTATACCTTTTTCCACCTTCTGTTCTGGTCATGGCATTCCTTGGTGAAGGTTTTGCTGCTAGTTCTTGGAAGATAGTTCATGTATTGTGGCTTGGCTGTGTTAAGCTGATAGCTTTCCCTTAGCCTCTGGGTCATTTAATGATTGTGTGATATTTTGTGATTGGAAGTCATTGAGCATCAGTGGAAGAATATAATATTGATATGAACATGCTAGACTTTTGGGTTCTCAAGCAGCCTGGCTTTATTGAAAGTATTGCATCTTTTTTTAAAAAGAAACTTATTTTATTGATACATTAAAAAAACAAAACACACAAAGTCAACCAAACAAAAAAGTATAATCCCTGAACATAGTGATTGCAGCTGATTTCTGTGCACAGCTATATGGCTCAGTATCTTTAATTGGTTTTTAAAAATAAGTTTTATTTGTGCCTTTTGTTTTTACATCAGTCAAATATGGACCTTTCTCTTCCATCCCACCCAAATTGAACCCTCCTTTGTAACAAAGAAATACAGTTAAGCAAAACCACCTGGATACAGTGACTTTCCAACAATGTAGACAACATTCTGTCCTATCTCCTCCTTGCCTGCCAAAAAAGTTGCTTGATTTTATTAGTTTTTCTTGGGACCTTCTCTGGTTTTTCAGTTGCTCAGAATTCTTTCTTTTAGAGATATATTCTTTTGCTTCTGTTCATTTCATTCTGCTTTTGTTCATATAAATCTTGCCATGTTTCTTTGAGTAAGAAATGGCAAAGATGAGTAATTAAATCAACAAAAATTTATTAGGTGCTTGGTGTGTGCCAGCCACTATGCCTACTACTGAGGATCACAAGACACAAATGATAGTCCCTGCGCTCAAGGAGCTTGCCATCCAGTGGGTAAAATAATATATACACAATTTATAAAACATAAATATACATGCCTTAAGAATAATTCATTATAAACTGACGCAGAGCCAAGTAAGCAGAACTAGGAGAACATTGTACACAATAACAGCACTATTGGATGATGATTATCTGTGAAAACTTGACTACTCTTAGCAGTGCAATAATCTGGGACAATCCTGAAGGACTTAAGATGGAAATGTTATCTACTACCAGAGAAAGAACTATTGGAGTTGTCTTTCACATCAGTGTATCCTGGGTTTTATTTTGCAGTTTTGGTTGTGTTTCGGTGTGTTCTTGCAACAGTGACCAATATAGAAGTGTTTTCCGGGGGCAGCTGGGTAGCTCAGTGGATTGAGAGCCAAGCCTAGAGACGGGAGGTCCTAGGTTCAAATTTGGCCTCAGACACTTCCCAGCTGTGTGACCCTGGGCAAGTCACTTGACCCCCATTGCCTAGCCCTTACCACTCTTCTGCCTTGGAGCCAATACACAGTATTGACTCTAAGACGGAAGGTAAGGGTTTTTATAAAAAAAAAAAAATAATAAAATAAAAAAAGAAGTGTTTTCCATGATAATTTTTAAAAATGAAGGAAAAAAGAATAAGCCATTAATTTACCACATTTTTTTCATCTATTCTCCAGCAGATGGAAGTTCAGAAAAAGTGTTGCTACAAATATGTTATTTTATGTACATAACTGACTTGTGACTCTAGTTCTTTGGGCTCAGCAGTGGGATTTACAGTCTTGATATCCAGAATAATTGGGCCAATTCACAGTGTGTTTGTCTTCATCCAACCTCTGCCTTGATTGATTCTTGTAATCTTTGCCAAATTACAGTGTATGAGGTGAAATTTGAGAGTCAGTTTGCTTTGGGTCTTGGATTTACTAAAGTAGTACCAACATTGTCCATTAAATTTTGTTGCCATTTAGGGTCTTCATTTGCAAAAATAAAAAAAAGGCCTGCTTTGTTCCCTTTACATAACTTTGTATAATTTTAGCATGTTTCTTTGGATTCTTATTCATTGTTTCTTATAACAGTAATATACCATTATGTTTATCTAGATAGCACAGTTTAGTCAGTTATTTCCCAAACACTGAACAAATAGTTTGTTTCCATCTTTTTGCTGTTGCAGATAATTCAGCTGTAAGTAATTTTGTACAGATAGATTCATAGGCTATAAATCCAGTAGTAGAATTGTTGGATCAAAGGGTATGAACAATTTTGTAACTGCTATTGAATAATTTGGTGTTATGTTTTCATTTTGCTCTTTGATAAATGTTTTCAAATTTTATTTTTAGCAAGTATTTTTTTCTAAATAGCAAGCATTTATTTTCTCTTCCTTCCCATTTCTCTTTAATTAAGAAAAAAAGAAGAGAAACAAAAAATCCTTATTACAAATGTGGATAGGAATTTGTAAAACCAATTTATACTTTGGCCATGTCAGTCAGTCATTAAGTATTTTTTAAGCATCTACTGTGTACTAGGCACTAGGCTGAGCACTAAAGACCCCAAAACAAGAACAGCCTCCATTCTCAAGAGCTTCCAGTCTAATGGGGGAGAAGACATGCAGACAAATATTTATAAATGAGATTATAGACAAAATGAATTAGATGAAATCATAGAGGGGAGGCATTACCAGTAGAATGGACTTTGAAAAAAGTTTCCTGGAGAAGGTGGGGTTTAAGCTGGGATTTGAAGGATGCAGGAAGAGAGGATAAGAGGTAGAGAATTCCCAGAATGCTGGGTAGCCAGTGAAGATATCTTGATCTGGGAGAGGCTAATTTTTCTTTTATAAGCTGACTTTACTGGATCCCAATCTGGAAATCTTGGATTCTTTAATACTAATCAGTTGGCTTTATTCTTATCCACTTGTGACAATGTATATATACCATGAAAATTTATATTAACCACTTCTTGGGTTTTTGCTTTTTTTTTTCCTCCAAATTTAAAAATATTGTCCCTTTTTTCTTTCAGTTTAGAGAGGAAATGATCTCTGTAGGGATAATAGGAAAGTGAGTTAGCATGATAATAATGAGAAAAGTATTAATCTTGGAGAAGACTGGAATTCAAGACCTGGCTTGGATATTTTCTTTTTTTTTTTTTTAAAACCCTTACCTTCTGTCTTGGAGTCAATACTGTGTATTGGCTCCAAGGCAGAAGAGTGGTAAGGGCTAGGCAATGGGGGTCAAGTGACTTGACCAGGGTTACACAGCTAGGAAGTAGCTGAGGCCAGATTTGAACCTAGGACCCCCTGTCTCTAGGCCTGGTTCTCAATCCACTGAGCTACCCAGCTGCCCCCTTGGATATTTTCTTAGCTGTGTGATCCATGGAAGGAGTCAATCTCTCTCTGTTCCAGCAGTAAAATGAGCATAATGATATTTCTATTACCTGCTTCAGAGGTTGTGTTTTTGTTGTTGTTGTTGTTTCTTAAGGAAAGTGCTTTGTAAGCCTTAAGAAGCTATGGCACTACTATTATTTATTCTGCTTGATAGGAAATTTTTCATAAGAAAATTGATTTAGATTTTTTCATATATAAATTATAAATTTTCTAAAATTTGAGTTGAGAGGGATGTTAGAGGTCTTTTAAAAATTATTACTAACTTGAAAAATATAAGAAACATGAAAAATTCACAAATAAAAGGAAAAGATGTATACAAAACCTTGAATTCATATTATGTACAGTATTTTTAAGTATAATTTTTCTAGAGATTTAAATTTTTTTTACTTAAATGGCAACATAGTGACTAAATTATTTCATTTCCTTCTACCAAAACATCAAAAACAAAACAAAAGTTGAGAGAGAGACTGACATAAAGGCTGGCATTTAGGGAGCTGTGGAGGAATGAACACAGCCCATGGTACAATCCTATTCCAATGGACACAGCCCATGGCACAATCCTGTTCCACAGTGATTCTGATTTCAAATAAGTGGCTTTATTAACATCTCTAGTGTCAAGAAATATCCTACACCTACTTGAAAATAACTTTTGCCAAACTTCTGACAAAGATTTTGGGGAAATGTGAAAATACATTGCCACAGATCACAGAAGCATTGGATCATAGACATAGAGCCCTAAAATATAAAATTAGCACAGTTCAGAAATGTTTTCACAAAGAAAAAATCATCCTACCCTAGCTATATCTACATACAAGTTTTTGTAGGTTAGGGCATCCCAAAGCATTGATGTTACAGTATAGGAGAGCTCCCATGCTCTTGAGGGTTATTCTGTACTGGTGAATCCCAGAAAAGCCATCTTTACCTTTCTAGTATTGATACGATCTCACCAGAATCTACATGAGGATCACAGTAAAGTCGAGATCACTCCATGCTCAAGATAGATTAACAGGAAACTTGATGGAACCTTTCAGGGCAATATTGGCCACTGTTTATCTTTTGTCTCCAACAGAGGTTCTGAGTATTTGCCCTGCTCTTGTTGCTCTCCCAATGTAGTCTGGTTAAGTTTAAAATTTAACATGATAGTATCGACATTGCCCTGTTTGTTTATGTTCCCTTCTGAACTTTCTTCTGCTGTCTTCTGTGTATTTTTAAATATTTCACTGATTTTCTTTTCTCTTTCTTTTTTTAAATACTTCCCTCCCTCCTCTCTAATTATCCCCCCACAAAAAATGAAAATTTTCCCTTGTAACAAATAAAAGTGAAATCAAGCAAAACAGATCTACATATTATCCATGACTTCAGAGATCCTTTTGTCCAACCAGTATTCTATCAAGTATCACTCCTTTACTTCTATGATAAATAGGCATCCAGCCTCTGCCAAACTCCTAAAGGAGTCCATTCCATTCTGTGATAACTTCAATGGATTAGGAATTTTTCTGTGTGTTGAGCTGAAATTTGTCTCTCTGCAGCTTCTATTTGTTCTTCCTAGTTTTGTCTCCTAGGGCCAAGGAGAGCAAAGCTGATTCCTCCTGCAGGACAGCTCTTCACGAATTTCAGTATACATCTTAAGGCCCGATCCGATATACATGGCTTCTCTCTTCTCAGCTAAACCCACTCCACTTCCTTCAGCTGGTTTTACAGAGTGTGGATTGGCATTTTTTTCATCATCCTGATACTGTCCTCTGGACACTCACTTTCTATAGTGTCAAATGTTTAGAGCTGACTAGGACTTCAGAGTCCATTTAGTCTAGTTTCCTCATTTTACAGCTGAGGAAATTGAGAATCACAGAGAAGGGAATCGCCAAAGGTTACACAATTAGTGGCAGAGTAGAATTTGAACTTGGGTCCTTGGCCAATTTTACCACACTGGCACTCCTACGTACCTCTAAAAGAGGATGTCCAGCTTGTCTACAATATTCTAGAGGTGATCTGACCACCTTGAGCAGAGGTGCTGAAGTACAACTCCCTCCCTGAGTTGGGTCTCAGCTTTTGCTAATGTAGCTTGACATCACATTGGCTCTTTGGCTGCTGTATCATACTGCTGACTCATACTGAATCATAGCATCCCAGTTTTTGAAAGGACTGCCAAGGTCATCCAGGCCAAATGTTACCTGAATAAGAAATCTCACCTATCTATAATGTTCCCCAAAAGTGATTACGCAGCCTCTCCTTGAAGACCTCCTGTCATGTGGAATTCATAATTTCCTAAAGTAGGAATTCCTTTTCTGCCAAATAGATTTCTGCCAAATCTTTTGATTTTTGGTGGCAGCAGTCACATTCCTTTTAAAACCTTCTGGTTGAATGTCTGACCAGGACAGAGTACTATAGGACTATAATCCCTTGGTTCTATGCTGTACTCAAGCTTACAGCCTCAACCTTTGATTCTTCCTTCCCATTCATATCCAGTGTGTTGCCAGGTTGTATTGTTTCTGTCTTCACAGTCTCTTATATATCTTCTTTTCCCTACTCCCCCATAAGCTATTCTAATGTAATAATAAGCTTGCTACTTCCTTCACACTTAGATTATTACAGTAGCTGCTGGTGGCTCAACCTGCTCTAAGGCTCCCCACTCCAGTTTGTCTTCTACTCACCAGTCAAAGGGTACAAAGCTGATGTCAAAAGGGACCCCCTCCCCCCAGGCCTTTAATAAACTCCAGTGGCTCCCTTCACATCAAATATAAAATCCTGTTTGGCTTTTAGAACCTTCATAAACCTACTTCCTTTCTAGTCTTCTTACACTTGACAATTTTATTTTTTCTTGGGTCTTTAATTACAGCTCTTGCACGTGACTAGCGGGTCTGTATTTCTAGACCTGACCTCCCTTTTGAGTTCTTTATTGGAGCTCCAGCTGCTTTTGGGTCATCTCCACCTGGATATCCTATGGGGCCATTAGTTTGGCAGAAACCAAAGTCCATTTCTTTTCTCTTCAGCCCGCTTCTCCTGATTTATTTCCATCCATTTCCACTCTTCAACCACATCCCTACATTAATAACCTTGTATTTATCTTGTATTCTCCTTTCTTCCTTAACTCTCATCTAGTGAGTTCCTAGTGCCTTCTGGATGCAGTTCTGAAATAGCTGCCTGAATTCTTGCAGTGACCTTTCCATAATTCTTCTTTCTGTACTCCCTCTCCATCCTCTTATCCTTCATACTGCTATCAGAATAATCTTTAGTTTAGCTCTCCAGTGGTGTGCTAATTATTTAGGATAATAATTTTGAAAGTTTCATCTTGTGCCAGGATGTTAGTGTGTGTATGTGCTTTTTTCTGACACTAGGCTGACTCAAGAACGTCTGATCTTGACCAAATGAAACTTGACAAAGATTTCTTACTTCACTTAGTTCTCTGTTAGATGAGTACTCAGTTATGGGCCATATACCATCTCCTCCTGTCTGAGCTTCTTTCTGACTTTGTGGACTTGTCTAGTGTGATGTAGTTGCCTTCTCACCCATGAACATTCCTGGGAGGGAGAAGTGTCCCCCTTCTCCCACTGGTGAATTCCTTCTGTGGACTTCCTTTTTGAGCTAGGTCAGCCCTATGCTACACTCCCTTCCCAGTTGTGGTTCTGACTCTTTGGATTTTGCCACTATTCTTGCTACCCTACCTCCAGTTTTTTAGTTCTCTTTGGTCTGTTGTCTTCTCTTGTTAGAACATCAAGTTTCTGTAGGGCAGGGACCATCTTTGCATTTGTAATGCCCTGAATTTATCACAATGTCTGGCACTTGGTTAACATTGAACAAATGTTGCTTGTTCTTCAAAGCCCAAAGGAAAAAGTATTTGAAAACAAAATAAAATATAAAAAATTGAGGACTAATTTCTGCAAAAACCCTAATTTTTAGAAAACAAGCATAAACCTTCAATAGGACCTGGAAGCTGGATTCCTCTGATGTATGGTGTGAATTTCTTGATGTTTGATGAACAAATAGTAACACCAGTAAAAAAAAAAACAGTTTCTAACCAATGATATAAAGAAAAAAATCCCTGTCACGTGTAAGGCAAGTAGTTTTGGAGAACTGAAGACTGGAAAAAGGTATAATTTCCAATGGTAAAAAACTTTTTCATTTAAAGCTACCCTAAAAGTATTGCTAGATCCCCAGGTGAGTCTGTAAGATCTGGGCAGCTTCATCAGGCTATAAAACAGAACTTCCAATAGCACTAGAAGTCTTATCCCTATCAAGAGATTGATGAACTTTAATAAATGTGATGATATGCCAAGAGGCAGAATTTTCTTGACCAGATGGAGATGGAATATTGTTCTATGACTTTGTATTGTGTCATATCTTATACAAGGTTAAGGAATTTATCAAAGAGATGGAGTTGAACCCAAGGACTCTTCTGATTTAAACAATTGAAAAACTAGGGACTAGAATCATGGCTAGACTTGAGAAAATGGACTGTTTAACAAAGCTATGCATAATACCCAATGTGGTAAGTTTTTTGATGAATTCAAGAATATAGTCTTTTAAACTCAATTCCAAATCATATAAAGCAAATGATTGCTGCAAAAAGAGGACATTGCACATAAAACATTTTATGTAGCGCCCTTAAAGATGAGAATAGTAGAGAGTTCACCCTAGGCCTAGGAAATTAAAGTCATGGAGGCTGGAGAAAAAGTGTTTTAGGGAAAGAAAGTAGTCTGAATTTGGCCAGATCATACCATAGAGTGGTTCAATTCAAATACTAGTTATTAAATTGCCATTATATACTAGCCCCTGACCTGACAGGCATATGAGGACCTTACATTAGAGGAATGGCCATGTGAGTGAAGAGGAGGGATTGATGCACTTGATATTCTGTAGATATTAACTAGATTTGACAACTGTTTGGACCTGAGTGGTAAATGAGTTTAAGAAGACTCCAGAGTTGTGAGCCTCATAACTGAGTCTTTACAGATAATAGTTTTGGATATGTTGAGTTTGTGATGCCTTTGGGACATTGAGGACATATCTTGCAGGTAATTATTGATAGGGGACTAGAGCACAAGAAAAAGGCTACTTATTTAGATTTGGGAATCAAGAACCTTATTTCTTAAAGATGATAAATACTGAGAGATTAGAGGACACAGCCTAAAATTGAGTCCTGGTCTATACCCACATATTGAGTGGTAATTCAGCAAAGGAGCTTGAGGAGGAGTGTTCAGATAGGGAAGAGAAGTACCAGGAGAGAGTAATGTCACTTTTCACAAAATTGGGACAGAATTCTATGGTCTCATTCTGAGAGATTCTCAGCAGTGGTGCAGGAGTCACATTTATAAGTTTTCTTTTCTTTTTTTAAACCCTTGCCTTCTATCTTAGAATCAATCCTGTATATCGGTTACCAGGTAGAAGAGTAGAAAGGTCTAGGCCATGAGGGTTAAGTGACTTGCCTAGGGTCACACAGTTAGGAAGTAGCTAAGGTCATATTTGAACGGGGGATTTCCTATCTCCAGACCTGGCTCTCAGTCCACTGAGTCACATAATTGCCCCCACATCTCTAAGGTCTTTAAGTTCTCTGGGAAGCTATTTAATCTCAGCCAAGTTATTGAAGGTAACTGAATAGTATCTGAGCATCTCATTTGCCTTCCCTTGTTAACCATTTTTGTTTTATCCTTCCCACCCAGCCTGAAAGAGAGAGACCATATAGAATATGGGAAAGAGGACTAGAATTGGAGTCAGTGAACTGTTTGTATCTTGGTTCTACTAATTATGTGTGACCTCAGGTCTTTAATTTTTTAGGGTTTTAGTTGTCAAATCTATAAAATGAGGGGGAATTAGAGGCCTTCTAAGGTAACTTGCGTGCAACTAGGTGGATAGAATGCTGGGCCCGGGGTCAGAAAGACTTCTCTTACTTAGAATCTGGCCTCAGACACTTCCTAGTTTTGGGACCCTGGCCAAGTTACTTAACCCTGTTTGCTCCAGTTTTCTCATCTGTAAAATGAGCTACCACTATAGTATCTTTGCCAAGAAAATGCCAGAGGTAGTTTCAGAGTTGGACTTGACTGGAGAAACAAATATACAATAATGGCAAAGGTACTTTGAAGGGGGCAGCTAGGTGGATTAATGGGTAGAGAGCCAGGCCTAGAAGACACATCTTGAAATCTGGCCTCAGACACTTTCAAGCTGCCTTAGAAACAATATGCAGAATTGATTCTAAGTTGGAAGGTAAAGTTGTTTTTTTTTTTAAAGGGGGTACTTAAAACCCTAGATCTATGATATTAGCAGTAATAAGGATTCTGTTGAAGTTGTAGAACGTAGATTTGTAGTGAATCCAGTCAGAAGAGTTGAATGATTTCTTCATCTTCATCTGCAGCATGTGTGTAGGCAGTAAATGGTAGAAGTGATCCAAGACCAAAGGTTAGAGTTATGTACAATTGGTGAAATGATAAGGAGGCAAGGACTCAAGAGAAGAGGACAGTGTAAAGTTGAATTGGTTCTCTGAGGTGTTAAGATGGGAAAAAGAGAGTGGCTAGTGCATGGGGAGATAGCCTGGGAGAGGATTTAAGGCAGGGGTCCCCAAAATCCCAGCCTGTAGGCCACATGCGGCCCCCTGAGGCCATTTATCTGACCCCCACCGCACTTCCAGAAGGGGGGCACCTCTTTCATTGGTGGCCAGTGAGAGGAGCATTGTGTGTGGTGGCCACAGCGACTCACGGACAGCACTACTTCCGGTGACATAATCCTTTGAGTGGTGCCTTGTTCTGAGAGTAACTGAAAGAGAACGAGGCTAGGTGCAAAGGATTATGTGGCTGCACAATGAAAGATGTCAGCATGGTGAGTTGCGATCTGGGGGAGGGGATTCCACACTGTGTGTACTGCTGCCCAGTATAGTGGTGGAGGTGATGGGCATGTGCAAGATGTGACAGGCCCATCACAGCCAGCACTGCAGACTCTGCTATTCCACACAGTGGTATACAGATTTGTTCATAGTTTTTTTTATAGTCCGGCCCTCAAATGGTCTGAGGGACAGTGAACTGGCCCCCTGTGTAAAAAGTTTGGGGATCCCTAAATTAAGGGATAAGAAATTGAAGACTGCATACATTGTCAGACCTTTGGGAAGGGAAAGATTTTAAAACCAAGCAAGACATAGAAAGTCCCACAAAATGTAAAATACATAATTTTGATTACAACAAATTAAAAAGGTTTTGTACAGACAAAACCAATGCAACCAAAATTAGAAGGGAAGCAACAAATTGGGAAACAATCTTCATAACAAAAACCTCAGACAAAGGTTTAATTATTCAAATTTATAAAGAGCTAAATCAATTGTACAAAAAAAAAATCAAGCCATTCTCCAATTGATAAATGGGCAAGGGACATGAATAGGCAGTTTTCAGCCAAAGAAATCAAAACTATTAATAAACACATAAAAAAGTGTTAAAAATCTCTGATAATCAGAGAGATGCAAATCAAAACAACTCTGAGGTATCACCTCACACCTAGCAAATTGGCTAACATTACAACAAAAGAAAGTAATGGATGTTGGAGGGGATGTGGCAAAGTTGGGACATTAATGCATTACTAGTGGAGTTGTGAATTGATTCAAGCATTCTGGAGGGCAATTTGGAACTATGCCCAAAGGGCGAAAAAAAGACTGTGTCCTTTGACCCAGCCATAGCACTACTGGGCTTGTACACCAAAGAGATAATAAGGAAAAAGACTTGTTCAAGAATATTCATTGCTGCGCTCTTTGTGGTGGCCAAAAAATTGGAAAATGAGGGGATGCCCTTCAATTGGGGAATGTCTGAATAAATTGTGGTATATGTTGGTGATGGAATACTATTGTGCTCAAAGGAATAATAAAGTGGAGAAATTCCATGGAGACTGGAACGACCTCCAGGAAGTGATGCAGAGCAAAAAGAGCAGAGCCAGGAGAACACACAGAGACTGATACACTGTGGTACAATCGAATGTAATGGACTTTTCCATTAGTGTCAATGCAATGTCCCTGAACAACCTGCAGGGATCAAGGAGAAAAAACCACTACCCACAAGCAGAGGACAAACAGTGGGAGTAAAAACATGGAGGAAAGGCAACAGCTTGACTACAGGGGTTGAGGGGATGTGATTGAGGAAAGGCTCTAAATGAACACCCTAATGCAAAAACCAATAACATGGAAATGAGTTCGGATTGAGGACACATGTGATACCCAGAGGAATCACGAATCGCCAATGGTAGGGTGCTGGGAGGGGGGGTGGAAAAGAAAATGATCTTTGTTTCTAATGAATAATGTTTGAAAATGACCAAATAAAATAATGTTTAAAAGGAAAAAAAAGAAAAATATTTATTTATGAAAAAAAAATTGAAGACTATGTGTGGGTGAAGAGTAGAATTTGGTATGGAAAGACTGAAGTGTCAAGCCAATAGAGTGTGATCAGGGAGATTCTGGAATTCTTGAATAGAGACTTGTGGTATATTTGTAGGTTATGGCAAAGTCAAGAGTATGACCATCCTTGTAGATGGATGAGGTAAGTGGAGGAGTAAAGGGAGTGAGGTTAAGGTGTTTGAAGGAGAATCAGTATATATTTTGAAGTCCTAATAAGAGGGCAAGAGTTGGGGAATCAGTTCAGTCCTACAGGCATTTAGTAAGCACCTGCTCTTTGCTAGGCATTGCAGAGCACTGGGGATGCAAATAAAAAAGAGACAGTCATTGCCTTCAAAAGGGGGGCCAGTGGGGAAAAACAATACACAAAATGAATCTGTAAAGTGTGTATGTGGGGTGGTTAACATTAGGGGATACCCCGGAAGCATCTTGTTCTGGAGTTGAAACCAAAGCAGAGCTGGAGATGGAAACTGAAGAAAACTTGCGAGCCATTGTTACCTAGGCTGCTGTAGACAACAAATAATAGGTTATTTTTTTGAGGGCTAGGGATAAATAGTATGAACCTCAATGGAGGAGAGATTACTAAATTGACAGAAGAATGAGGAGAACCTAGAAGTGACAAGCCCCAAAGAGCATTCTAGCTTCCCTGCCTTGGTGTATTAGGGAAGGTTTAGCCAGTACTAGAAGGGGTAGCCAGGGAGTCTGTCATCAGGGGGTATCAAGTTTCAGTAATAGCTAGAATATGGAAAGAATGGGAGAGGAAAAGATTTTGTTGCCTTTGAAACATATTGCACAATGTTTCATATGTGCAAATATGAAACATATGTGCACAATGAGTGCACAATGGAAGGGCTTGGTGATGTTTGGTTGGATTTGAGGTGACAGTTAAGGGGAATAAGAATAAAGGATCAGGAGGTGAGGGTTTGGGGCAATAACAAAGGTTCAGGATCACTGGAATGTGATAGGGCAGTGTTGGTGAACCTTTTAGAGACTTGAGTGCCTAAATTGCAACCCTCACACCATATGTGACCCCTCCTTTTACTACAGACAGGGGAGGGAGAAAGTGCTCCCATTGGACTGCTGGGCAGAGGGGTGGGTCATGTGAGAAATGTCCTCAGGCATGTGAAGACAGTGAAGAGAGCAGCTCCCTTTGGCATGCTCCAGTACGTGTGCCATAGGTTTGCCAACATGGTGTTTAGGGTATGGTCAAATGTGAGAATGTTTATCTCTGAATGGAAGTCACCATTCTTCCCAAAGTGGACTGGAGAACATGCAGGAGACAAGCCCAGTCTGAGATGGAAGACCCCATTTCACTGATCCGCTTCTTTCTAAAGATTGGAGATTAGGCAGGAAAAGGCACAGAAGAAGGAAGTACCCTACCCCCTTCTTGAAGGGAGAGCCCTGCATGAGAAGGAAAGCCTTCAATTAAAGGGAAGACTGCCCTTCTTTCCCTTGGAAGTTCTCTACATCCCACTTGTGTGATATGGAAATCACTTTAAAAGACTGATATATATTAATTTAAGGTCACCAAGGAATTCAACTGTGTAATTCCTAAATGAAAACTCAAGTCAGCAGTCAACCCTTTATGGAGTTTTTAATTACAGACAGGAGGAAGAAAGGTATCAGAGAGAGAGAGAAAGGGGAGAGAAGGGAAGGGAATAGGGCTTAAATACCCACTCTGCTTAGGCTGGGCCAAAGGCCCAAGGCCTTGGATACCCGAGGCAAAGAAAAGAGATCAGTCCCTATCACTCACGTACCCAAAATGGAGAAACAGTCTGAGGGCCTCTACTCCAAGAACCAGGCTCCAACCACCACCCTCTGCTCCACCTAGGAAGTTCCAGCACTCCTCAGTTCTCCTCCACCTCACTTCCTGTGTCTCCCCTGTGCCAATGGTGGCTCTAGCTTAACCCAGGACTGCCCAGAGGTCTGTCCCCTTTGCACATGTCTGTTGAAGGCCACATTCTCAAATAATTAAATCTTGAGCTTTGCTGAAGCCCTTTCTAAATCCTGTTACCCCGAGTAGGGTGGAGATTGTAGTTTCCCAAGACCTGATTCTGTCATTCCAAGTATCTCTATTGTTATTGATCAGGAAATAGCCAAATCCCATCCTCTAAAGAATGGTTTGAACAGGGTTGAGTAGTTTTGACATTCATACCTGGCAACAAGAGGTGGGAGTTGCCTTGTGGCCTGGCCCCTTGTTATCTTTCCTCCAGGACTCCTGGGAGCAGGAGATAGAAGACAAGGTCTGACTCTTCTTCCCTGACCTTGGAGATGAACAGCTGGAAGTTGTAGATTTTGGGAAGTGGTGGATGTCTGGTGCAGGGAGGGGCCATTTTGGTGAAGTTTCCTAGCCTAGTCCCTGCATTCCCTCAGCAGATACTCCTAGCAGGAAATGGGAGGCCTATCTCCTTTTCTTTAGAGAAAGCAGGGTGATACAGTGGGTAGAGTACTGGTCTTGATTTCAGGAAGAACTGAGTTCAAATACAATCTCAGACACTTCTTGGCCATGCGATCATGGGCAAGTAATTGTATTAGCTTTCCTCAGTTTTATTCACTATATAAAATGGGGATGAGGGGCAGCTGGGTGGCTCAGTGGATTTAAAGTCAGGCCCAGAGATGGGAGGTCCTGGGTTCAAATCTGGTCTCAGATACTTCCCAGTTGTGTGACCCTGGGCAAGTCACTTAACCCCCATTGCCTAGCCCTTACCACTCTTCTTTAGAACCAATATCCAGTATTGATTCTAAGATAGAAGGTGAGGGCCTTAAAAAAAATGGGGATAATAGCATCACCTACCTCCCAGGGTTGTATGAGCATCAAATGAGACGTTTGTAAAGTGCTTAGCACAGTGTCTGTCACCTAGGTGCTAGATAAATGCTTATGTCCTTCCCTAATAATTACAGTGTTTACTTGAGGAGCCATGGAATGGGAGATTCAGGTCTTTACAAGGATCCTAGCAGAAAAGCTACCCTATGCCTAAAGGGAACATGGTAGAAGTAGTAGTAATAGTCAGCATTTATAGAGTGCTATGAGATTTTCAGATCCTTTTCCAAAAACCTCATTGGTCCTCAAAACAACCTGGGGTGGGGTGGGGTGGGGCAGGGAGTGCTATTATTATCCATATTTTACAGATGAGGAAATTGAACAGACAGAGGTCAAGCAGGGTGCCCAAGGCACCCTGTTGGTCAATGTTTTAAGCCAGATTAGAACCCAGATCTTCTTCTCAGAACTCTGTGCCTCTTTGTTGTCTCCCCAAAAATTGTCTCTCCTCCAGTAACAATAAATATGATGGATATTTCCCCCTGGGGACATTGGGTTTATATATACTACATTTAAGTGAAAGTTTGAGGGTTTTTTAAAAGTTTTATTTAATTAGGCAATTTAGAACATTATTCCTTGGTTACAAGAATCATATTCTTTCCCTCTCCTCTCCTCCCCCCTTCCTGTAACTGACTTGCAATTCCACTGTGTTTTACATGTGCCTTTGGTCAAAAACTTTTTTCATGTTGTTGATGTTTACACTAGGAAGATCATTCATAGTCTACATCCCCAATCATGTCTCCCTCCACCCATGTAATCAAGCAGCTGTTTTTCTTCTGTATTTCTGCTCCCACAGTGTTTCCTCTGAATGTGGATAGTGTTTTTTCTCCTAGATCCCTGCAGATTGTTCAGGGACATTGCATTGCCATTAATGGAGAAGTCCATTACATTCGATTGTACCACAGTGTATCAGTCTCTGTGTATAATGATTTCCTGGTTCTACTCCTCTCACTCTGCATCACTTTCTGGAGGTTGTTCCATGGAACTCCTCCACTTTATTATTCCTTTGAGCACAATAGTATTCCATCACCAACATATACCACAATTTATTCAGACATTCCCCAATTGAAGGGCATCCCCTCGTTTTCCAATTTTTGGCCACCACAAAGAGTGCAGCTATGAATATTCTTGTACAAGTCTTTTTCCTTATTATCTCTTTGGTGTACAAGCCCAGTAGTGCTATGGCTGGATCAAAGGGCAGACAGTCTTTTTATCGCCCTTTGGGCATAGTTCCAAATTGCCCTCCAGAGTGGTTGGATCAATTCATTACTTCACCAGCAATGCATTATTGTCCCAAGAAAGTGTGAGGTTTTTATTGCTTTGCATATTTAAAAACAATACTGATGGTGCTGTCTGCTATCATTTAATTCAGTAAACTTATTGAATATCTTTTTATGTGTTTGGCACTGTACTTGAAATGGCCTCTCTGCCTACTTTTAGAGAACTTGGAGTCTACTGAAGGGATCCAATCAAACCTCGCCTGGGTCACTGCTTACTTTAAGAAGAGCAAGGATCAGGAGAGGCAGCACATTAGAACTAGTACCTGAGTTGTTTTATGAATGAAACTAGGAATTATATGAGATGAAAATGAAGAGAGTGTATTCAAATGGGAATCCTGCAGGCAAGGGTAGGAAGGTAGGAGATGATGGAGTGTCATGGGGGGATACAGAGTCCAGGAAAGGCAGGTACATGAAATGACTAGAAAGATTGGTAAGCACTATATCAGGGATGGTGAACCTTTTGGAACTTTTTAGGGACCCCCTTGCCCCCCCCCTCCCCATTGCATGCTGTGCCCTGCCCCTCTGTGTTGGGGGGATGGGGCCTGGCTCCAATCTGGGTTGTGGGGGAAGTCTCCTCCTATAGCCACAGGTGGTCTGGTGACCCATGCCTCTGTACCCAGCCACCCCCGGGGGGAGGGGCAGGTGAGGGAGGTGGCTTAGAGACCCAGTGCCTTGCCCCCTGACAGTGCCCATAGAGAGGTCTCCACATACCGTCTTTGGCACACATGCCATAGATTCGTCCTCACAGCACAAGACTTTTGAGAAGTTTCATATCAGGCTGAAGATTTGGTACTTTATTCTTCAGGCAAGAGGTAGTTATTGAAGGTTTTTTAGTAGGAGATGAGACATGGTCACATTGTGTTTTCGGAATAGACATAGAAATTCACACACACATTTGGCAGCTCAGTGAGGGGTAAATTGGAGAGGAGAGAGTTTGGAAACCAAAGATCAGTTTGGAGGCTATCAAAATAGCAGGGTTGTGTGTGGTGAGGAAAGCCTTATCTGGGACAGAAGCTATGTGAGTGGGAAGATGCAAGAATGTTTTGGAACTTAAGTTGACAACCTATTGACTAAAGGTGCTTCTGTTCTTCCAGGTGCACAGGGTCATTGCCTCAGTCATCCTTTCCTCTTTCCTTTATCTCATGTGCCTTATCCAGTCATTTCCCAGATCTCAAATTGATTCTGCTTCCACTCCTTCTCTTGTATCTAACTCCAGACTCCCAAGTTGAACTCCCTACCCCCTTTTTTTCTCTTCTCCCATCTAGTTGCCCCAGTAATCCTCCTAAGGTCCATTGAAATCTGTCTGTCATTCCTCTGCTCAAAAATTGGCAGTGGCTTCCTATTGCCTTCAGGCTCTCAAGTGTCTTAAAGCCTTTTCTACAATTGTCATTCACCTTTCTTGTGCTACCAGCCTTATTGCACTTTATTACCTTTTGTAGACTTCAGTTTCTGGTCAGAGGGCATGGCTTATCTATTCCTCTCTCAGTATTCCCTCTGAATCTGGAGTCAGGAAGAGCAGACTTTGATCCAGTGCAAGCTTGGGCAAATTCCATCATCAGCTCTTTGTGCTTTAGGTTCCTAATCTATAGAATGTGGGAATTGAATTTGATGATTTCTGAGTCTTGTATATTTCTAAATCCGTGGGCCAGGACAGATTCACATATGATTTCCTCCTATTCCTGAAACCTGAGAATGAATCTTGTTCAAATTCTAAACCTTAAACATGGTCAACACCTTGATCAGCAGCATGATGTAGTGGGAAGAGTGTTAGTCTTGGAGCTATGGAATTTTGGGGGAGAAATTGGCCTCAGTTAATTTAATGCAGAATATCACCAACCATAACATAATAAAAATGTCTTGCTTGGTTTCATTTGTCCCTCTCACTCTTTGGGATGGGAAGAGATTTTGTTACTGCTTTCACTCTGGTGAAACCAATAGGTTTAACTAGATTTTTTTGCATTTTTGGGGGGTCATATATGGTGCATTACTATTTCAGTATGTTTATCTGCTACAATTCAGCCACACCTGAATTATTGGACCACATAAGATTCCAGATTTTTGTGATTTAAAATAATAGTTTATATAACATATTTTTATCCAAATATGTAATTTTTACTTTTAGGGACATCAGAAAATTATAAATCTAGTAATGGGATCAGTGAATTACATTCTTGTGTCTCGTTGCATGTTAACATTTCCTTTCCTAAAAGATCACACCAGTTCATAGCCCCATCTACAGAATAGTAGATATAAAAAGGTTGGTGGGGACTATACCAGGGATGTGGAACCTTTTAGGGACTCCCTGCCATCCCCCCTGATTCCATGCTGTGCCCTGCCAATATGGAGCTTTGTAAATTTTTTTTTAAACCCTTACCTTCTGTCTTGGAATCAATACTATGTATTGGCTCCAAGGCAGAAGAGTGGTCAGGGTTAGGCAATGGGGGTTAAGTGACTTGCCCAGGGTAACACAGCTGGGAAGTATCTGAGGCCAGATTTGAACCTAGGACCTCCCATCTCTAGGCCTGGCTCTCAATCCACTGGGCTACCCAGCTGCCCCCAAGTTTTATAATTTTTAACTATTTGCCAATTTAATGGGCTTAAGATGCTTATTTTTAAAAAGTTCAACACATTTTCAAGGAGTTATTGATAGTTTGTGTTTCTTCTTGAGGACCAGGGCCTGTTCATAAATGCTGTACATGCACATGCATGCAGGTGTGTGTGCAGCCAAGCAAAACAAAATTTCACATTGAGTCCAAAAAAAATGTCTCATTCTACAGTCTGAGGTAAGTAACATGTTTCATCCTTAGTCCTTGGCATCAGGGTTGGTCATTTTGCTGATGAGAAATATTTTTTTCCTGGTTTTATTCAATTTGTTCTGTATCAATTCATGCAAATTTTTTTCGTGCCAATGGACCCAGGCTTCCAACGCCGAGAGAGTGGGACTGTCTCTGTGCATCGACTTTTCCACTTAAATCTCCTTCATGCACAAGTGTCTTTGTGCACAAAAACGCACAAAGACAATTGTCATCCTCGGTAACCGAGAGACTACTACTACTATCCCCTTCATCATTTCATTTTTTTTTTAAAGCCCATACCAACTCTTAAGACAGAAGGGAAAGGGTTAGGCAAATAGGGTTAAGAGATTTGCCTATATCCCAGGTCAGATTTAAACCCAGGACCTCCTGATTCCAGGCCTGATGTCCATCCACTGTCCCACTTAGCTACTCTCCTCTTTTATCATTTCTTGCACAACAGTATTTCATAACTCATTTACTATAACTTGTTTAGTCATTACCCAATTGATGGGATCTCCATCAGTTACTTTCCAATTCTTTGTGACCACATGAAAGCTATACTTTTTTTTGTGTTCTTAGAGTTTATTTTGCTCAGGACTAATTTATCCTTTCTTCCTCTAATTCTGTCTTCTTTCCTTTCCCTCCTTTTCTCCGTTGAGTAAAAGTATTTTTGTACCCATCTGTGTGTGTGTTCTTCCCTACTCTGATAAGTTCTGATGAGAATAGGATTCAAGTGTCAGCATCTCCTCTATCTGTAGACTTCTACTCAGTCACTCAGCTGATGAGACAATTTTTTCCTTAACCATCTTTTCCCTTTCCCTTCCCTGGGGTATTCCTCTTTCCCTCTGTTTCTATTCTTCTTTTAAACTCATCAAGAAATATCAGAACTACTCTCAGCCTTCTGTCTAATAAAACTCCCTCTGTGACTCCTGATAATTATAGGTTCAGAGGGACACATGTATCTTCCTTCCATATGAGAAAGTAAGCAGTTTATCATTTTTAAATCCCCTATGAATGTTTGGCTGTTTGCTTTTTTTGTTTTTCTTCATTGGAATCCTATGTTTGAACTTCAGAATTTTCCCTCAGTTCTGATCCTTTCATTAGGAAAGCTTGTGTCCTTAAAGAAAGGTTCGTTTTACCTTTATAGGATTATACTAAGTTTTGTTAGGTAATTTATTCTTGGTTGTAAACCTATATATCCTTTGCTTCTGGAATATTGTATTATGAGCTCTTCATTCCTTATAGTGGTAGCGGCTGAATCATATATGATCCTGACTGTGGCTCTTTGATACTTGTATTCTTTCTTTCTTGCTGTTTGAAGTACTTTTTTCTTTGACCTAGAAACTTTAAATTTTGGCTAAAATGTTCCTGGGAATTTTCATTTTGGGGTTCCTTTCATGAGATGAGTGGCATAGATTCTTTCTATTTTTACTTTGCTCTCTGATTTTAAGACAGTGGTGACCAACCTCATAGAAATGAATTTTCTCACTAAACCATACATAAAGATGATCCCTGGAGATGGTATATTTACTTAGGAAACTGTATAACATTATGTATGTTCTAGTATATTTTAAGTTTATTTTGCAAATATTTCTCAGTTATATTTTAATCTGGGCTTACTTAGAAGTATTGTGATCTCTGGGCAAATGCATGACACCTCTGTTCTAAGAGATTTGTCTGGGTTTTTAGAAATATGTCTAGGTTTGTGTGTGGTGTTTTGTTTTTTTTTTTAATTTGTTTTTGATTATGGCTTTCAGATAGTTTAGTGATTCTTAAATTTTCCTTTTATTTTCCAGGTTATTTGTTTTTGGCATGCGATACTTTAAATTTTCTTCTTTAAAATCTTTGACTTTGGTTTACTACTTGTTGTTTTATGGTGTCATTCACTGGTGGTCTCTATTTGGTTCATTCTAATTTTCAGAAGTTGTTTGCAAAATGTGAAGTTTTGTACCTCCTATACCAAGCTGTTACTTCCCTTTCCAATTCTTTTTTTTTTTTGGTAACTCATTTCTTTTCCAATTTTTACTTCTAACCCTTTCATTTCATTGATTAAAATAATCTTGGGGGTGGACAACTTACACAAAATTGAATGGGAATTCTTTTTTTTTTAATTCAATTTTCAGGTCACAGTTTTTCCTTCTTCCCTTTCTTCCACCCATTGAGAAGACAATAAATACAAAATACATTACACATACAAAATCATGAGAAGTTTCTTTCATTAACCATGATTTGACCAAAGAAAAAAGAAATTAAAGGAAAAATATGCTTTGCTCAATGCCCATCATTCTTTGTTTAGAAATGAATAACTTTTTTTAAAATTATGAGTCTTGGGGAACTTTTGTCATGTTACAAAGTCTTTCTCCCATTTGATTTATCTTTACAATATTGTTGTTACCATGTAGATTGGTTGCCAGCTTCTGCTTACTTCACTCCTCATCAGTTCTGTGTTTTCTCAGGTTTTTCTGAAACCACTCCATTAGCCACTTCTTACATCATGGTAGTATTCCATCACACTCATGTATCATAATTTGTTCAGTCATTCCCCAATTCTTCATATCTCTTCAGTTTCCAGTTGTTTGCCACTATAGAAAGAGCTATTTTTGTATACAAATATTTTTGTATATATGGTTGATCCATGAATTCTTGTTGAACTTGAGTTTAAGCTGTGTTTTTCTTTGAGTCTTTATTTGTAGATGTTTTTGAGTGATTCTTTTCTTCTGGGTTTGTGTCTGATTCTCCTTATTACTATGATAGCTTGTAATGAACTATGTCACCTCTTCTCTCATTCTGTCAATCCAGAAACTAGCTTTTGAACAACATTGCTATAAAATTATCTGCATATCCCTTCCTGCCAGTACCAGGATATAAGCTTAAGAAAATTAATATACCCTAATTAGCTAAGATTGAAATGGCAGATCAAATACAAAAGAGATTCTGCAGCTTCCATGAAGGCCCTTTTTATTTCACAACCTTTTCAATCAATAGCTTGTTAGATAACTCTCAAAAGATTTCTTGGAATCAGGGTAGGAGCAACTGGTGACCCACTTAATAAATGTTTATTAATTGATAGATTATTGATTGATTATGCTCTGCATTTTTGTAGATGTGTCCAAGGGTCCCCAACCCCATATACAGACAAGGATACCAAAGGGTGATTTTCAAGTGTTTTATCCCCAGTGAGCACTGTCAGGATAAGTCTGTTTTCTGCTCCTTAGAAAGTCCAGACGATTTGATATTTGACAAATCACTTAATTTCTGAGTTGCTCTGTTCTTCATCTGTAAAATAAGGATAATGATGCTGGTTGTGTGAACTAATTGAAATACATGCCTCAATTTGTAAATTTTACAATATTATATAATGGGAAGTGGATTTAAAAAAAATTACCTTTAAATTTTTTTTTTTAGATCCGACGGAGGCGCCTTGCTCGACTTGCTGGTGGACAGACTTCACAGCCCTCTACCCCACTTACCTCTCCACAGAGAGAAAACCCACCAGGCCCTCCTGTAGCAGCACCAGCCCCTGGCCCTTCCCATAATCTTGGTCTAAATGTCCATAACATGACCCCAGCTACCTCCCCAATAGGTGCATCAGGTAAGCCTTAGCTTAATCCTGGGAAGGAATTTTAAATTTTAACCATGATATTTCTCTAAATTTTCAGATAGCATTGTTTCTCTGATATATTCTAGATGATGAAGATTAACATTTTCAAATGCTGCATACTCTTTTGTGTGTATACGTTTAAAATTTATTATGCACTTCTATTCACAATGAAATATTACTGCTTTAAAAGCCTTGAACTGATGAATATACTTAATAGTGTGTTTTTTAAAGTATATTTTACCCTATCAAATATATAATCTTTTTCTTTTTTTTAAATTCTTAGTTTTGATCTTTGATTCAATATTCAGTATCGGTTCAATATTCAGTATTGGTTCTAAGTCAGAAGAACAATTTGGGCTAGGCAATAGGGGTTAATTGACTTGCCTAGGGTCACATAGTTGGGAAGTCTTTAAGGTCATATTTAAACCCAGGACCTCTCATCTCTAGGCCTGACTCTTTATAATTTTTTTCAAAACTAATTTTTTTCCTTTGAAATATAGTATCAAGAGCGTTATTTTTTAAAAGAAAACGCTTACCTTTTGTCTTAGAATCAATACTGTGTATTGGTTCCAAGGCAGAAGAATTGTAAGGGGTAAGCAAATGGTATTAAATGATTTGCCCAAGGTCACACAGCTAAGAAAATGTCTGAGATTAAATTTGAACCCACACACTGACTGGCTCTCTATCCACTGAACCCCTTAGCTGACCTAGAGAGATCTATTTTAAGGCTTAAGTTAACTATTTCCGTTTTGCAATTGTAGGTTAAATGATTTTCATATTTCTCTAAACAAATTTTGATTTTTTTTCTCTTCAAATCTTAGGTGCCAACCTTTCAGATTGGCCAGACCCTTCAATAGTTTAGTTATCAATTATTTAAGAGATATAATGTATTTCTTCACAATCCTTTATTAAACAACTTCAGTGATTGCTGAATGCAAACATCTTACTATTCTTAGGTAGCTTGAAGGTTGCAAAGATATTATAGACATGATTCCCACCCTTAAAGATTACATTTTCTTTAGTTATTAATAGATTATTGATTGATTGATTGTTCTTGGCATTCTTGCAGGCATGGCTAGTGGGTCTTTTGCAAGTGTTTTATCCCCAGTAAGATTATTGAAAATGTCAGGATGAATATATTTTCTGCATCTTGGAAGATCTAGGCAATGTGATATTTGACGTCACTTAACCACTGAGCTGCTCTTTTCTTCATTTATAAAATAAGGACAACTATCCCTAAAAGATCACATTTATTTTATTTACAGAGCCAATATAAACATTTAAGAAACGGTTAAGAATTAGAGGGAAAAGTAACTAAAGAATACAGTACAATCTGCAACGATGCTATAGATCATAAAGGAAAGGAGTGATCCCGTAGTTTTAGACCATGAAGATAAATTGGTAATGAGAGAACCATCCTATGGGGCTTCTGCAATTATGACAATATCGTATGGATTACTTCATGTATTTCGTTGGGAAAATCTTGAGATCCCCCCCCCCCTCCCTTTTTTCCTAGGCATATAATTAAAAAAATTAAAAGCATAATAAAAGTAAAGGTTATTGAAACTCACATTTCATGATTAAAAGTGAAAATATAAATTTTTTTCCCCTTACCCTCTTCATGTTTGTGTCAATATACATAGAGAATAGGGCCAAATCGGAGGCCTCTAAATCAGCAAATATTTAAGCATCTAAATTAGTGCAAACATATGACTGTTCATTTATTTATTTCATTTAAAAAATTTATTATTTGATTTTAATAACAAGTTTCCATATAAGTTTTCCAAAGTTATGTGATCCATAGTGTCTTCTTCTCTTCTTCCCTCCTGGAGCTGATAAACAATTCAGTCTTGGTTATACATAAACATATTATCATGCAAAACATTTCCATATTATTCATTTTTGTATGTGAATAATTTTATAAAACCAAAACCCAAAACATATACCCAAATAAACAAGTGGTAAATCATATGTTTTCATCTGTATTTCTACTCTCAATAATTATTTCTCTGAAGGTGGAGAATTGTCCTGGATCGTTGTATTGCTGTTAGTAGCAAAGTCTGTCACATTTGATCATTCCACAATATTGCGGTTCTGTGTATAATGTTTTCCTGGTTCTGCTTATTTCACTCTGCATTAGTTCACATAAGTCTTTCCAGTTCTTTTTGAAATCCTGTTCATTTCTTATAGTGCACTAGTAGTCCATCACCATCAAATACCACAATTTGTTCAGCCATTCCTCAACTGATGGACATCCCTTTAGTTTCCAATTTTTTGCCACCACAAAAAGCACAGCTATGAATATATTTCTGTATAAACAGGTCCATCCCCATTTTTTAAAATTGAGGTACAAATCCAAAAGTATTGGTATTGCCAGTTCAAAGGACATGCATTCTTTTAAAACCCTTTGGGCATAATTCCAAATTACCTTTCAGAATGGTTGAATAAAATTAAGATTTTTAAAAAAATGTTCATATCCTTTGACCATTTATCAGTTGGGGAATGACATTTTTTTCTTTTTTAATTTTAGTAACATACATTTTCCATAGTTACATGATCCAGATTGTTTTCCTCACCCCACCCCAGCTGAAAAGCATTTCAATCTGAGTTATATGTGTATTATCACAGAAAACATATTTCCATATTATTCACTTTTGTAAGTCAATAATCTTATAGAATGAAAACTCCAAAACACATACCCAAAGAACACATGTGATAAATCATATGTTTTCATCTGCATTTCTACTCCCAACAGTTTTTTCTCTGGAGGTGGATAGCATTCTTTTTCATAAAAATGACTTGTATTCTTATACATTTGATTCAGTTCTCTATGTGTTTGAAAAATAAGACCTTTATCAAAGATACTTGCTGCAAAAATTTTTTCTTGTGTCTCCACTTTCATTCTAGTCTTGGCTGCATTGGTTTTGTTTGTGTCTTAATTTAATATAATCAAATTATTCATTTTATATCATGTAATGCTCTCTATTGTTTAATCATAAATTCCTCCTTTATCCATAGATCTGGCAGATAAACTATTCCATGTTCCCTTTATTTGCTTATGATATCACCCTTTCTGTCTAAATTATGTATCTATTTTGACTTTATCTTGATATGTGGTCTCAGATGTTCTTTTGAACATAGTTTCTGCTATATTGTTTTCCAGTTTTCCCAGCAATTTTTGTCAAAACGAATTCTTGTCCTAAAGCTTGACTCTTTGGGTTAATCAATTTACTATATAGTCATTTACTATGAGGTATTTATTATGTACCTATCTATTCCTTCAATCTACTATTTTATTTCTGGACCAGTACCAGATTGTTTTAATTCCACTTTATAATCCAGTTTGAGATCTGGTACTGCTAGGCCACCTTCCTTCACAGTTTCCCCCCCATTAATTCCCTTGATATTCTTGACCTTTTTTTCTTCCAGATGAATTAAAAGAAATTTTTTTTCTAGCTTCATGAAATAATACTTTGGTAGTTCAATTGATATGGCACTGAATATGTAAATTAATTTAGGTAGAATTATAATATTTTTCCATTTGTTTAGATCTGATTTTATTTGTATTAGGTGTTTTGTAATTATATTCATATGATTCCTGGGTTTGTCTTGGCAGGTAGACTTACAGATAGTTTATGTTATCTACAGTTATTTTAAATGGAATTTCTCTTGCTATTGGACTTTGTTGGTAATATATTGATATGCTGAAGATATATGTGGGCTCATTTTATATATCCTACAACTTTGCTAAAGTTATTCATTATTTATTGCACTTAGTTTTGAATAGATTCTAGGATTCTCTAAGTATACCATCCTGTCATCTACAGAGAGTGATAGTTACCCTTATTGTCTATTCTAATTCTTTCAATTTCTTTTTATTGCTATAACTGGCATTTCTATTACAATATTAAATAATAATGATGATAATGGGCATCTTTGTTTCACCTCTGACCTTTTCGAGAAGACTTTTAGCTTATCCCCATTACATATACTTGCTAGCTGGATTATACCTTTTTCTAAGTTCAGGGAATTGTACATTTGCTTTCTCTCCCAACTTGAAATTTCCCACCCATCTTTCCTCCAGCAAGAAATCAAATTATCTAATCTTGTTTCCTGGTTTATATCCTGTTAATTGTGTTTTTTTTTTTTTAATGCACAAAAATCTATCTTCCCCATGTTCAGGGTCTAGTGCCATGCTGAGGAGGCCTGGTCCCGATTTCTTGCAGATGGCCAGTTGGCATGCATTGCTTAATAAATCAATATACTTGGAAGTTCAAATCTGTTTCCTCAGTTATTTCAGATTTCACTCCTCACAAGAGATTTTTAAAAAAACAACAACAACAAAACATGGTTGAAAAATAATGATGACCTTAAGAAATTTATATTGTTTACATTCCCAGATAGGGAGATGATATATATAACTCCAAACACTATCAACATTATAGGAGTTATAAGTATCTATGTAGACAAAGGGTATGGTGTCAATCTGTTATGTTGGGATGATCTCAAAATAAAAACAGAAGACTGAGAAAGAGTTGTACTGGGAGAAGGAGGAAGGAGGATAGGGAAATTATCCTCTTTGCATTTCTCTTTTACCTGAAATAGAGCAGGGTAGCAGACAACACTTGAAATTCACTTCCTCTGAACTGGTTCAGATGGAAGATTATATATATATGTATATATATATATATATATATATGTATACATAAATATATATGCATATAAATATATATTTATACATATAACTATTTGCACGCATACGCTCAGTTGAGTGTTGAAATTATCCAGTAGGGAAGTAGAAGGGGAAGGAGTGATAAAGAGAGTGCAATTTAAGGGAAACAGTGGTCAGAAGCAAAACAAGACATTTGAGGATGGACAAGGCTAAAAAAAGGATAAATAGAAGAAAATGGAGTGGAAGGAAATACACAGTTAATAGTCATGACTGTGAATGTGAATGGAATCAACTGATTCATAAAACAGAGCTAGATAGCAGAATGAATTAGAAACCCAAATCCAACAGGTACATTGTTATAAGCAATATACTTGAAACACAAAGATGCAGAGAGTTAAAATAGAGGCTCAAACAGAATCTATTATGATTGAGCTAAAGTAAAAAAAGGCATGGGTAGGAATCACAATCTCAGAGAAAGCAAAAGCAAAAGTATACCTAATCAAGAGAAATAATCATGGAAATTGCATTTTACTAAGAGGCACCATCAACAATGAATTAACATTAATACTAAATGTATGCATCCATAGTCATAAAGGAAAAGTTAAATAAATTACAAGAAGAAATAGACAATAAAACTGCATTACTCATGAACTTCAATTTATCTCCTCTCAGAACTAGATAAATCTAACAATAAAATAAGAAGAAAGTTAAGGAGATTAATAGAATTTTAGAAAAATTAGCTATAATAGACCTCGAGAAAACTGAATGGAAATAAGAGAGTATACTTTTTTCTTAATTGTACTTTCACATAAATTGACTGTGTACTCAAGCGTGAAAACCTCACCAAAAAAAATGCAGAAAAGTAGAGCTATTCAATGCACCCTTTTCAGACCATTATGCAATAAAAATTACAGTCAGTGAAGAGCCTGGAAGCATAAATTAAAAATTAATTGGAAACAAAATGATCTAATTTTTTAAAATGAGCCAAAGAAAAAAATCATTAAAGATGATGATGACAGTGAGACAACATACCAAAATTTGTGAGATGTAGCCAAGGCAGTAGTTAGGGGAAAATTTATATCCCTACATGCTTAAAACAATAAGAGAAAAAGAGCAAATCAACAAATAGAGCATGCAACTAGAAAAAGAACAAATTTTAAATCTCCAGTTAAACACCAAAATAGAAATCCTGAATATCAAGATAGAGATTAATAAAATTAAAATAAAAAACTGGTGAATTAAAAAATAAAATGTAAGAGGTGGTTTTATGTGAGAGAAGAGTACAGTAAAATAGGTAAGTCATTGTCTAAATTGATTAAATAAAGGAAAGAAGAAAACCCAATCCTCAGTGTCAGAAAAGGATGAATACATCATTAAATTAATCATTAGGAGCTATTTTGTTCAGTTATATGCCAATAAAATGGACAGTCTAAATGAAAGGGATGAATATATATCAAAATAAAAATTGTTCAGAATTGCAGAAGAGGAAATAGAATACTTAAATAACCCTAAAAAGAAGTTGAATAATCCATCAATGAATTCTCTAAGAAAAAAACCCTGAATCAGATGGATTTACAAGTGAATTTTACAAAAATTTTAAAGAATAATTGTGCTATATATACCATTTGAAAAAAGAAAAAGAAGTCATTCTACCCAATTCCTTCTATGACATAAATCTGACATTGATACCTAAACCAGGAAGAGCAAAAACAGAAAGAAAATTATGGATCAATTTCCCTATTTAATGTTGATGCAAAATTTTAACGTAAAGTACTAGCCAAGGATATTACAGCAGTGTGTCAAAATGATTACATACTCTAACCAGGTGGGATTTATGCCAGATATGCAGGGCAGGTTCAGTATTGGGAAAACTAAACATAATTGACCCTATAAATAACAAAAACAACAACAAATCATGATTATATTAATCTGGAAAAGCTTTTGGTAATCCAACACCCATTCCTGTTAAAAATACTAAAAAGCATAGAAATAATTGGACTTTTTCTTAAAATAATATTTCTATCAAAAGCCAAGAGCAAGTGTTTTCTAAAGTGGGGTTGAACTAGAAACTTCCAAATAAAATCAGATATCAAATATGGATGTTTATTATCACCGTCATTATTTGGTGTCATACTAGAAATGCTAATCATAGCAATAATATAAGAAAAAATTGAGAAAATAAAAATAGGCAACAAGGAAACAGCTTTTTCGTAGTAGATCATGTGATGGCATAGTTAGAAAACCTTAGAGAACAAGCTAAAAAATATTGAAAATGAACAAATTTTACAAGATTGCAGGACCTTGTTATTTAAAATATAACTATATAAAATCAACTTGATACATTGTCAATATTTCTAAATATCACCAACAAAACACAGTGGGAAGAGATATTTATTTAAAAAAAGTCTTTTTTTAAAAAACCGTAGCTTCTGTCTTAGAATCAATACTGTATATTGGTTCCAAAATTAGAAGAGTAAGAGCTAGGCAATGGGGGTCAAGTGACTTGCCCAGGGCCACACAGCTAGGAAGTGTCTGAGGTCAGATTTGAACCAAGGACCTCTCGTCTCTTATGCCTGGCTTTCAATCCACTGTGCTACTCAGCTGTCCCCAGGGAGCTATACTTAAAATAACTGTAGACTGTATAAAATACATGGGATGCTACCTATCAAGACACATCCAGGATGCATATGAACATGATGATAAAATGCTTTTTCTACAAATAAAGACAAATCTAAACAACTGAAATAGTAATTGCTCATGAGTAGACTGAGACAATATAAGAAAAATCAATTTACTTATTATTCAATGCCATACCAATACAACTAACAAAGAATTATTTTATAGAGCTAGGGGAAAAAAAAACACCTAACAAAATTCATCTGGAAGAAAAAAAAGGATAAAAATTATCAAGGGCCAGGAAGATAAAGTTTGACCCTATAACTTAGGAAAACTTATGTGGAAATTTGTTATTCATGTAGTTGGTTAAAAAATTAAATAAAAATAAAATGATCAGGGAAGGGGGAACTATGTGGCTTAGTGGATTTTTTAGTACTTAGAGGAGCCTTTATTAAGTATTTGGAGGCAGCCTGTTTATTTCAGTCTGCATCAGTTCATATAGATCTTCCGAGTTCTTTCTGAAATCATCCTGTCCATCATTCCTTATAGCACAGTGGCATTCCATCACCAACATATACCATAATTTGTTCAGCCATTCCTCAATTGATGGAGATCCCCCAAATTTCCAATTCTTTGCCACCACAAAAAAGGCTACTATAAATATTTTTGTACAAGTAGAACCTTTTCTCCACTTCCTTTTTTGTCTTGACCTATTGGTTTTACAGAATCAAAGGGCATGCACAGTTTTATAGCCCCTTAAGCATAATTCCAAATTGCCAGTGTAAAACTCCAGTTTACAACTCCACCAGCAATACATTAGTGTCTCAATTTTGTCAAATCCCCATTCAACATTTGTCATTTTTCTTTTCTGTCATATTGGCCAATCTGATAGGTATGAGGTGGTAACTCAGAGTTGTTTTAATTTGCATTTTTCTATTGAGTTGTGGAACATTTTTTTCATGTGATTATTGGTGGCTTTGATTTCTTCATCTGAAAACTTATTCATATCCATTGACTATTTGTCAATTGGGGAATGACTTTTATTCTTATACATTTGACTTAGTTGTATATATATTTGAGAAGTGAGACTTTTATCAGAGAAATTTGTTATAAAAATTTTCCCCCCACTTCTTTACTTTCTAATTTTGATTACATTGGATTGATTGCAAACAATTTGTAGAGTATCTTCTACATCATGTGCACTGTGCTAAACTGTCTGCAGCTATTGTCTCCTTTGATCATCCCAGCAATTCTGGGAGGTGTTATCATGATCATCATTAGTATTAGTATTCAGGCTTTCCTGATTCCAGACCTAACATATCTACTGTGCCACCTAGAGCCTCTGAGTTTAAATCTGGCCTTAGATACTTCCTAGCTATGTAAACCTGGGTACATCACTTAAAACTCTGTTTTCCTGAATTTAAACAGCACCTGCAACCCAGGGTTATTGTGAGAGTCAAATGAGATAAAAATTGTAAAACACTTAGTCCAGTATCTGACAGTAATATATAAATGCTTATTTCCTTCTTCCCTCATATTTCCCTTCAAGGCCTTTCTAGGAGTTTATGCCTGATTAAGTTCAATTGAGAGGCTTCTGGCTTAGTGGATAAAAAGTTGATCTTAGAATTTGCTTGACTGTGACACACACGAACTAGAATTTTGAATAACAGGGATTGGGCTGGAGGGACCCTCAGAAGCCAACACCGTCATTCTATAGGCATGGTAACACCCATTTATTAAGCATTAACTGTGTACTAGACACTATTCTGAGGCCTGGGGATACAAATACAAGCAAAAAGACAGTTTCTGCCTTCAGAGAGTTTTTCCTCTGGAAGAAAACAGCCACAAAAAGGAACTGAAAAGAAGGAGTCAGACAGGGAAGGGTACCTGTGGAGCCGGGGTATAGAAGCCAGGAAAGTTAGAAGAAAAGCCAGGAGGAGGGGAAGGATGAAAGTGAGGCCTGGGAAGGTAAGTGATTTGGCAACAGTCACATAGACCGTTACCATCTTTCTAGGACTGTGCATCAGTCAGTAAGTCAACTTTTATTAAGCACAACTATGTGCCTAATGCTATGCTGAGAAAAGAGACATAGTCCCTGCCTTTGTGGATGTTATATTCTAGTGGGTGAGATGTGTAGGAGTAGGTAAATACAAGATATATACTGATTTGATGGAAGCAGATTATAGTTATTTATCAGCATAGGTAGGGAAAGATTCTATTTCTCCTCCCCTAAATTAAATGAAAAATGTAGGCGTAGAGTTCATGTAATGCCATACTGACTTGGGGAAAGATTAAAAAACTCAGTTATGAATAAGACACTTAAGTCATTTTTGTCCCTTTTTAAAGGGCTGGAATTCCACAGCATTAGAGCTGGAAGGAACCTCAGAGAGCATCTTGCCCAACCCCCTCAATTTACAGAAAAGAGAGGAGGCTGTTTTGGGAGGTTACACACCCTGCTAGTTATTTACATCCTTGTTTTTTTCTGTTTTTTTTTTATCTCAGTAATTTATTATTCTCTTTCCATCTCTATAGATGATCCTTCTACCCCTTTTACACATAGAGGAACAGCTAGACATGTAGGGTGCTCCTATCAGTGTGAATAAATTGGTAGATAGATGGATATATATCTACATTGATGTTTGACCTATCTATCTCATAGGCCTTTTCCATATGTATTATCTCATTACCAATGGGCTCTTAGAGATCATCTAAGTCGAGAATTGGAATCACAGTTCCTGGATTTGAAACCTAGGTCTGGCACTTTGCTGCGTCTATGTCTTTGGGGAAGTCATTTAACCTCCTTGGCCTTAAGTTACGTCATCTGAAAAATGAACATGTTGGACAAGGTGACTTCTAAAGTCTCTTCCCATTTTAAATCTGTGATCAGAGGGTCTAGTACAATTCCATTATTTTGTAGATAACATCCAGAGAGACTTGCCCAAAGGTAGGAAGGTGAATTTCCTTAACAGTTCTCCTCATCTGTACCTCCTGCTTCTCTCTCCAAAGAGCCATTCCTTGTATTAAAGAACAAAAATGAAAGAGGAAAAAAGTATGATTCAGCAGAATTAGCCAACCTATCAACCAAATCTGACATTAAATGCAGGGCTCCCTGCTTATAATCCATATTAATTTGATATGTATATAGCCTAGCTCATTTGAGGAAATTTCCTAATAAGCTATCTTTAAGAAGAGAGCTGGTTTAATGGGAATTTAAGCTAATGAGAAAATTTGTATTGAGATGAAATAAAATAGATTTTAAAACCACTGAATCAAGTTATGCTCCTCTCTTTTGACTTGGCAGTATGTGTAATAAATTGTGTTAATGGACTAGGCCAGAGAAGGATTTCAAGTAAGGCAGGAAAGGCCAGTCTATCCATTTCAAATATCTTTATTTCCCAAGATCATTTGCATATTATATCCTTGACTGGTTGCATATGAATTTATTATTTAGACTGTAAAGAGAGGAATTTCTATATTTTAAGATATTTTCTCAGTTGTTTAGAAATCTGTTTTTCTTTCAAAGGAAAAACATTACTTATTATAATTGGGAAACTGTTAGAATAATGTACCTGTGTGCTAAGGTGTAAAACATATAAATTATAAATAATTTTGAGGATAGGAGTATAACATGGGCCAAATGCAATACTCTGATGATATTGAAATAATGTTAGCTCTTTGAGCCTTTAACTTGTTAATTCATTATTATAATCTGTACATAAACCTTAGCATTTAGTAGAGGCGGGGTGCCTTTGAACTTAGACTTGAGGGAAGCCAAAAGAGACTAAGGCAGATATGAGAGGACAGCATTCAAGGAATGGCTAGAGTAGACCATTGCGGCTACCTTGCTTGCCAAGTACAGTGGAAGGAAGGAAATGCCTAACAGAGCACTTTAGATTGATCCCAAAGGTTTTAGGGACCCTCTGGAGTTTCTCAATGGAAGGGTTATAATCTTCTTGACAAGGATGGACTGTGGTCTTTATTTTTATACCTTGTTACCAAAGAGCAGAAATCCACAAATCAGAGAAATTCTGAACATGATGCAGAGGGTAGTTAGGAGAACCAAGCAGCCATGTGCACCGTGACTTCTATATAGCAAATGAAAAGAACACGGAAGGAAGTTTATCAGTCTTAGTTCTAGAAATAGATAATGAAGCACACATTTGTCTTGGAAGAGAGGCAGGACACTACAGGGCAGATACTCTATTCAGCAGTCATCAACAAGTATTAAGTGCCTAATATGTGCTAAGTGTAGGGGATACAAATACAAAGAATAAAACAATCTATTCACAAAGGGCTTACATTCTAATGGAAGAGGAAACAAAAAGCATAAACTAGTTACATATGTTCTGAAAGTATTAAATAAGTAATATTTCAAAAGTAGTTTAGGAAGAGAGGTATCTGAGAAAATCAGGAATGGTTTCATGCAGAAGATGGTAATTGAGGTACATTTTAAGGGAATAGAGGGATTCTGTGAGGCAGAGATAAGGAGAGAGGGAATTCTAGGCAGGTGCAAAGATAGAAAGATGGGAAATGAAAAGTTGTGTGTGTAAAACAGGGAGAAGACCAATTTTACTGTGTCATTCATTCAGTAAGCATTTATTAAGTGCCTATTATGTGCCAGGCATTCTTCTACATGTTGGGGATACAAAAAGAGGCAAAAGACAGTCCCTGCTCTCGAGGAGCTTACAGTCTACTGAGGAGAACAACATGCAGCCAAATACATACAAAGAAAACTATAAGATAAATAGGAAATAATTGACAGAGAAAAGACACTAAAATTAAGAGGAGTTAAGGAAGAATTCCTGTAGAAGATCAAATTTTAGTTGGGTCATAAGGAAGCCAAGTAGGAGGTAGAGTAATCTAGATATGAAATACAGCAGAGGTAGTGTCTTGTTCTTGGAACAGCCATGTGGCCAGTTTCACTGGATCAAAGATCAAAGAATATGTGTCTGGGAATAAGGGATGAAAAGATAAAAAAGATTGGAGGGGGGAGTAGGTTCTGAAGGGCTTTGAATGGGAAAGTTTACATGATTGGACCTATGCTTAAAGAAAATCACTGGCATCTGAATGGAAGATGATTTGGAATGGGAAGACATGAGGCAGGCCGATCCACCAGCAGGCTGTTATAGTAATCCAGGTGTGAGGTGATAAGACCCTGTACCAGACTTGGTTTAGAACACTTTGGGAATACTGAAAGCTTACAGGTCACCAGCCTGACCTGTCTCCAAGATCCAGGAACATCACAAGATTCAGTAGTCCAAGAAGGTGACAGCAGAACTAGTCTAGAACTTCTCCATGTGTGCATAGATCCTAGTCCCAACATCAAGTCTTAACGTGTGGAACTAGGCAGGAAGAAAGAGCAAACAAATAGAAGAATCCCACCATAAAAAAGATTATGGTTATAGGGACACTTGACATACAAACATAGAAAAAGGGAATGATTCAAAACATTTATAAGCAAAGCAAAACCTTAGAGAAAAACACAGATTGAGAACAATAACAATCAGAATTCCTGGAAGAGGTGAAACGGGAGCTTAAAAAAATTTTTTTTTATCAATGAGATGAGAGTGAAAGAGGGAAACTAGGAAAGA
Source organism: Monodelphis domestica (assembly GCF_027887165.1). Classification (NCBI taxonomy): domain Eukaryota; kingdom Metazoa; phylum Chordata; class Mammalia; order Didelphimorphia; family Didelphidae; genus Monodelphis; species Monodelphis domestica. The sequence continues at coordinate 400,347,173 of NC_077230.1, read as the reverse complement.
AAGGAGAACTATTGAAAAAAGGATTGGGAAGAGAATTTGCAGCTTGGCTTAGTGACTTTTAAAAGATTAGTTCATTGTGGAAGAAAATACTACAATATGATGTAAGACGAGTTCACTAAGAACTGACTGAAAGAATAAATATTTATGTTCTTGCTCTGTTGGCCTCCAAATTGTGTATGTGCTGTGGGTTCTATGTTTCTTTGAATAATTCTTAGACTAGGGAAAATTCACTATTCCTGCCACTGCCCTAAAGTGGTTTGAGTAAGTTGCTGCAGGTTAATAACCTTTTTGATGACAAAATGTGGGGAAATGTTTTGTGATGTTCTCTTTCACTGAAGACATTAACAACACAGCTCATAACTTTTTTCACAAATGGGTTATATATTGGTCTATAATTTTGTCCATGTTGGAAATACTTAAACTACAACTGTAAGTTACTTGCTCTATGCTTTTCCTTTTCCCATCTCCAATACAGGAATGTTATTTAAAAATCACTTATCAGGTGTTTGATGAAATGTTTCCTATGTGACAGGCAGTTATAATATGAAAGTAAGTCTTTTTGAGTGTCAGCCACTGTGCCTTAGATTGTAAGCTTCTTGAGGGTAAAGGACCAAGTCTGATTGAGTTTTGTATTCCTAGCATCCAGCACAGTGCCCTACACAAAGTTATTTAATAAATATTGATTTCATTAAATTAAATTAAATGAATGAAAGAATACTTATGACAGTAACTGAGTTTCACTGGTAGCTGGTAAGTCAGATTTGTTTACATCGACATTTCTTAATTGCTTCTATTTTTGTTACATTACAACTGTTATGATACTTTCTGTTAGATTAAGACAAAAAATTATTTCCTGCATGTCCAAGAACTACTATATAATTTGGAAGGTGTCATTAAATCTCAGATCCTAGTTCCAGCTGTCCCATTGACTGTTACTAGAGATAACTTCTGTGCTTCCATTTTCGTCTCTAAAATACTTCCATTTTTGGGAGATGGTATTGGGAAAGTAACTGACATGCTAATATAACTGAATTCCTATAATTATAGGCACTAAATAAGCATAAGGATGATCTATGAATTTTCTTAGGTGATTTCAATGACTATTACTTCAGCAGACAGAATAACAGTTCCTTTAAAAAATAAGTTCTTATTAATGCATTTTGTTTTTACATTACTTAACATTTCTCCTATATCCTTCTCCCTCCCAGAAAATCATTCTCTATTATGATTTGTTTTAAAAAGAAAAAGAGGATATGGATATATATATATATATACATATATAATAGTTAAAACTAATCACACTACCCCAACCCCCCAAATATATATCTTAGGTGTTCCAAAGCCAGTGGCCCTTCCCCTCTGCAAAGGAGAGGAAGCAGGGTCTTTTCATTTCTCTTCTTTGTTCTTATATTTTTTGTATGTTGTATTTTTGTAGCATTAACTTTCAATTGTTCTAATTCTTTCTGTTTACCTCACTGTAGTCCTTATGTAGAATTTTTTTTGGCTCCTCTTCACTCTGTATAAGTTCATGGAGTTCTTCCCATACTTTTGTATTTCTCCATTCATCATTTCTTACAGCACAGTCATATTTCATGTTCATGGACCGATTTTACCACTCCTAGTCAGTGGGCATCTAATTCTTTGCTACCAAAAAATGATGGCATAAAATTATCATTAGATATTTGTTAATTATTAAGTTTCATAGCAATCTGAATGAAAACAGTGAAGCTCTTACTCCTTTACAGCTCTTTTCACATTGCTTTCAGGAGTCGCGCATCGAAGCCAGAGCAGTGAAGGAGTCAGTTCTCTCAGCAGCTCACCTTCTAATAGTCTTGAAACCCAGTCGCAATCTCTCTCTCGGTCCCAGAGCATGGATATTGACAGCGTCTCCTGTGAGAAAAGGTGAAGAGGCAGATTTTCCACAAAACTATTGCATTTGGGAAATATCAAGTCATTGTTGTCTTTATAAGGAAATAGCCGTTAGTCATTGCCTTGTTTCCTCTGAGTACTGTGCACATACAGTGTGCGTGGCCAATAAGTAGTGCTGCTGGTAAATGTTTCAAAGGGTGGCAAGAGGCTCTCCTTATTATGGGGAAGTATTAATGGGCAACTATTGGACAGGATCTCTGTTCTTAATTGTTACAGCAATTCTTAAGCTTTGGAACAAGGTTTTTTAAAAATTATGCATGTTGGAATTATTTTTGTGTAATGAAAATGGCATTTGGGATGTTGGTAATCATCATGTCCGACTGACATATAATAAAGATAATGGATCTTTTTTCTGATCCATAGATCTCACAGATCCAGGTAAGCACTGTTACAGGTAGACACGAAGGTTCCAATTTATCAGAATGAAGCTAATACTGAATGTAGGGGAATTATACAATATATGTGTCATTCTTACATTTGAAGGGATTTGGGCCTGGAGAAGAGTTCAACACCTGTGAATATTACCTGTTGTCTGAGGGTTTCATTTCTCCTTATTGCTTATCACATATCAGAAAACACTGGCAGCGTGGTACCTGGTTAAAGGGACCTGGTTAGATTAGCCACGGTTGGTTACTTTTGTTCTTGAAGAGACGGGTCAAATTGATTTTAAGGTGAGAAAAAGTTAATTAAATTATTTGAGTTCATTAAGCTAGGCAGAACAATGGAAATCAGTGGTATGTTTATGAAGCTATGACCAATTTTTATAAAATTTTACATATGCTACCTAAGTTAATCCTCTCAGTCCTGTGAATTATGTTATCATCCCCATTTTACAGTTGAGGAACTTAAGGCTGAGTGAGGTTAAATGGTTTGCTCAGAGTTACATGGGGCAGCTGGACTTGGAGTCAGGAAGACTCATCTTCAAATCTGACCTCAGACACTTACTTGGTAGTTGTATGACCCTGGGCAAGTCACTTAATCCCATTGACCTCAGTTTCCTCCTCTCTTGTAAAATGAGCCGGAGAAGGAAGTGACAAACCACTCTAGTATCTCTTTGAAAAAAACACCCCAGAGTTACAAAGGATCAAATACAATTGAAAAACAACTCAACTGCAGTCACATAGCTAGTTAAGTATAAGAGGCAAGATTTGAACTTGGGTCTTTTTTTATTCTAAGTTCAGTGTTCTATCCATTATGCCCTTAGTTGCCTCCCTTATCACTAACTTTGTTATATATAATACACAAATATATCTTTAACTGTTTTGTTAGTAATTTTTAGGTTTTAGCTTTATGGCATGCTTAGAAATGTGGGTGGGTAGTCTATATAACTGTCTAAAGGGAAACTAGAGCATCAATAAACACATTTGTTAAACACCTAATATGCCCTAACTATAGGGAGATACAAATAGAAAAGTGAGATATAGTCCTAGTCCTTAAGGAACTTATTTTGTTGGGAAATGAGATTCAATCATAGAGAGTCCAAAGAGAGATAAGGATTTTCTGTCATTTTCCTTAGTTGAAATAAAAAGATGAGTGTTAGCTGTTTTAATTGCTTTACTTTTAATGTGATATCAAGAACAAGAAATGAGATAAAAACCTCTACTGGCCAATGTTGCTAATGGCAATAGGTCCTTCCTATCCCCCTTTCAGTTCTTTCATCTAAATACTTTTCTTTGATTTTGAACAATTTTCCCAATTAGGCATGATATTAAAAAACTGTCTGGATCTCCTAAAAGTTAATTGTTTTTCTTTCTCCCTAAAGCATGTCCCAGGTGGATGTAGATTCAGGAATTGAAAATATGGAGGTTGATGAAAATGATCGCAGAGAAAAAAGGACCCTCTCTGATAAGGTTGGTGAGAAACAAAATGCATCCTTCACATGCCATGTCTTTTATATAGAATTGAAAAAACACAATCACAGCTAAAACAGTAGCTCAGTATGCTGTGTTAGAAGGGATTTATGTATTTCTTTTTGTAGAACAGGCCATTTCCAGAGCTGGTGTACTCTCTATCCCTGGAGGTTTAAAGGCATCATGTAGATGATGTGGAGGGCATTTATGTTTGGGTTGGACTTTCCCAACTTTTGAAGTCCCTTCCAGGTCAGGGATTCTGTGCTTCTAGAGGTCAATATAAACTCTTTGATGAGGAAAGAAGCTTTCTTTTGTGAGCTGACTTTTTGGAGCTAAGGAAAGACACCCTTCCTGAAGTGTTGCTCAGGTTAATAGACTTGTAGGTAACTCTCATTATCATAATGTGAAAAAACAGATTGAGAATTCAGGATGGATAAATTTGTCCACAGGTGATAGCAAAATAGAAATGATGATGTTTTGATTCTTCACCTTGCCAGTGAATCTGCACCAGGTATAGTAGGTAGAAGAGAAACTGATAACATTTTTATGAAAAGGAGAGATCCTTGGGGGCATCTGGGTAGTTAAGTGGATTAAGAGCCAGGCCTAGAGGTCCTGGGTTCAGATGTGGCCTCCAGCTATGTGACCCTGGGCAAGTCACTTAAATCCAGTTGCCTAGCCTTTACCAGCTTCATTGGAACAAATACATAGTATTGATTCTAAGACCTTTTTTTTTTTTTTGAGAGAGAGAGAGAGAGAGAGAGAGAGAGAGAGAGAGAGAGAGAGAAAGACTGACTTCATTTTTGGGAACCCTCTTTGAAAGTATATGTGGTTTATTTTTTGCTAACTAACTCGAGTCTCTATTGTTTGTAAGAAAAAGAACATTTCTTTCAGTGTTAGTCTATACCCGGTAATTATAATCACATCACCCAATTTAAATGATCATGGAAAAAATTTTTATGCATTCCCCTCACTGACTATACTGACAGAGATGGAAAGTTTCCATTCAAGGACACAGTTATTGAATTTGAAAGGCCATCGAGTCCAACCTTTAGCTGAACAATTATCCCTTCTGCACCATGTCTTAATAGTGGTCATCTAGGCTTGATAGAAAATCTCTGGTTAAAGAAGGAACGCCTTCTTTCCATAGGCAGTCTATTCTACATTGGGACAGCTCTGATTATTAGGAAATTTTTCCTGGCATTAAGCCTGAGTGTCCCTTTGTGAGTCTTATGTCATGTTCCTTAGTTCTTCTCACTGGGGCCAAGGACAGCCAGTGCAGCCCTTAGTCTTTGTGATTGATTACCCATTGCGTAACATCAGCTGTCACGGCCCCCTCAATGTCCTCTTCCTATGGAAATTTTGCAGAGCTCCATTAATGACCCTAAACTTTTCTCTGTAAAGAAGTTGTATAGCTACAGGTCATGGAATGTTATAGTTTCTGAAGAATTAAAAATTGAGTATCAGAGCAGTGAAGAGATGGATAGTTGGTATTTGTAGGAGTCAACACATAAATAAAGAGCTCTAAGGAAAAACCAGAGTAAACTTGTCATGAAACTGTGATTAAAAAGAAAATGGGCTGTTCATGTTATGTATAGAGAGAGAACCACTGGATGATTTGCTTCTGCATTTCATTGGTTGGTATCCTTATGGTGGAAAGAGAAGATAAGATGGGCTCTGGTAGTTATCTTATGGGAGGACAAGGTCAGAAGTTCCACTGGACTGGTAGGCATGGATAGTGTAATCTTTATTGTAGGAACAAAAAGCCACAATGAAATCACAAGTCTTTAGGAGTATTTGATTGTTTCTTTTTGAAGCCAGTAGTCTAATCGTGGGTCTCATCACACTAAGACTTGGTCATATTTGTTGTATAAAATATGTCTCCTTGCATTAGGATGTCTTGTTCCCTTTGCTTGTTGGCTGTGCTTTCTACATTTGTGTGTAGCTCTGAGGCCACGGTTGACACTGCTTGCTTCCCAGATGTCAGTTGCATGGATTTTTTCTCTCATGATTCTCTGGGCATATCCACTTTTGTTTTCTCTACATTGTAACTGTTTTCATTTGTAGCCACTGTATCTTGCTTAGTGAATTTGGGGGGTTCTTTGCTTCTCTCCTCCTCCATTCCCCACATTTCTCTCCCTTGTCCGTTTATGTTTCAAGCTCTTTAGACAAACAGTCTTACCAACCTATACTTGGCTATACTTTGTTTTGCCTCATGGTATAGAAGCAAGCCCCTGTCTGGTAGCAATTATGAAACTATCACCTGTGACCGTAACATATTCAGTTCTTGCCCAAGACTTCATAAAACTTATGAATATTAACAAAATATAAGTTTTTTTGTTGGGATTATGATTATAAATTAATGACAATACTATTTGGGGATAAGAATATTACACTTTTAGTTTGGAAAGTAATTTAGGGTCTGTCTAGTCAAACCTTTTTTACCCATTCAGGCAACCCAGATTGGTGGTATCTAGAGTCTGGTGAGTTGGAAATCAACAAACCCCAGCACATTTCCATTTTGAATAGTTCCTGTTGTTAGAATGTATTACTTCTGTTGGTTCAAAATGTACGATTTCTGTTGATTCTGCCTTCTTTGTAATTTTTATCAATTGGTCACAAGACTGAACTGTGAAATTATGAAGTATAAGTATGATTTAGTTTCTATATGATTCACAAGTGCAATATCATTGATAAGAAACTCCTAGATGAGGAAACTATCTCTATCAGTGCAGATTATAGTTTTAAAGAATTACTTAGGGCTTTGAGATTTTAAGTGATTTGGCCAGGCTTGTATTTATCACAGTCAGGTCTAGAATAATTCCCATAAAGACATATCCTGGACCTCTTAAGTCTTCCCTTCTCCAAGCTAAATGTTCTCTATTTTGTTAACTATTCTTTATATGACATGATTTCAAGTCCCTTCGTTGTTGTGATTCTTTTTTTTTTTCTGGAGATGCACCATATTGTCCAAATCTTTCTTGACAACATTCCATCTATGGTGATCATCACAGACTCAATCTGGATGCTAAATTTTTTTTTTTAAACCATTACCTTCTGTCTTGGAATACTTGGGATACTAAGGTAAGGGTTAAGCATTTGAGGCTGACTTGCCTAAGGTCACACAGCTAGAAAGTGTTTGAGGTCAGATTTAAAATGAGGTACTCCAGACTCTGGGTCTGATGCTCTATCCATTGTGCTACCTAGCTGCTCCATTAATTTATGTGTTTTGTTTTGTTTTTTAACAATAAGGAAATTTATTTCACTTGATTATATCTCCTCCCTATACTCTCCACCTCATGGGAAATTTAGAAAGGAAATTTAGAAAGGCTTTCAGTCCAGACCCAATAATGGACTTTATTTTTTACCTAAGCATTGGCCTGACTAAGTTCAGAAAGGTCATCAGCGGAATAATTATAAATTGGTTATTTTTATCTGCTATGGTATTATTATATTAATAATATATTAAAATATATTAATATTTTATATTATATATTTATATTATGCAATAATAATAACATCTATATTAAAAGACCATCTAACAAATCAGAGCAGAGTTCTCATCTCCATTGTTATCATGAGAAACCAAATTGTTAAAAGCAAAGTTCTAAAGAAATTTTATATTGTGGGCTTATTTGGATTTGTTTTTGTTTAGAGGTAAATTGATAATTAAAAAAAGCAAATTAGTGGAATACATGTGACCAAGAAAATTATGTTTTAGAGTTTTATTTATTTTTAATTAACAGAAATCTATTTTCTCTCCTCCCTATACTCTCCACCTCATGGGAAAATCCTTTGCCTTTGTCTTCAAGGATTTACAATTTGGAGTGTAGGGAGGAGTGGGAACTATTGTTTTATATGGTAACTATGAGATAAGAGGATACTGCTGTGCAAAGGATATCCCAGTTGTTACAGGAAAAATTGGGGAGAGGCCAGACCTTCCTTTTCTACTCCTACAATGATCAAGCTTCATATTTGTATCAATTTTTTATACTGAGATGGTTACAGCTTTATCTCAAAGAGGAAAAAGTACTTGGGCCTGTTGATCTGGAAGCACAATGGAAATGACTAGGAATGAACTAATAGATACAGGGGTTACTGGGGGGCATAGCGGATAGAGCACTGGACCTCAGGTTAGGAAGATCTGAGCTGCAATCAGAGCTACAGCAGATACTTATTAGGTATGTGACCATGGGTAAATCACTGCTACCTCCCACTTAACCTCGCAGGGTTGTTGGGAAGATTAAATGAGATAATTTTTTGTTAAGCACTTAGCACAGTTCCTGGCATATAGTGAGCACTATATAAATGTTTCTGTCTCACCTCTTTGGGCTCTCCTGAGTCTCACTATTTTTATAGAGCGGGAACAAACAATAGTTGGGTTGCCTGAATAATTTAGGGAATGAGGAAGGATTTTAGGAATGCTATCTCATTTGTCAACCCCCCCCCCTTTTTTTTTTAAACCTTACTTTCTGTCTTAGAATCAGTATGGTATATTGTTCCAAGATAGAAAAGCAGTAAGGGCTAGGCAGTGAGGGTTAAGTGACTTGTCCAGGATCACACAGCTAGGACCAGATTTGAATACAGGACCTCTGGTCTCTAGACCTGGTCATTTGTTGATTCCTTTACTCCCTGTGCGCCAATTACCTGTAAACATTTTTCAAAGATTTTTGAGTCTTGAATTCTCCCACTCCTTCTTCCCTCCCTCCCCCTCAACCCCTTTCCCTTTGGGGTGGTAAACAATCTCATATACCTTTTGCCTGTGCAATCACTTAAAACATTTTCCCATATTAATACTTTTGTTGTGTCCAAGGCATGTTGTCTTGGTCAGACCTGCCCTGGTGTGCTGTGTTCCATCTCTGCCCCAGTGCACTAGATTCCCTTATGTTGGGCCTTCTAAGTTGTTTGGGGCTAAAAAATTACTTCACCATGTCTTTTTGTAGGTTATACTGCTCCAGAATTGATTTTGAGGCATTATATTATTGCTTTTTGGAGGGTAAATTGGTAGAAATCAGATGAATCCCTCTATACCTTCTCCACCATTTTAGCTTGGCCCCCCGCTATAAAGTTCTTTGATTGGCATTTGAAGTCTTCATAACATGACTTCTTTCTACTTTTCTACTCTTCTTATATTCCCTTCAGTGTCCTCTGTTATCAGCTATAGTAGCCTACTTATATAGTTCCTCACACAGGTCTGTATCTTATTTGTTGATGCTTAAGGAAATAGCTGAGGTCCTTGTTTTTCCTTTTTTCCTGTGCTTTTTCTACGCTGTTCAGAGTCCTCAGTCTCCATATATAAGGAATAAATGAGACAGGCCTTGAGTATAAGCATTCTGTTCTAAAATGAAATGAAATTTTAGTCATTTGTCTACTTTGCTTAAACTGAATTTAAATTGTGCCTGGAACACACAGCTGGAGAGAGATTCTGGAAAAAATGCATTTATTAAGCATTTTTGCTATGTCCCCATGCTGTGCTTCACACTGGGAATAAACTGAAAAAAGCCTAGACAGTACAGGATCCTACATCCCTTCCCACATGGTTCCTCCTTCTCCTGAGGGGTTCCTGATGGAAACTTCAGGAAAGAGGCACCATTACATGTTTAGTTTTTAAAAAACAATTTATTATGTTTTTAACTTTCAGCAATAAAAAACCACCCGTTCATTTTCAACTGCTTGTATAACTGTGAAATTACTTTTTAATTATTCCCTTTATCTTCCTTTCCATTTTATTTTGATGTATTATTTTGGCTCATGATTTTTGTCATATAACTTCTTTGCTATATCTCCTAGCTTTTTGTCTGCCCAAGTGTACTTAATATGTCTTAATCCAAGTCATCAACAAAGAGACTGAAGAGGACAGCACTCTGTGGCCCCTGCTATAGAAACTTCTCTCCAGGTTGCCATCAGTCAGTTTACCAGTGAATGCTCTTTGGGTATGGTCATTCAGCCAGCTACAAATATATCTAACTGTGCTATATCCCAGTCCATAAAACCTGGAGAGGATGCCATAGCTTCATATTCTTTAGGGGAAATCAGTCTAAGAGGAATTTTTTCAAAATGAATTTATAAAGACATGAGGAAAAAATTTTAATGTGAAAGAAAAAGGCATCATCAAAAGAGATTGATTGATGTGGATGCATAGAGAATTCATTGGTCAGGTTAGATTTTTCTAAAACATTCATAACAAGTGGAAATAGGGTTAGGAAGAATATAAAAGCTACCATTGTCCTTTAAGGATAGGTTTAGGAGTTATAATTCTTACAGTGAGTTGAAGCTAGAACAGAAAATTAAAGACAACATAAAGAGTCCTTTTATTTCTGTGTTGGAAAAGTGGAGAATCAAAGAAGGAATAGGACCACAGCTTAGAGTGGATGAGACAAAGTAGAAGAACATAGTCCTTTATTTTGCTTCTGTTTTCTCTGCCAAGGAGAAAGAGCTCTCTGCTGGAGTGGATAGACCCCAAAATAGCTTATAGAGAGCTGAAGCACAAAATAAGTTAAAAAAAAAAGAGAGAGAAAATCTCACTGTTCTTGACTAGTTCAGATTACTGGCCCCACAAAAACTACATTCCAGAGTACTGAAAGAACCAGCACCTTGATAACTGAGCTCTTATGCATTATCTCTTAAATATTATAGAGAATTGAAAAGGTACTGAAGGACTGGAGAAGGGCAGATTAGAGTTTGGTTGCTGAATTTGATTTTGATTCCTGGCAGAATACTAGAATGTATTATTAAAGGAATGATGAATTAACATCTAGGAAGGGAAATGATCACAGAGTTAACCTGGCTTTTCAAAGATTAGGTTGTATCAGACTGACTACATTCTCTTTTGGGGGGCAAAATTCTTGCCTTTATAAATCGAGGGAATGGTAGACAGTAGATATAATTTATCTAGATCTCAGCAAAGCACTGACAGAGTCCCTCTTATTATTCCTGTGGACAGTATGAAGAGATGTGATCTGGATTATAGTAGATTTGGATCTTTTGAGAACTTGACTGAGTGACTGAGCCAAAGAGAAGTCATTCATGGTTTAGTGTCAGTTTGGAAGAAGGTTTCTAGGTGATTTCTCCAGGGATCAGTGTTTGTCTGGAATCAGTATTATTGAGTATTTTTATTAGTGTCTTGGATAGAGCCATAAATGCATTGGTATCAAATTGGCAGATAACTCAAAGCTGGGAAGAATAGCAGAGGCCAGATAACTGTCAGTATCAAAAAAGATCTCTACTGATTAGGCTCTTCAGATGAATGTAGTAAAATACTGTTTCATCAGGAATAAATGTAATGTCTTTCATTTGGATTAAACAAATCCACTTTACCAAGTACAAGATGGAAGGATTATGTGGCCAAAAAAAATTTTAAAAAAATCAACTTTCCTAGCATAAGATGGGGGAAATGGGCTGGCTCGACTACAACCTTGTTGTTAATCAGTAGTGTGATATGGTTGCCACAAAAGCCAGTGCAATCGTTGTCTTCATTAAAAGAGTCATTGGTCTAGGAAGGAAGTAGAAGATATCACTCCGTATGTGGAGTTGAGGAGCATGGGGTCCACTTTTGGTTGTATAGCATTGATAGACTGAAGAGTGCCCAGAGGAGGGAAGCCAGAGTGGTCAGAGGTTTTTAGATCATGCTATACACAAATAAGTTGTAGGAACTAGGTATCAGTAGCTTGATAAAGGGAGTTTTAGGGATAAATTGCAGTGGGAAATTGTGGTAGCTGTTGTAATATCCATTTTTAAAGCATTTGAAGTGTGTTGTATAAGAGGGTATTGTGAATCTTAAAACTGCTCAGACTCTACCTTAGAACATTTAGTTAAGGCTATTCCCTTATTTTAACAAATGGAGGTACTTGATCAGGAATGTATTGGGAATTTTAACATTACTCCACTCATACTTAGGCATACTTTAGGGGAAGATAAAGTTGTAAACTCCTTACTGAACAATGAAAAGTCCCTAACTCATACTTATAGTGAAGCAAAAACCCTTAAGCTAGGTCTATTTTTAGATCTAATACAAAAGGGTACTAAGTACCTATAAAGGTTAAATTAATCACTAAAAGGTCAAGCAACTTACAAAGGGCAAGCTTAGCAACAAGTGTGACATTTTAGTCTACTCAGGGAAGGTGATAACAAAAGAAGATGTGAATTAAGAATGGACAGTCCTGTGGGAAAAGGCTACTGTGATTGGTAGATGTGAAAATTTAGGGGAGGTGACATAAGAGAAAGTTCTCTTTAAAAGGAGCTGTCTGAACCAGTTCAGGGAGGTCGGGTAGTTGGAGTTTTAGAGTTAGTGTGGAGGAGCTGGCTCTCTGAACTTAGCTGGAGTTTTGCTTGGGACAAATCTTATGGTGAGTGGATAAAAGACTGACTAGTCTCTCTTAAGGCTTAGGCCTAAAATGGCCTAGGCCTTTTCCTACTATTTCCTCTTACTCTGTCTCTCTCCCTTTCCTTAATTCCTTCATTTGTGTTAATTAAAAATCTCCATAAAAACCCAGCTGACTTGGGTATTTTCATATTTGGGAATTTTTCCCATGGTGACCACTTATTTTTAATATAAAATCAAGACACTAAAAATCATTTTTACAGTTTTGGCAATTCACAGTTGTGAAACTCACATTTTTCATGGTCACAATATAGACTTAATAGGGAAAAAATGATTGAGTTATTGAGAGACAGACTTCAACTTGGCAATAAAGAAAAACTTGTTAATAGCACTGTTCTGTAGTATAATGGATTCTGGGGAAATAATTGCTCTTCATTCAAATTCTGGATGATTGTTTCTTGGAGTGTTAAGCCATTTCTGGTCAGCACAAGTTTAAGAAGATAGCCTTTGACATTTCTTCTTGCTGGGAGATGTTGACATGTCTGATTTGCTAAATTTAAGATGTCCCCTTACTGTCGGTTTTCTTGGTAATGACTATAAAAAATTCCAATATTGTATTATTTGATTAGGTTTGTTCTCAGTACACTCTTCTTGACTATTAATGATTACCTCTTCCCTATTATAGGTTCTAACAAACCATGCACTTAAGCACTCAAGAATGGGTTTACATTTTGCTTTCTAATGGAAAATGGTTTGTATTCAGAATGCTAATTTATAGAAATCAATATATGTTTGCAAATAGGATGTGTATGTCTCTGTGCCTCTCTCTTCCTCCCTTCTCTTTCCTTCTCTTCCTCCCTCCTTTTCTGGGCATTTTTGCATAAATATTCCTTGATGATGTTATTACCCTTTCAGCTCCCCCCCCCCCCCCAAATATATTAGAAAGTACAGAACTCAAGATTTTGTATAGGTTATTAAGTTAGAGGAATTAACTTTATGAAATAGTTTCATTATATCAATGAATTGCCATTTTTAGATAGTTTATTTTTGTGCTTTATTAATAATGCCCTTTAATTTTGTAAAATGTTACTTGTTATAGAAATGTTTGACTCATGTTTAACAAAACTGCATTTGAAATTTTGTGTCCCCTCCCCCCCAAATTTTTTTTCTTTACTCTTTCTTGAAAGGAACTTTCATCAGGATCTGAAGTATCAGAAGAACAGGCCTTACAGCTGGTCTGTAAGATCTTTCGTGTTTCTTGGAAAGACCGGGACAGAGATGTCATCTTTTTGACTTCACTTTCTGCACAGTTTAAGCAGAATCCAAAAGAAGGTACAAATTTCTGTCTTGTCTTATTTCAGTTTGTTAATCGTAATAAAGCAAGTTAGAATCTGAAGGTTATTTTCATGCTGGATTATCTAAATTTGTCTCTTAGGCTTTTGGCTTTTGTTATTAACAGTAGGGATATCTATTGGTGAGGCCAACCTGACTGTTCATTTCCCCTTATTTCTTTTGGATTATTGGTCTTTTGAAATAAGACTTTTCTTTCAGGGTCAGGGCTCTGAACTGATGATTTTTTTGGTGTGCAGAACTTCTATCTTCCAATGCAGAATGACAGTCTTCAGAGACCTGGATTCATAAAGAGTTGCCAGGGCCACTGAGGATGAAATGACTTGCTAGGGGCCTTGGGCCAGTGTGGGACAGACACAGAATTTGAAACTGGGGCTTGTTGTTGGAGGACAGCCTTTATTCACAATATCATGCTGCTTTTCATTTGGATTATGATTTTGTTAAAGTTAACATACTTTTAAAAACAATTTGCAAATAATCTAGTTTTTTTGGTTTTATATGCCACTCTTTTAATTTTGTTTATTTGAATGGTTTATTTGGTAGATGTGCTTAGAACTTAAAAAGTAAAAACATTTTATGGGGGGGACCTGTGGAAAAAAACTGCTTCTGAATAAATTAATGGTCTTCATGGCCCTCAGTATTTGTCAATCTTCAGTTCTAGGGATATTTGAAGGTTCATTATTTCATGAATTTATTTAAATGATATCTAAATAACTTAAAAGGGTGCTATTACTATAGTCTTCTTAAGGATCTCTCAGATCATGGTTTGGACTGGGGTAAAATGATTTCAATATAACTTACTAGTTGAACTGGTAGAATTTAATGTAGTGTTATTGGGATTCCCAATTTTTTTTTCCTTTCCATTAACTATTTCTTATCTCAAAATAATCCATTTTCCTTTTGACTGACTGTGAGATCTGGCCTGGTCCAGTTATACATCACTGTAGGGATGCCTGGGCTTCCTAACATCCTGATGCAGATCAGTGACTGCTTTCTACTCCAAAGTGTTAGACTTAGTTACCTTTGTTATTTTACGATTAAGTGACTTACCTATTATTACCCATTTAGCATGTTTTAGAGACAGGAATTGAACCTTGATTTCCCTAAGTGAGGACTATTTTCTATCCCATTCTGGAACTCCAAATAATCTATAATGGCTATAAAAGACTGGCATTTTGAGGTTTCAACATTTTTCCCTGCTTGCTACTTTTAACTACCATCTATAATAGGAGAGATAGGGGAAGGTTATTGGGGGGAGGGTCTTTTCCTAAGATTTCCAAGAATATTCTCTTCCCTTCTTGCTGCTTTTCTTGGGAAAGGAGACTGACTTTTTGGCAAGGCAAAAAAAATATTTTATGCTCTTGCAGGTATAATTTCTGTCTGACATCTGGACTTTTCTGTTTATCCTAGGCTCCAGAATTGAGAGCTCAGAAGCTGTATGTTTTCAGACCTGGTCGGCATAATACCAGAATATTCCTTATATCACTATTCACTTGACAAACTCTGGTAGTTCTAAGTCCATATCCTTTTTTTTTATAACCAGGTTCTAAGTGTGTGATTAAATCATAAGAGTCTTTACATGGGCTAGAATCTCAGGGTAAAGGATAGTATAAGCACTCCAGGACTCAAGCCAAAGAAAGGAACACATTTCAAGTTCAAGGGAGATGGGACTTTTGTGAGTATGTAAAAGAAGGATAAAGCCTCAATCCATTCTCTTTCAAGTCTTAGGAACTTAATGTAGTTCCTCATTCAGTGATGGACTTTCAGGGTAAAGAATATTTCTGGCAGTTCGTTTTTCTTACAGTTTAATAGCCCTGCTTCCACAGTTGGTGGTGATTGGTGGTCAGCTGCCACACAGACTTTGACCTTGATGTTGATTTCTTGTTGGCATATGTTTGACCTGTGGATAAACCTCTGTGATACAGATGACCCTAATCTTCTCTGTCCTGGTTTCCCAACAGTGTTCTCTGATTTTAAGGACTTGATTGGCCAGATTTTAATGGAAGTGCTAATGATGTCCACTCAAACTAGAGACGAGAATCCTTTCGCCAGTCTGACAGCAACATCCCAGCCAATTGCCACTGCAGCTCGATCACCAGACCGAAACCTGATGCTTAGTACGGGATCCAATCCAGGAACGAGCCCCATGTTCTGTAATGTTGGTTCCTTCAACGCCAGCTCATTGTCCAGGTCAGCATGGTTCCATTTGGATGTGTCCTTGAACCAAACCTAGCTAGGAATACCATACAGGAAGTTTCTTTTTCAGGGCTCCTTAGGGGTGGAATGAGCATCAGAGGTGGTATTGTCTTCTTGGTTTTCCGCTTTATGATAATATTGGAAACTTAAGTTTTGGGAAACAGATGGTATGTCTTAATAGTATAATTAGCTTCAGATGTGGGAATCAGAAATGCTGAATCTAATTGTCCAGCATTTAGCTCATTAAGAATGTATGCATGGCAGATGTGTGTTGAAGGACTCAAAGGTAAAGACAGGTATGGTCCTTGCTTTATGGGCCCACAGAAGAGGGAAACATAATGTTGGAAAGTAAACTTTCCTATATTTTGTGTAATCTTTCCTATGTTCTTTCTTCAATTGCCTTTTTCTTCCCCTTTCTCTTTTTTTCCTTTCAACAATTAATTTAGCCTCTATGACACTAGTCCAACTCCCAATACCCCTTTCTCAAGCTATGTGCCAGTGATGAGCTCCTCTTGTACCTCACCTTCCAATGCAGCCGCTCCGATATCTGTGCCTTCCATTTCGCTCAGTCCTCATATGCCAGGAGAAAGCCCTTCAGGAAGCCAGGCTTCGTCTCCGAGGTATCGCCCTTACACTGTGGCCCCTCCCTGGGCCTTTTCGACTTCTCCCACCCCGCGGTCCTCAAGCCTCTCCGCTTTGTCTAGCTCACCAAGCCCGCCTGCCCTGTCGACCAGCCCTTCCAGACAAAGACCCACAGCCATGGGCCCACCCTTGTTTCCTGCTTCTCCAGGTCCCACGAGCAGGCGTCCCTCTGCCCTAAGGATTCCTTCTAGGTATTTTCTCCAGAAGAGAGTTGTCTGTGTGCAGTGCTGGGGATTGGGCAATAACAGTCTTTGGAAGAATTAGTGTAGCACTAACCTTAGATATAAGCATCTGGTTTTTCTGTTTTGAGTTTAATTAATTCATTGTGTGGCTCACTAGTCATCCCCGAACCCATGCTTTTGCCAGCCTTGGAGAGAGAATGTCCTAGGGCTGTGACCTGCAGAATTATGGTCCTTTCCTTTCAGGTCTCATTCTGCCTTTCTTCTGCAGAAAGTTTATTTGTTCTACCTGATTGCAAATAAACCTCCATAGACTATCTGCATAGAATTTTGAGTGTTGATACTCAATGAATCACTTTAGATTAATTTCTGGAGTATTGATTTGAAGTGCATCTCACTTGTAAGCAAATAGTTTCTAGTGATCGCTGTTCTTGAATTACTGAGGCTTGATGTCTCTTCTCTCTAGTTACTAAAAATCTAAGGGCAAAGCTAAGGCCAGAGCAAATTAATATGTGTGTGTTGCATGCATATACGACCTCCTTCGTAAGCAGTATCATCATTCTCTTAACCTAGTATGTTTCCTGTGTGCCTGCTTTATATTTCCATAATTTGGCTGACTTTTGTGCTTGCATGTGGATGGAAACAATTTTTGTGGTTCAGAGGGAAAGCTGTTGCAAATCCTTTGGTTAAGTCTTTCCTACATTCCCTGATGGCACTCTTTTGCTTTTGTTGTGGTAGTACATACGACCATCCTTTCTCCTTCCTCTTCCTCGCACTTTCTGATATATCTGGGGACAGTAGTGATGAAGAAAATGAAGATGATGATGGTGATGATGAGGATGAGGATGAAGGTGGTGGTGATGATGATTTTACTTGTGTCCAGTTTGGGTCCAGGTATCAGAGGAATGGTGCCTATTGCATGCACAGGCACTTAGGAACTAACCCTTTCCACTTCAGAAGCCCTGCTCTAGTGGGTGCTTAGAAGGCATGCTGGAGAAGGAGAAGCCAGTGAGACAGTAAATGAAGAACTCATGCATGTGTCTACAGATAATAATAATGATGGCAGTTCAGCAGAGGGAATATACCTTAGTTACAATGTAGGGTTAGACGAAAGTTGTTATCTTTCTCATGAGACAGGAATAAGTAAACCTTCTAGCTACTGTGAATGCTTTTTTGTTGGCTGACAGATATGATAAAAAATTGTGATCCATGTTTTCTTGACCTTACAAAAGCATAAATAGCCACTGAGAGCAGAGATGAAGAGCATGGCCAGTTTGTTCTCAAACTAGGTTTAGATAATCAATTAACAAGCCCTCTAATACATGGGTTACTTAGGCTAACATCTCAGTAGAGAAGAATACTTTTTTTAAAGTTCTTTAAAAGTACTCTTAGAGTCATTGAGAACCTTTCACATAAGCTATTCACTTCAGTAATAGAAATAGAAATTAAAATGTTTCATGACCTAATTATTCTTTCTTGAGAATCCAAAGAGTCATCCTTTTATAATTTTGAACCTTTTTTCTAGCCCTAGTAACTCATAACTTTGCCCCATAAGTGAAAATTTCTTCTGGTCAAAATTATTATTTGCCCATTGCCACTTGACTTAAAAATGACTTGAAAATCTTTTTAGAAGTGTCAGCAATAATGTAGAAGTCAGATTGTCCATTAGCTAAATCTTATTGTTCTAGAGAATCATTAGAATGGGAGGCTAACATTGAGGTCTTATTGGGTAAGTTGTTTGATACCGTGCTGGGCTTGATGTTGTGTTAGCCAATTGCTTTTAGAAAATAAAAGCCCAGCAGAATCATGACCCATGCATGGTTTTGGTTAGAGTCTTTTTGTTGATCTAGTTACCTAGCTTATGTTTAGGAGCAATGCTTCATCTACTTCAGCCTTGTCAGTATAACCATCATTCTCATCTCTAATAATGCATTAGATTTATGCTGGTGGTGGTCTTTAGATGTAGTGAGTGCTTCATCTTGGATCTCATTGATATCAAGGGACGAATTGAGTTAAACTATTTGTACATTCCCTCCTAATCCCCTTTAAAGAAGTATTATTTTTAACTCTTAAGTCAAACATATCCCATACCTTGGATAGAAAGAACCTACTTAAAATCTAAAATTGCTCATCAAAAAAGTAGGACTCATACACATGAACTTTCTTAAGTTTCTGCTAGTCTGCTAGAACATTTGTTTTCTTTTTCTTTTTAAAAATAATTTTAATTGATATTTTTCTCTCCTTTACCCCTTCTATGAATGCAATCTCTTAAAAAAAAAAAACACTAGATTTTTTAAGAAGAAAAATGTTTTCACAAAACAAATGAATTTTTTAGAGTCAAACATGCCACAACTTTGTGTGTGCCACAACTTTGTCCCCTGTCTCCCTGAAGAAGTAAGAGTTTTCTTCCTTTCTCTTTTGGGTCAGCCTTATTTCAGTCAATTTTGATTGCTTTGTTCTTTCCAGAAGTGGTCCCAGAGCCAGGAAGATTTAACTTTTAAATCACCTCTGATACATACATGCCAGCCTTGTGATCCTGAGCAAGTCACATAACCTCTCATTGCTCTTGACAATGACAGATACCCAACCCTGGGCCCTATGCAGTCCACATTACTCCCGAGTAAGCCTGAACCAGATTAAAATCTAATTTGGAAATATTTTAATAAAATAAATAAAAATACAATAAAACTCAGAGCATTACATTTTAAAACAAAGTCATTATACACAGGAATCCTTAAATTTGGATTAGTGCCCCCAGTTTCTTTTTTTTAATTTAACATTATTGCTTGAGGTAATTTTCTAAAACTAAAAATTACAGAGAAGTGACAGTCTACAGTGGTAGAGACAGTTTAGCAGTTACTTGCATTTGCTAATTCACTATAGAGAAAATGAACATTGACCTTTTTAATTTTTTACTATTATGATTTGGAATCAATTTTTTTAGTCTCCTCCCCCCCTAACCCCCCCAACCCCTCTGTTTCATTTGTTTTTACATCATTGTCATTTCTTATTATGTTGTTCTTCCCTTCCTTCCCCTCAAAGGAATAAAAAGAAAAGGAAAAAAGGCAGTTGTGTCTAACCAACCCAAGCATCACTAGAATCTGGCTTTGTAGACAAATGAATTGCGCTCAGAATCTTACCACCTCTGCAGTGAATCGAGGGAGGAGGGCATTCACTTCTCTCTTCCAGGCTGAGCTTGATCATTAGAATTAGATAACACTCTAGAAGAAACTAGAGTTTTTTGCTATTCTCATTCATGTTGTTTTCTTTGTGTTTTATCATTTTCATTATTCTGCTTCATCCATTTTTCATAAGTTCATTTCTTGCCATACTTTTCCATATTCTTCATATGCATTGATTTGAATAGCCTAGTAACATTCCATTCCATAACTTAGGTGATATGTTCCTCAGTTGATGAATATCCACTTGGTTTCTAATTCTTTGCTACTATAAATACTTGGGTATACCTGATATTGTTCTTTCTATTTCTCATATCCCTGGACATCTATGCCTAGCAGTGCACTGTTAAAAAGGTATAGATGTTTAAAGTACTTTCTTGGTGTAATTTCAAAATTGCTTGCCAGAATTCCTCAACCAGTTCTTAACTCTAATCAGCCCACGGTGGATTATGTGAGACATAAAATAATATCTGGCCCAGAATTCTGAGCTGAAATATTCAACTTTATTTTGTAGATGAAATAGAGTTGGAGGTCTCACAATATGTAGCTTGTGGCAAAAGACCTCATTTAGATGTGTAACAGTTTTATAGACTTTTGACAGTCAACTAACATAAAGGATTAACAAAACCAAACCTACTGAATAGCTTAATGAAGTTTGGGAAATATTTGTTGAGAGTTAATAAACTCTAATACAAGGTTTAAGACAGACAGCGTCTATTGCCCATTTGCCCTTGTTCTTCTGGTTATTTAGCATTTAAGACTTCTTATTTGGACATCAGAAAGATGTCCAAATATCAGGACCTCTTTTAAATGTCCCAACTTCTAGAATGTATGGTTCACAGTATGTCACAAACTTTTCATCATTGCATCTTGAACATAACAATAACAGAAAATATGGGAATGAATCTGATCAGGATACAATTTTTAGTTAACTCTAATTGACACTATCAATAAAAGATTGACATAATCAACCTTAAGTCACTATACAAATAAGCCAGGGACACCTATCTTGATCATAGACTCTGAGGAGAACCTATAGTGAGTATAAACCCTTCCCAAAAGTAAATACCATCTTGGCCTTGTAGTTAATAATACCTCACTTCTATTTCGAGGTTGAACCTGTTAAACTTACTAGTATCTAACAACTTGAGAGCTGTGCATTCAACATGCCAAAGTTAGTAGTAGATGCTCTTTATTTTATTGATAGCTATAAATTCCAACATACTAAGCTAACTTTCTCCCTATCTACTACTATGCTTACACACAGTTAATAAACAACTAGGCCTAACTCTTTCTAAAAATCATACTTAGTCACTACCTAAAGGATTGTATGGAATTACTTGGTTTATGAGTGAGGATATAAAAACACTAAATGCAATTTTATCTTTTGTCAGTGTGTCTCTCCTCCCACGGCCCATGCGACTTTGACTATGCCATCTTTTCTCACCTTTGCCAATTTGTCAGGGATGAGGAAAAACCTTGGCATTGTTTTGGTTTACATTTCTTTTATGATTAGTGATTGCGAGCAGCATTTCCCATGATCACTAATGCTTTGTAATTTGTTGGCTAACTTTTTGCTGACCACTGACCATTTAGCCAATAAGGAATGATTTTTGTTCTTAGATATTTACGTTAGACACATAAAGCTTGGCAATATTGGATGTGATGACCATGGACCCTGCTTCTAGTATGGTTCCTGAAGCCATCATCCAGGGAGCCATCCATATAAAAAAGGAGCCAGTTATCCCCACTAAATGCTGCTACCAGGGGAAAGGCAAGCCTTTATGAGAGAGAATGCATAATATCTGAGGGAGAAGTGGAAGGGAGCATATTTCATACCACTGCCTCAATCAGTCACTGGTTTCCCCCAGACCCTTATGGCAGTATCCTAGAACCTGATCCAGAGAGTTCTAGTGGCAGGCCCTAGAGGCCACTGACCTATCCAGTTCAATCCCCACCAATGATCATCCAGGGAATATTAACTTTTTGGAGATACATCCTGGCAACAATTTCTGTAGGTACTATTAGTTAGAGTTATTGGTTGATTCCTCATCAAGATGCTGAAAATAACATTTCATTATGAATAAATTGAGAATGCCAAGGGAGTTGATCTTCTTTATAGCCTGAGAAAATAATGTCTTTGCCAATTTTAAAGGTTTAGAGGAGCTAGGGATGAAGGGGGTGTGTGAAGAGGAGTTAAGCTAGAAATCACAGTGATTGTTTTAAAACACTATTTGGCAAAATCAATGAGGAAATTCATTATTTTTCCTTAGAATTGTCCCTTTAAAGATGCTGCCTCATGTAAATCAAGCCACTTGAGCATGTACTTCTGTTTTTGACCAATTAAAACCATGGAAGAGAATTGAAAGAGGCAATATGTTTTCTTCTCTGGTCACTTCATTGTAGTGATTTCATACTTGAAGTAATTTGAGATCATAAGAGATGAACTTTTATAGGTTACAGGTGTTCCTTGTCCCAGAAGTTAGATCCAGTGATGGGACAGATGCTTATCCTGAGGAAAATGTGTCCAATTCTCAGTTGGGAAGAAATTGATATTGATATAACACTGCTTAGCTCTTTCATAATGGAAATTTGAATGTCAAATGCCACACTAT